>NC_054478.1:56238347-56540189 GCF_017639515.1 Carcharodon carcharias | reverse complement strand
TCACAAGAAATTGTAAGTTGATTGGCTGGTGAGTAACTGCTCTTAGGGAGAGTGTAAATGGCTGAAAATTAGAAAAGACATACATTTTTAAATATTTTATATGGTAAAGGTCTATTCTATTATGAAGGTTTAAATTCGTACAGGTGGTGGTGGTAAGGAAAGGCACTAAATAAAATAAAGAAAAGGGAAATAATGTGTTTTAATTAACTAATTATTTTATTGAATTATTTAAGGGTTGCAGGGCAGGTGATGTGCTGTGATTGCAGAATGTGGGAGCTTCTGGACGCCAATGTGATCCAGGTCAAACATGTCTGCACTAAGTGTCTGCAACTAGAGGAACTTCGGCTGAGAGTCATTGAGCTGGAGGCTAAGCTGCAGGCATAGACACATTAGGGAAGGGGAAAATTATCTGGATATTTTATTCCAGAAGGCAATCACCCCCCCTTAGGACAGTGTCTTCTGATTTGTTCAGTGGTCAGGGACAGGAGGGTGTGACTGCAAGTGAGGTAGGTAAGGCAGGAGTGCAGGAGCCTCAGCACCAGCAATTAATTGTCCAACAAGTTCAAAGTTCTTTCAGCTTGTTTGGATGAGAGCAGGGGCTGCAGAGTGGATAAGCAAAATGATCACAGCAACATCTTACAGTAAGCCATTCAAGCAATGGGCATAAATAGGAATGTAGTGGTAGTAGGGATAGTATTGTCAGGGAGATAGACACATTTCTCTACAGCCGAGAGCGAGAGTCCAGACAGCTGTGTTGCGTGCCTGGTGCCAAAGTTCGGGACATCTGCTCAGGGCTGGAGGGGAATTTGTAGTGGAAAGGGAAGATCCAGTTGTCATGGTCCACATAAGTACCAACGACATATGTAGAAACAGGAAAGTGGTTCTGCTGAGGGAGTATGAGAAGCTAGGGGCTAAATTAAAAAGCAGAACCTAAAGGGTAATAATCTCTGGATTATTACCTGAGCTATGAGTAAAATAGCATAGGATAAATAAGATTAGAAAGATGAATATGTAGTTCAAATATTGGCATAGGAGAAATGGGCTTTGATTCATGGGCCACTGGCATCAGTACTGCAGAGAGTAGGAGCTGTTCCGTAGAGATGGTCTACACCTAAACAATGCTGGGGTCACTGTTCTGTAGAATCATATAACTAAGGCAGTAGAGAAAGCTCTAAACTAAATAGTGGGAAGGAAGAGATCAAGTGACAGGCAACGTGGTACAGGAAACAGCAAAGCAAAAGAACAAGGCAGCAATTTGTACCACAGTGTGACAGGAAGGAACCAGGAAGTGCAACTAAGGCCAGAGATCGCAAAAATGGTTTTTAAAAAAGACATTAAGACCCTGTATCCGAAGGCATGCAGTATCTGTAACAAAACGGGTGAACTGCTAGCAGAGATAGGGATAAATATGTATGACCTGATAGCCATTACAGAGATGTGGTTGAAAGGCAATCAAGGCTGGGACCTGAATTCTGAAGGATATTTGACATTTCGGAATGATAGGAAGCTGGGAAAGGGCAGTGGCGTTGCTCTGTTAATTAAGAATGACATTAGTTCAGTACTGAGAGATGAACTTAACTTAAGCAATCAAGATGTAGAATCAATATGGGTAGAGATAAGAAACAGTAAAGGTAAGAGGTCACTTCTGGGGGTAGTCTCTAGGCCCCCTAACAGTAGTTACATTGTAGGACAGAGTGTACAGAAAGACATAAATGAAGAATGTAAGAACAGTACTGCAATAATCACGGGTGGCTTTAATCTACATGTAGATTGGACAAATCAAATTGACAAAGGTAGCCTGGAAACTGAGTTCATAGAGTGTTCTAGAGCCAACCAAGGAACAGGCTATCCTAGGCCTGGTAATGTGCAATGAGTGAGGATTAATCAATAACCTCATGATAAAGAAGCCCTGAGGTAATAACAACCACAACATGATAGATGGAGGGCATGAGAGAAAGCTAGCTAGTAATATAAAAACATGTAGTAAGAGTTTCTACAAATATTTGAATAAGAAAAGAGTAACTAAAGCTAGTATTGATCCTCTAGAGAGTAAGTCTGGGGAATTGACAATAGAAAACAAAGAAATGGCAGAGGCGTTGAACAGGTATTTTGTATCTGTCTTCACTGTAGAAGAATTAAAAAACTTCCCAAAGATACTTGATAATCAAGAGGTGATCGGGGGGAATGAAAAAACAATCACGATCTCCAGGGAAAAGGTGCTAGGAAAGTTATTAGACCTAAAGGTTGACAAGACCCCAGGACCGGATGGCCTGCATCCTAGGGTCTTAACAGAAGTGGCAGCACAGATAGTAGACACATTGGTTATAATCTTCCAAAAATTCCTTAGATTCTGGAATGATCCCAGCATGTTGGAAAATGGCTAAGGGAACATCTTTATTGAAGAAAGGAGGGAGGCAGGAAACTATAGACCAGTTAGCCTAACATCTGTCATAAGGAAAATGCTAGAATCTATTATTAAATATTATCAAAGCAGAATATTTAGAAAATCACAGTATGATCTGGCAGAGCCAACATGGCTATATAAAAGGGAAATCGTGTTTAACTAATCTATTAGAGTTTATTGACAAAGTAACATTCAAAGTGGACAGTGGGGAACCAGCAGATATGGTGCACTTGATAAGGTGCCACACAAAGGTGTCACAGAAGGTAAGATCACATGGTGTAGCAGGTAACATATTAGTATGGTTAAAAGGTTGGTTCGCTAACAGAAAGCAGAGAATAAGGGTAAATGGGTCTTTTTTGGATTAACATGCTGTTACTAGTGGAGTGCCACAGGGATCAATGCTGGGTCCTCAACTTTTTACAGTCAATATCAATGATTTGGATGAAGGGACCAAATGTATGGTAGCTAAATGTGTTGACACCAATGTAGGTAGGAAAGTAAGTTGTCAGAGGGGCAGGGAGTCTGCAAAGGGATACAGACAGGTTGTGAGTGGACAAAACTTTGTCAAGTGGAGTATAACATGGGTAAATGTGAACTTCTCCATTGTGGCAGGGGAATCAAAAATCAGTATATTACTTAAATGAGAGAAATTGCAGAACTCGGTGCTATAGAAGGATGTGTGTGTCCTGGTATATGAATCACAAAGTTAGTATGCAGATACAGCAAGTGATTAGAAAAGCAAATGGAATGTTGGCATTTATTACAAGAGGAATAGAATATAAAAGGAGGGAAGTTTTACTGCAGCTGTACAGAGCCTCGGCGAGACCACATCTAGGGAACTGTGTAGTTTTTATCTCTTTATTTGAAAAAAAATATAGAACTGCTTTAAAAACAGTTCAGACAGGGTTCACTTGACTCATTCCTAGGATGAAGGGCTTATCTTAAGAAAGAATGAACAGATTGGGCCTCTAGGTCTTGAGGGGACTTAATAGGGTGGATATCCGGAAGATTTTCCTGTTCTGAGGGAGACTAAAACTAGCGGACATTGCTTAAGAATAAGAGGTCTCCCTTTAAAGACAGATATAAGGAGAAATGTTTTCTCTCAGGGGGTTGAGAGTCTGTGAAATTCTCTTCCCTAGAGAGTAGTAGGGGCTGAGTCTTTAAATTTATTCAAGACTGGGTTAGATAGATTTTTGATGGATGAGGGAGTCAAAGGTAACAGGGGGCAGACAGGAAAGTGGAGCTGAGACCACAACCAGATTGGCCATGATCTTATTGAATGGCAGAACAGGCTTGAAGGGCCAAGTGGCTTACTCCTGCTTTTAAGGTCTATGTTCCTATGGAAGGATTTTTTGAGGCTTCAAAGGTTGACTTATAAATATCACATACGTCAGCGTATAAGTCTGGAGGATGAAAGTGGAGAAAACTTGAAACCATATTAAAGGATGTCATTACAAGCTTTGAGACTCCTGGCTGCTTAGATTGTTTTCAAAGCCCTCCACAGTCTTACACCTCTCTATCGCTGTAATCTCCTCTAGCCCTGCAACACTCCAAGATGTCTGTATTTCACCAATTCTGGTCTCTTAAGCATCCCTGGCTTTATCCTCTCCATCAATAGTGGCCATGTCTTCAGCTGCCAAGTCTCTAAGCCCTGGAATTCCCTCCCTCAACCATTCCACCTCACTACCTCTCTTGTCTCCTTTTAGGCACTCCTTGAAACCTTCATCTTTGACCAAGCTTTTGGTCATCTTCCCCAATATCTCCTAACTTGGCTCAGTGTAAAACTTTGTTTGATGATACTCCTATGAAGAGCCTTCGGAAGTTTTACTACATTAAATGCATTGTATAAATACCAATTGCTGCTGCTGCTGTTAGAAGGTTAACTTGGGGCTGGCACACTCAAGCTACATTGTTGGCTTTGTGTTGTTTTTTAGCGCTCACTGGTATAATTGTCGATTACATTTTATTGTTAGCAGATGGGCAACTATCGAGTGGAAAGCCAAAATGTATAAATTTCATTTGAATACTTCACATCTAAATTACATCCTTATTGTCTCCCCACCCAACCCTCTCCCCACTCCACCACCAGGTAAAAAATATTGAGTACACAAGAGTATCCACATATTTTTCTGACCCATAATAATACAGAAAAACCAGAAAGGTCCATCGCAAAACCAATGAAAGAAAAATCTAAACACTATTTTCTATTTGACAGCACTTTTTCATTTCTGCAGATGCAGTGAAAAAATCTGCTGGTTATCACTTCCCCCATTACATAATGAGGATGGTATTAAAGGATTTATGAAATAAAATGAACACAGGAAATAATTATTGCTTCATCATTTTGACTACAGAGGTATTTTCAGTTTTAGCTTCACAATTATTTAAGTTATAAACATATGACCAACAGGTAATGATATATAATGTTTCTGCTAGTTTGTACTGCATGTGACTGCAAGTGATAACTGCAGCAGCAAACTATTACCCATAGGATTTCAAAAGAGATCACGAGTTTAAGCACACAGTTGCCTGCTGTAGATCAATCTTTTAAACCAGAGGGCCAACAGTTTACGAAAATCTATCTACATAATATTGGTCATTATAAACATAAACAGTCTGTGTAATCTTAGATGTTATTAAATTTTTAATTCCTCTGAAATTTTATTGCTACATTATTAAAATAACTAATTTTTTGTTCAATCAATAGCATTGTACCAGAAACATTTCTAGCTGTTACAATCATGACACTTTAAAGCAAAAAATCATGAAGAATGGGCAAATCAGGAAACATATCCCTTGATTTAGGAGTAGACAGATTTCAGATACAAACATATTAAATTTAAAGAGGTCTTGGGACATTTTATCAAGTTAAGGGCACTATATAAATGAGTGCTGTTGTCATTGTTATACAATGTGGCCTCATAATTTAACGCTTTAGTCCGGTAGCATGTTATCTGCACCCCATTCAAATCATTAACATATAAGATGAAATGCTGAGTCCCTGTATAGGTTACTGGCAAACACCACTTTTCACAACTTGCCAATCAAAGAATGTTACTTTTTATCCCTGCACTAGTCTCCTATCTCCCAACCAATTACCAACCATAAAGTTAATTTCAATTTTGTGCACTTTCCTTTTTGCCAATAATCCTTATCATGTGCCTTCTATCCATACTTCATAAATATATGTTAACTCCCCCTGATCAGCCTACAGTTCTCTGAGTTCAATCACTGTCTGATAGGAGAGTCCAGTGATTCCTCACTACATAATGTTAGTTTAACATCAGTTGTTATCTAGTTTCTCTCTCCCTCCTTGAATAATGATGTGGCATTTACAACTTTCTAATCCAGCCAATTACAGGCATTCCAGGGTCCAGTAGTTCTAGATTGACTCCAAGGCCAGTCTGTAATAAGGCCTGTTTAAAGTGGAATAAAGCCCTATTAGTGTCAACATAAAATGGCTTATCAGAGATGGGCAAAATGACTTGGGTGGCTCTCGTATGTTGAGAAAGCTGTCATTCACATTTTCACTATAAAACAGGATAGCATTTCTTCATGATCTTTTGTGAGTTTTTATTCATCAGCGTGAGGCTTGTAGTGCTGGGGAATGAACATGTTCCATTTCAAGGGGAGGTGATGGCATTGTCATTGGACTATTATTCCAGAGGCACAGGTAAATGCCCTGGGGACCCAGGTTCAAATCCCACCACGACAGATGGTGAAATTTGAATTCAAAATAAAATTTGGATGACCAATTGGCCAATTTGTTGTAAAAAAAACCCCATCTGGTTCACTAATGCCCCTTTAGGGAAGGAAATCTACTGTCCTTACCTGGTCTGACCTAAATGTGACTCCAGAACCACAGCCATGTGGTTGACTCTTAAATGCCCTCTGAACAAGAGCAATTAGGGATGGGCAATAAATGCTGGCCTAGCCAGCGATTTATGAATGATTTTTAAAAAATGAATGATTAAAAAAAAAGACACCTGTTGACTGAGCACTTGCAGTCAGGCACAACAGATGGACATATGCAGAATAAAGCTTCCTTTATGCCCACTATGCACCCTGGAGTAACATTCTTCTGCTTTCCATGCCACAAACATGATTTAATTACAGAGATCAAGGATGTCCAACTTTTAGGAGGCAGATACTCGTTAAGACCAGTCAGAAGTCTGCATGATTGTTCAGAAATACAAATGCCCGCATACAGAAAAATGAAGACCTTAGACTTAATCATTTACAAAATGTAGCACCAGTCAAATGCAGAAGTTTATACATACAAAATAAAATGAGACCCTCATATACTAAAAAATCATACAGACACAGTTAGAACGCCTAGCAGAAAAAAGGTCCCACCATAGGCAAAGATATAGTAAGCAAGATAACTCATCCACAAAAAAAAATCAAAGTTTTGCACAACCGTCCCTCACCACCAGTCCCTCTTAATCCCAAAATCATTTCCCTCTCCTGAAGCTTGAAAACTGGTTCAGTATGTTGGGGTCTCAGTTGCAACTGAGCCACTGTTGATACCAACTTTTGTGCGCTTGGCACTCTTGAACTTGATGTAACTGGACTAAGATTTCTGCTTCTGATTGTACCAAAGAAACCCTCAAATGAAGGTCCAATGCTCCTCCCACAAGGGCATGAAAAGGGAAATAAAAGGAAGCTGTAGGCAAGTTAGTAATGTATGAGCATGTGCATCTCTAGCAACCAACTCATAATATCTGCAGTACATCAATTGTCTGTCCTTTCATTTAGGAAACCGAAAGAGCAAGAGAAAACATTTTACATAAGGACAGTTATCAAGTTGTGTACTAGAATAATAAGGTTTTAAAAATTGACTCCATAAATCCTAAGACTTTTAATGCAAAGTAATGCTGTCTGAGAATGGCCAGTAGTTGCTACATTTGGTTGTACAGTTATCTTCAGGAAGCAGCAGGGCAACCAAACAATTTAGGGAACATGGTTAAAAACACTGGAAAAACTCTGCAGGTCTGGCAACATCTGCGGAGAGAGAGAGAGAGAGAGTTAACATTTCGTGTCCAATATGACTCTTCTTCAGAACTGGAGAGAGGTAGCGTTCTTTTCAATTCTGAAGAGGAGTCATATTGACTTGAAATGTTAACTCTGTTACTTCTTTCTACAGATGCTGCCAGACATGCCGACTTTTTCCATCACTTTCTGTTTTTATTTCTGACCTCCAGTACCCACAGCATTTTGGAGGGAACGTCATTTATTTTACTGTTAAATAAGCAATACCAGCAAAAACCACTTCTCAACTGCTCTTCTTAAAGTTAAATATAAGTCAAGGTTGCTTCTCTTCTAAAGAGAGTCTCAAGAACTCCAAGTAGTTGCTGATTTTATTTTTTGATGAGGATTTTCAAGATGCCTTTGTACAATTTGTAAGATAGCAATTAGTAGCAATTGAAACTCCTCCCCAAGAATAAATAATCAAGGTAACTGAGTATATTGTTGGGTAAGAAAATCATTATGCAGGCCAAACTATCCTCATTAATGATTTAAATTGAAAACTTATATCTATATACAACTTTAGCGTAGAAAAACTAAACTTTTTAAATTGCTTCAGCCATAAGGAAAAGCAGATGCCAAAGGAGGGAAAGGGAGAGCTGACCGAAAACCTGGTCAAACAGTTGGGTTTTAAGTCAAGATCTTAAGGGAACAAGGGACAGTGGACAGGTTTAGGG
The DNA here is from genome assembly GCF_017639515.1 of Carcharodon carcharias. Taxonomy (NCBI): domain Eukaryota; kingdom Metazoa; phylum Chordata; class Chondrichthyes; order Lamniformes; family Lamnidae; genus Carcharodon; species Carcharodon carcharias. The sequence goes on along the minus strand of NC_054478.1, from coordinate 56,532,080 downwards.
AGGGAATTCCAGAACATTGGATGCCGGACAGTTAAAAACTCAGCCATTGGTGGTAGGCCAAAGGGGAAAGCTTGGCATTAAAGAGCTGGAATGTTCGAGGGTTGGGAAGTTGTGAATTTGGGAGGTTAGAGATAGAAAAGCAGTGGTCATGGAGGGACTTAAATACAAATTTTACAGTTGAGGCATGGGAGTCTGGGATGCAAATGAGCCAGTGGGGAGAGAAATGGTGGGAAACAATGTTCCCTCTAAACTGCCCAGCCCCACAGCAACCTAGAAACTCCCAGAAGTTTGAGTACAGGTCAGCCTCTTTAAGTTAGCATGCGTGCATGACCATGCAAAAAAATTAAAGGCTCCACACAATTAAATAAATAGGTTGCATACAACATAAGAAAAATTAGAGCGCATGTTGATGGGAAACAGGCAGCAGGAGTCTTGGGATAAAAAGAGATTGAAGGAAGGTGGAGAATGGAAAGAGCAATGGAATAGTCGAATCTGTAGGTGATCAAGACATGAATGAGAATGTGAACAACAGATGAACTAAGGTCATGTTGACAGCAGGGGATGGAGACAGGTGCTGCTACGGAGGGATTTTAATTAAAATTAATTCTTAGGATCTGAGAGTCACTGGCTGTCTTGGAAAGTTGGTGGTGAGCTGTCTTCACATGGTATAAGTGAGTGGTTTGCTAGCTACATTTCAGTTGGCAGGCAAGAATCAATGACTGGAGTCACATACAGGCCAGATCCGGTAAAATTATCAAGTTTTCTTCCATAAAGAGCATTGGCAAACTAGTTGTGTCATTACAAGAATCCCTCAGCGGCAACGCAATTTTAAGGATCCCTGCTTTTTATTTCCAGCCTTTTTATACTTGAATTCAAATACCCAAGCTACTATGATTGAATTCAAACTCTGAATTATTACTTCAAACCTCTGGATTAGATAGCAACATAACCACCATGTTACCTCATGAGGGGGAAGTGGGTGAAGATGAGAGAGGACATGGAGCTGCAAGTACAGCTGAGAATCAAACAATGGATCCTTGAAGATCTCGGGTGGGGTGAGGGGGTCACTGTCTAGGCAGAGAAGCCTTTGGTACTGATGCTCAGGCTTGATAAGTGGAATCAAATGAGGGCAGTTTATGGAAATGAGGCACTGGAGAATAATGGTTCATTCACATGAAATACAATTCCTAATTCCCCTTATAGTTCAGTTTATTTAGGCATCAAATTACCAAAACAATCATTTTTGTCAACTGCTTATGTGCTTTATGTGCAAATTGGACTGCACAATCTGGCGAGTGCTCAAATGTAGCTAAATGCAAAAACTTAGGAGTGCTTTTCAAGATTGCTGACCACCTATATTCACATCCATAACATTGCCCAACTCCACCAATGTCTCAGTTCATCTGCTGCTGAAACTGTCTGCCTTGCCTCCCAGGGCTCTCCTCGCAATTCTCCCATATTCTACACTTGTAGGTTTGAGAGTATTCAAAACTTTGATGGCCATAACTTTACTCGCACTATCTTGTTCCCCAGTGCTTGCTGATCTACGTCAGCTTACAGTCAAGCAATGGATCATTTTGAAAATTTCCATCCTTGCTTTCAAGTTGCTCCATGGCCTCATCCCCAAATTCTGTAACCTCCTCCAAACCTACAATCCACCGAAATGTCTGTGCTCATCTAATTCTGGCTTCCTCAGCATCATTGATTTCAATTGTTGCACCATTGATAACTGTGCCTTCAGTTGCCTAGGCCCTGAGCTCTGGAATTCCCTTGATAACCTCTTTAATGCTCTATCTTGTTTTCCTCCTTTAAGATGCTCTTTAAAATCTATCCCTTTGACCAAATTTTGGGCATCCGTCCTAATGTTGCCTCATATGGCAACGTGTCAAATTTTGCTTTATAACAATCCAATCCTGTAAAGTTGCCTTGAGACCTTTTTCATTACCATATGTTGAAGGCATTATATAAATTCAGGTTATTGTTGTTGAGGCGTGCTAACCCTCCATAGGCTGCACCAGACAGCATCTCACTCCCCAGCTCCACATTCAAATCTATTGAAGGGTTGAAAGTTCCGGTATTGAATGTTGAAGGTGGTGGATGAGGTGCCAATCAAACAGGCACTTTGTCCTGAATGGTGCTGAGCTTCTTGACGGTTGTTGCAGTCGTACTCATCCAGGCAAGTGGAGAGTATTCCATCAAACTCCTGAATAGCACCTTGGAGATGCTGGAAAGGCTTTGGGGAGCCAGGGCGGGAATTACTCGCCACAGAATTTCCAGCTTCTGAACTGATCTTGTAGCCATAGTATTTATATGGCTGGCCGAAGTCAGTTTCTGGTCAGTAGTAACCCTCAGAATGCTGACAGTGGGGCATTCAGCAATTGCAATGCCACTGAATATCAAGGGAAGATGGTTAGATTCTCTCTTGTTAGAGATGGTCATTGTCTGGCGCTTAAGCGGCAATTAACATTTGTGCCACACATCTGCCCAAGCCTGAATGTTGTTCAGGTCTTGCTGAATATGGCCATGGACTGCTTTAGTATCTGAGGATTCATGAATGGTGTTGAACATTGTGCAATCATCAGTGAACATCCCCACTTCTGACCTTATAATGGAGGGAACGTCATTGATGAAGCAGCTAAAGATGGTTGAGCAGAGGACACTAACATGAAGAACTCCTGCAACGATGTCCTGGGGCTGAGATGGCTGACCTCCAACAACCTTAGCCAACTTCTTCTGTGCTAGGCCTCTACTTTCCTGTCTACCCATATATCCTTTCCAGCATCCACAGTTTTTTTATTTTTAACCCTTTGACTCCCTTGTCAGTCAAGAATCTATCTAACTCAGCTTGAAAAATAATGACACTCCCTCCACCACTCTCTGGGGAAGAGAATTTCACAGACTAATGACCCTCAGAGAAAAAAGTTCTCCTCATCTCAGTCTTAAATGGGAGACCCCTTCTGTTAAAAACTGTGTCCCCTAGTCTAGTCTCTCCCAAGTGGAAATATCCTTTCAGCATCCACCCAGTCAAGTCCCCTCAGGATCATATGTTTCAATAACAGTGTCCAAATGCAGCAAGACCTGGACAATATCCAGGCTTGGGCTGACAAGTGGCAAGTAACATTCACACCACACATGTGTCAGGCAATGACCACCTCCAACAAGAGAGAATCCAGCCATCGCCCTTGATGTTCAATGGCCTTACCATCACTGAATCCCCCACTATCAACTTACCATTGACCAGAAACTGAACTGGACTAGCCATATAAATACTATGGCTACAAGAGCAGGTCAGAGGCTAGGAATCGTGCGACAAGTAACTCACCTCCTGACTCCCCAAAGCATGTCCACCATCTACAAGGCACAAGCCAGGAGTGTAATGGAATACTCCTCACTTGCCTGGATGAGTGCAGCTCCCACAACACTGAAGAAGCTGGACAAAATCCAGGACAAAGCAGTCCACTTGACTGGCACCACATCCATAAACATTCACTCACTCCACCACTGAAGCACAGTAGCAGCTTTGTATACCATCTACAAGATGTACTGCAGGAATTCACCAAGGCTCCTTAGACAGCACCTTCCAAGCCCACAACCGCTACCACCTAGAAGGACAAGAGCAGTAGATAGATGGGAACACCACCACCTGGAAGTTCCCCTCCAAGTCACTCACCATCCTGACTTGGAAATATATCTTCACTGTCGCTGGGTCAAAATCCTGGAGCTCCCTCCCCAGCAGCACTGTGGGTGTACCTGCACCACATGGACTGTAGCAGTTTCAGAAAGCAGCTCACCACCACCTTCTCAAGGGCAACTAGGGATGGACAATAAATGCTGTCCTAGCCAGCAAAGCCCACATCCCATGAATGAATTTTTTTTTAGAATCTCATTCTTCTAAACCTGTCCAACCTTTTCTCATAAGATAACTGCTTCATCCAGGAATCAGCTGAGTGAATCTTCTCTGCACTGCTTTCAATGCAATTATATCCTTTCTTAAATAAGGAGGCCAAAACTAAACACAGTACTCCAGATGTGGTCTCAACAATGCCCAGTACAACTGTAGCAGCAGGTGTGATATAAATGCAAGTTTTCTCTTTTCTTTATTCTTTAAAGCCTCTCACTGAGGCTACTTTCTGTAAACCAATGGTTCATTCAGGAAGTTCTATGAGGGAACAATGCTTGGTGTTAAAAATAAGCACAACGAGCTAGATCAAACAAAAACCATATTCCAGGATGCTCACTTTTTCACTGCGTGTTTCAAAGATTGGACCAACCATGCATTTACAATCTTTGCAAAAATAAGCAAATCAACCACTGTTAACCATAGAACATGAATGCAATTAGAACTATTTTCATTTTGCCCCAAACAACTCCATAATTGCACATCTTGTACTTGTCCCATTACATTCCCCATCTGAGGGTCTCTCCCCAAAAGTTTCTAGTTGTCTTTTATTACTTATTGATAAATCTACTGTCCTTTCCACCATTTTTGTTTTTATTTCAGCTTTTCATAATGTGTAGTCAGTTGTAATTCTTCTATTTATCTATATACCCCCCAAAATACGATACCAATTACATTTTGGTCATTTTCAAAGTGGTTGTATGACCAACTCTTACATTTAATTACATTACTGAAATTAGATTTAACTGTAGAGAGCTGGACTTTTGCTCCAAAATACTGACATTATCAAACTATTTTACTTCAAACTACTTGACTGACATGTCAGTTTGATCCAGTCAGCGGCTCTCTCACTGACAGTTTCCGGTATTGATTTAACTACAGAATCTAGGATAAGTCTCTGTTTCTCTGCCAAGCCCTTGAACATGCTGTCATATTCAAAGTCCATGCCCATCTTCCCCACAGCTCCAAGTGTGAATCACTCAAATTAAGTTTGCATCCAACCCAAGGCATCAAATGGCCTTAACAGAAGTCATAATTGATATCATGTGACTAATGTAACAACCCTCCTTGAACACTGAAGCCTTTGATACAGTCGACCACAACATCCTCCTCCAATACCTCTCCTCCATTGTCCAGCTCAGTAAGATTGCCTTTGCCAAGTTCCACTCTTTTAACCTCCACACCTTTAACTCCAATTTGCCAAGAATTTACACTCAGCCACCTCATCTACATGCCACTGCCCAAGCAACATCAAATACAGACATGAGATCGGCTTCCATATGCACTCCCCGCCTACCTTCACCTGTATAACATCACCCACCTCTTCCACTGGCGCAGCCCATCAGTGCTGAAACTTTCATTCATGCCTTTGTCTCCTCCAAGCTCAATAATTCCAATGCTCTGCTAGCCAACCACCCATCCACTACAAACTTCAATCACCTAACCCTATCCCTCACCAAGATCAATCACCCAGTACAGCAATGCTTGCTGACCTACATTGAGGTGTTGGGGCTCTAGGAGTCAAACTTAAAATTCTCATCCTTATGTTTAAATCCCATGATTTCACCACTCCTTCCCACAGAGCTCCCTTCTGTACTCTGTTTATCTCATTCAGCTCTCTTGTGAATGCCCTAACATGCCTCCAGCCACCTATGCCTCAAGCTTTAGAATTCCCTTCCACTTCACCACATCTATCTCCCTCTGATCCTCCTAAAATTTCCCTATATTACAACAGGCACTACATTTCAAAAGATATTTAATTCACTGGGAAGTGCTTTGAGGTATTCTCAGGTTGTGAATGGCACTAAACAAATGAAAGTTATTTCTTTCCTTAAAAAGCCAACTCTTACCCAAGCTTTGGGCCACTGCACCTAATATCCTGGTTCTTTGGCCCAGTTATTTCTTACTACACCTTTGTGAAATGCCTTGGGATGTTTTTCTATGTTGAAGGCCCTACATAAATGCAAATTGTTGTCCACATGCTGAGGGCATGTTGCATTGTCAGTAATTCCACCTCTGAGGAAACAACATCTGTTTAAGGGAACACATGTTTTCATTCATTCATTTTTGGTTTTGGCACCTCGCTGTGCACAAACTGGTTGCTGTGTTTGCAGCAAAAGAATAGTGACAATAGTCTAAAGGGCTGCAAAACACCTTTGAGGCATTCTGAGAAACTATATAAACCAAAAGCTCTTTCTTTATTTCACTCATCTAGCAAAGGCCTACATTGTTTTAGAAGTTTTTTGATAATAATGGAATTAAGACTTTGTAAGCATCTTGGTAACCAGCTAATAAAAACTTAATTAGAGCTGAACAATCTATGGCATTTAATATAAATCACAACAGCATGGACAATTTTCTATCTCTGAAAAAAAGTGAAAGCTGCATGAAAAGGAAAAAAAAAGAGCTCGAGTTTCTATTCTTGATCATTATATTGTATTGTATTGAATCATTATATTGAATGAGTCTGATTTATAACATCAAGGTGCGACTCAGCTGCTATGGACCCAGAGAATAAAGAGCCTGGCACCAACGTCTCAGGTGAATATGAAGAGCAACCAGTTCAACTTAAAATCTACAGGGAAAAAATTGAGGGGGATAAAGCTACCTCATACAATGGCAAGTAATTAAAATTTTAAAAGTATCCAAGATTCATTCTATCCACCATGGATAGGTAAAAAATTATTCTCACAGGTAGTTAAAATTAACTGTGGGAATGTTTTTTAGCCTACCCATGAGAAAAATATCTACAAAGCCTATTCATAACTTCATCAATCCCTTTACTTGGTCTTTCAAAGTGGTAGGATAAAATATAGGTTGTTCTCCACATAACCTCTTTCTTTTCAAACTAAATGATTATTGCAAAATTATATTTCAATAAATAATTCTCTTTAAGGTATTTATTTTACCCAAATATTCATTGAACTTATTACAATTTGCAAGAACCATGTAGTATAAAGCAATAAATAGTTGAGATTACTTTTAATTATGGCCCCTTTAGCCATATGTATTAGCGAGGGGGTTAGTCTATATGTTTTTTTTCTAACTCAGCCTTTCTCTCTGCATTATTAGAAATGTATATTTATAAAAAATATTACAAGCAGTTCAGAATGCTGAGTTGAGTAGTAAGGCATGGAGAGCGCTTCGGAATCCTACAGGTGTTAGGAAAGGTGCATGAAAACTAGTTGTTCCCGAGCACCAAAAACATCTAAATTCAAAGTTTAAATGGGCTTTATGAACAAGTATATTTTTCTCCTTCTTTCTTTGAAGCCACTCTACAGTACAACAATCCAGATTGCAATGTACGACTTGCTATGGGAAGGGGTAAAATCACTAGCACACACAATGCATAGTCAAAAATGTCCCCTTTAACTCACTGACAAAAACTAGCTTCAACTGGTACAACAACACATGATTCAAATCAGTATTGCAAAACACAGAAAAGGGAAGCTCCTTTGCCAAGTTTTGAAACTCAAGATCAAAACTTCATGATTGTCTAGGTGATAGATGGGTGTTTAGGGCAGTAAATGTGTAGTTATGGAAAAACAATTTTATTACATGGTGTCTCATGTTTCCAAGTTCTCAATTTCACATCGCTGTGGCAGAGGGATCTGAAACCAATTAACAGCTTGTCACAAATTCACTTTTCTAAATTTTACATACAATTTTGGCATGTTGTAAAATGTTATTTCTTGTTCAGTTAATTTGTCCTGTTCAGTTTCATGATCGTGGAAAAAGTTACTCTTAGTACTACAATTCGTTGATAAATTCTTAATCAGTCAACGGCAGAAGAAAGGGTAGGTCTTCTCATTCCAGCAAAATTCAGGGAGCTACAGTCAGCTGAGAAAGAAAAAAAAAGCAGCCAGCACCATGGTACATTAGAAAAGAAAAGCCAGGATGGTATGGCCTGCAAAGGGAGGCAGCAAAGTTTCCAGGGCCAAGGAGAGAGGGTCAGAGGAGTGGTGCAATGATGCGGCTAATTATTAGCCAGATTTGAATTTACCTTTGAAAACTAGATAGCAAGTGTTTCTGGCAAAGGGAGCTGTTTGCTTTGATGTTTCATTATCTAGTTAACACGATGTTATATTTTTCTTCTTTCGTTTTTGCAATTTCAGAACTTGCTGTTGCAATTTGGAGGGAGGGAGATAGAATCAAGGCAAGAATGTTTGAATATGAGATTAGTTAAATTATAACATGCCGCATGGGAGCAGCTAGAATTATCTGGGAGCAGATACGTGGGAAATCTGCTGTCCTTACCTGGTCTGGCCTACATATGACTCCAGATCCTCAGCAAATTTGGCGGACTCTTAAATGCCCTCTGAACAAGGGCAATTAGGGATGGGCAATAAATACTGGCCTAGCCACCAATGCCCACATCCCATGAACGAATAAAAAAACATTGAGTACAAAAAAATTTGAAATTTGATAACACAAAACTTGGTGGGAATGTGAGTGGTGAGGAGGATATTAAGAGGTTTCAAGGCAATTTAGACAAGTGAGTAGGCCAATGTGGAGGACAAGTCACTGAATGGGTTTAAGGAGGGAATAGATAGATTTCTAGACTCTAAAAGCATCATGGGATATGGGAGAGAGCAGGAGGATGGTGAGTGGGTAAATACATAGCAGATGCAGTGTAACATAGATAAGTGTGAAGTTATCCACTTCAGTAGAAAAAACAGAATGGCAGAGTATTATTTAAATGGTGATAGATTAGGAAATGTTGGATGGACAAAGGGATCTGGGTGTCCTTGTATGCCAATCACTGAAAGCAAGCATGCAGGTGCTGCTAGCAGTTAAGGCGGCAAATGGTATGCTGGCTTTCATTAAGAAAGGACTCAAGTAAAGGACCAAGGATGTCTCACTGCAGCTGTACAGGGCCTTGGTGAGACCACACCTGCAGTATTGCGTGCAGCTTTGGTCTCCTTACCTAAGAAAGGTTACACTTACCATTGAGGGAGTGCAGCAAAGGTTCACCAGACTGATTCCTGGGATGGCAGGATTGTCGTATGAGAAGAGATTGGGTTGGCTATTCACTGGAGTTTAGAAGAAACTATGAAACTATAAAATTCTGACAGGGATGGACAGACTGGATGCAGGGATGATGTTTTCTCTGGCTGGGGGAGTGTAGCACAAGGGACCACAATCTCAGGATATGGGGTAGGCCATTTAGGGCTGAGATGAGGAGAAACTTCTTCTCTACCACAGAGGGCTGTGTAGGCCAAGTCACTGAATAGGTTTAAGAAGGAAATAGATAGATTTCTAGGTTCTAAAGGCATTATGGGATATGAGGAGAGAGCAGGAGGATGGCGCTGAGATAGAGGATCAGCCATGTTCATATTGAATGGCGGAGCAGGCTCAAAGAGCGAATGGTCACTCCTGCTCCTATTTTCTATGTTTCTATGTAATGTACCCAGGTTTGCTGACAATACATAGCTAGGTGGGAGAGTAATCTAGAGGAGGACACAGAGGCTACAAGGGGATATGGACAGGTTAAATGAGTAGGCAAGTTGGCAGGCGGAGTGTAGGGGGAGGCAGTAGCGTAGTGGTATTGTCACTAGACTAGTAACCTAGAGATTAATCCTCTGTGGACCTGGGTACAAATCCCAACAAGGATGGAATAAAAAAATCTGGAATTAAAAGTCTAATGATGAACATGAAACAACTGTCATATATACCCATCTGGTTCACTAATGTCCTTTAAGGAAGGAAATCTGCTGCTCTTATCTGGGCTGGCCGACATTTGACTCCAGAGCCACAGCAATGTGGTTGACTCTGAAATGCAGAACAAGCCACTCATTTGTAACAAAGCACTAAAAGTCAATCAGGAATGAAACCGGACGGACCACCTAGTGTCGACTTAGGCACTGGAAATGACAACAGCAAACTCAGCCCTGTCCAAAGGAGTCCTTACAAATATAAGGCCAAAATATGGAGAACTGTCTCACAGACTGGTCAAGCAACAGGCTGACACAGTCATCCTCACGGAACCGTACCTTGCAGATAACGTCCCAAACACCACCATCATCATCCCTGGGTATGTCCTGTTGACCAGGAGGACAGACCCAGGCAGAGGTGGCCGCACAGTGGTATACAGTCAGGAGGGAGTTGCCCTGGGAGTCCTCAACATTGACTCCGGACCCCATTAAGTCTCATGGCATCAGGTTAAACATAGAAACATAGAAAATAGGAGTAGGCCATTCGGCCCTTTGAGCCTGCTCTGTCATTCATTTGGATCATGGCTGATCATCCAACTTAATAGCCTGCTCCCGCTTTCTCCCCATATCCTTTGATCCCTTTTGCCCCAAGAGCAATATCTAACTCCTTCTTGAAAACATACAATGTTTTGGCCTCAACTACTTTCTGTGGTAGCGGAATTCCATAGGCTCACCACTCTCTGAGTGAAGAAACTTTTCCTCATCTCAGTCCTAAATGGTCTATCCCATATCCTCATACTGTGACCCCTGGTTCTGGACTACCCCACCATTGGGAACATCCTTCCTGCATCTACCCTGTCTAGTCCTGTTAGAATTTTATAGGTTTCTATGAGGTCCCCCCTCATTCTTCTGAACTCCAGCGAATATAATCCTAACCGACTCAATCTCTCCTCATATGTCAGTGCCGCCATCCCAGGAACATGGGCAAGGAAACCTCCTGCTGATTACCATGTCCCAATACCATCTCTACTGCCCCCCTCCTCCACACCCCACCCCCTTCAACTGATGAATCAGTACTCCTCCATGCTGAACACCACTTGGGGGAAGCAGAGGGTGGCAAGGGTGCAGAATGCACTCTTGGTGGGGGACTTCAATGTCAAGCACCACCACTGACCGAGCTGGCCGAGTCCTAAAGGACATAGCTGCTAGACTGTGTCTGTGGCAGGTGGCGAGGGAACCAATAAGAGGAGAAAAACATACTTAGCCTCATCCTCATCAAACTGCCTGCCACAGATGCATCTGTCCTTGACAGTATCAGTAGGAGTGACCATCGCATAGTCCTTGTGGAGATGAAGTCTCGTCTTTACAGGGAGGATACCCTCCAACATATTGGTAGTGCCACACAATGTGCTAAATGGGATAGATTTCGATGAAGAGTCATACGGACTCAAAACGTCAACTGTATTCCTCTCCGCAGATGCTGTCAGACCTGCTGAGTGTTTCCAGGTATTTTTGTTTTTATTTTAGATTTCGAACAGATCTAGCAACTCAAGACTGGGCATCTATGAGGTGCTGTGGGCCATCAGCACCAGCAGAATTGTACTCAAACACAATCTGTAACCTGTGGCCCATCATATCCCCCACTCTACCGATACCATCAAGCCAGGGGATCAACTGTGGTTCAATGAAGAGTGCAGGAGGGCATGCCAGGTTCAGCACCAGCCATACCTAAAAATGTGGCATCAACTTGGCGAGCTATAACACATGACTACTTGCTTGCCAAACAGCCTAAGGAACATGCAATGGACAGAGCTAAGCGATCCCACAACCAATGGCTCAGATCTAGGCTCTGCAGTCATGAATGATGGTGGACAGCTAAACAACTCACTCGAGGTGGAGGCTCCACAAATATTCCTATCCTCAATGATGGGGGAGCCCAGCACATCAGTGATAAAGATAAGGCTGAAGCATTTACAACAATCTACCAGAAGTGCAGAGTGGATGATCCATCTCAGCCTCCTCAGCATCACAGATGCCAGTCTTCAGCCAATTCGATTCACTCCATGTGATATCAAGAAACGGCTGAAGGCACTGGATACTGCAAAGGCTATGGGCCTTGACAACATTCCTGCACTGAAGACATGCTTCAGAACTTGCCGAGCCCCTAGCCAAGCTGTTCCAGTACAGCGACAACACTGGCAACTACCCAGCGATATGGAAAATTGCCCAGGTATGTCCTGTACACAACAAACATGATAAATCCAACCCAGCCAATTACTGCCCCATCAGCCTACTCTCCATTATCAGAAAAGTGATGGAGGAGGTAATCAAAAGTGTTATCAAGCAACACGTACTTAGCAATAACCTGCTCATTGACACTCAGTTTGGGTTCCACCAGGATCACTCAGCTCCTGACCTTATTACAGCCTTGATCCAAACATGCACAAAAGTGCTGAATTCCAGAGGTGAAGCAAGAGTAACTGCCCTTGACATCAAGGCAGCATTTGATTGAATGTGGCATCAAGGAGCCCTAGCAAAAGTGGAGTCAATTGGAATCAGGGGGAAAACTCTCTGCTGGTTGGAGTCACACCTAGCAGAAAGGAAGATGTTGTGGTTGTTGGCAATCAATCATCTCAGTTTAAGGATATCACTGCAGGAGTTCCTCAGGGTAATGTCCTAAGCCCAACCATCTTCAGCTGCTTCATCAATGACCTTCCTTCCATCATAAGATCAGAAGTGGGGATGTTCACTGATCGATTGCACAACGTTCAGCACCATTCATGACTCCTCAGATACTGAAGCAGTCCATGTCCAAATGCAGCAAGACCTGGACAATATCGAGGCTTGGGCTGACAAGTGGCAAGTAGCATTCACGCCCCATAAGTGCCAGGCAATGAACATCTCCAACAAGAGAGAATCTAACAATCACCTCTTGACATTCAACGGCACTACCATCACTGAACAACCCACCCCCACCACCCCCCCCCCACCACCACCACCACCACCACCACCACCACCACCACCACCACCACCACCACCACCACTAACCACCATTCTGGGGGATAACATTGACCAGAAACTGAACTGGACTAGCCATATAAATACTGTGGCCACAAGAGCAGGTCAGAGGCCAGGAATCCTATGGCGAGTAACACCTGCTGACTCCCCAAAGCCTGTACACCATCAACATGGCACAAGTCCGGAGAGTGATGGAATACTCTTTACTTGCCTGGATGAGTGCAGCTCCAACAACACTCAAGAAACTTGACAGCATCCAGGACAAAGCACACCAACCACTCCCTCCACCACTGACATACTGGCAGCAGTGTGTACCATCTACAAGGTGCACTGCAGAAACTCACCAAGGCTCCTTTACAGCACCTTCCAAACTCACGACCGTTACCATCCAAAAGGACAAGAGCAGCTGATGCATGGAAACACCACAATCCAAAAGTTCCCCTCCAAGCCACTCACCATCCTGACTTGGAAATATATTGCCATTCCTTCACTGTCACTGGGTCAAAATCCTGGAATTCCCTCCCTAACAGCACTGTGGGTATACTGCAGCAGTTCAAGAAGGCAGCTCACCATCTTCTTCTCAAGGGTAATTAGGGATGGGCAATAAATACTGGCCTAGCCAGTGACGCCCACATCCCATGAATGAATAATAAAAAGTCTGGAGAAATGTGAAATTGTCCACTGCACTAAGAGTAGAACACCAGAATTTAATATTTGAAGGTAATATACTAGTAAATGTTGGTGCTCAGAAGCATTTGGAGCATATGTCATGTCCATAATGCCTTTACTCTTCCTTTTCTCCAATTTTCCTGGATACTGGTACTGCCATGCAAATGTGGTGACAATTGCAGGCTTTATCTCCATAACGCAGCTAATAGTGAATTTGAATTAACAAGTATATGTCACAGAAAATTAACATGCAAGTGCAACAAAATATTAGGAAATGAAAAGGTATGTCAGCCTTTGAAAAGAAAAAAGAGACTGACATTTATATAGTGCCATTCACAACCACAGAACGTTCCAAGGTGCTTTATAGCCAATGTCTGCAAGGGAGTTAGACTTTAGAGTAAAAATGTTTTGTTGCAATTGTATAGGGCTTTGTTGAGATCACAACTAGAGAACAATGCCTTTAAATTTTTACAGGGCTTGACAAAGTAGATGCTAAGAGATTGACTCCCCTAGTTAACCATGCATCTCTGTTCTGTCGAAGGGTCATGAGGACTCGAAACGTCAACTCTTTTCTTCTCCGCTGATGCTGCCAGACCTGCTGAGTTTTTCCAGGTAATTCTGTTTTTGTTTCATGCATCTCCCTAGTTAATCATTTAAGACTCAGATGGGACATTTCTTCAGCCGAAGAGTGTGAATCTTTAGACTTCTCTACCCCAGAGGGTTTGTGGATGCTCAGCAGTTCAGTATCTTTATGAAAAAGATCAACAGATTTTTGGATACTAAGGGAAACGGGGATAGCACAGGAAAGTGGGGTCTAGAAAATCCATCATAATCTTATGGAATAGTGGAACAGGCTATTTCTGCTTTTATTTTTTTACATTTATGATATATGTAAATCAAATCAGCTTACTCCAGAGTTTCTGAATTTACTTCAACAAATTTCGGATTAGAAAGAAAAGGAACAGTGATAAATTGAGCTCATGAACTTCATACAGTGATAACATATTCTAAAATGGGAGATGAGCACAGAATCTGGATTGACACTTTGGCAGAATCCAACAGTTAGGTGTCACCTTTCAAAAGGGATCTTAAACTAAAGCCCAGTCTGCTTGTTCAGGTGTACATTAAAGATCTCATGGCATTATTTGCAGAAGAGCATTCCTGTCAAATGTCCAAAATTTACATCTGAACCTACACCACTATAAAGCATTTTAGGACATCAGAGGACATGAAATGTGCTACATGAATGCAAATTCATTCTTTCACCCACCCTTGACACTTGCTAGAACATTTGTATCAAAGGCCTTTGAAATCAATAAAGATGCCTTGGGTGCCAAAATAGTACTGGGGTTGGATTATGAATAACTGTTTCAGAAGCTCATTTATGGGAGGACACTAGAGCACTACACCAAGCCTCAAGACATTTGTACTTTGGCTTTCTGATAAAGAAGTCATTTATGACCAACGTTTACCATCTTTGCACTACAAGGTAGCTAACAAAGAAAAAACATTTGAGGCCTGCTTTATACAATTAGATTTTTTTTTATTCATTCACAGAATGTGGGCTTCACTGGCTGAGCCAGTATTTATTGCCCATCCCTTGAGAAGGTGGTGGTGAACTGCCTTCCATTTGATGCAGGTACACCCACAGTGCTGTTAGGGAGTGAGTTCCAGGATTTTGATCCAGCGATAGTGAAGGAATAGTGATATATTTCCTGGTCAGGATGGTGAGACACTTAGATGGGAACACCAGAACCTGGAAGTTCCCCTCCATCTGCTGCCTTGTCCTTCTAGATAGTAGTGGTCCTGGGTTTGGAAGGTGCTGTAAAGGAGCCTTGATGAATTCCTGCAGTGTATCTTATAGATGATACACACTGCTGCTACTATGCATTGGTGGCAGAGGGAGTAAATGTTTGTGGATGTGATGGGAATCAAGCAGGCTGCTTTGTCCTGAACAGTGTCCAGTTTCTTCAGTGTTGTGGGAGCTGCACTCATCCAGGCTAGCGGGGAGTATTCCATCACACTCCTGACTTGTACCTTGTAGATGGTGGACAGGCTTTGAGGAGTCAGATGGTGAGTTACTTGTCGCATGATTCCTAGCCTCTGACCTGTTCTTGCAGCCACAGGATTTATATGGCTAATCCAGTTCAGTTTCTGGTCAGGATGTTGACAGTGGGGGATTCAGTGATGGTAATGCCATTGAATGTCAAGGGGCGATGGTTGGATTCTCTCTTGTTGGAGACAGTCATTGCCTGACACTTGTGTGGCACAAATGTTACTTGCCACTTGGCAGCCCAGGCCTGGATATTGTCCAGATCTTGCTGCATTTAGACACAGACTGCTTCTGTACCTGAGGAGTTGCGAATGGTGAGCATTGTGCAATCATCAGTGAACATCCCCACTTCTGACATTATGATAGAAGGAAGGTCATTGATGAAGCAGCTGAAGATGTTTAGGCCGAGGACACTGCCCTGAGGAATCCTTGCAGCGATGTCCTGGAGCTGAGACAATTGACCTCCAACAACCACAACCATCTTCCTTTGTGCTAGGTAAGACTCCAACCAACAGAGAGTTTTCCCCCGATTCCCATTGACTCCAGTTTTGTTAGGGCTCCTTGATGCCACACTCGGTCAAACGCTGCCTTGATGTCGGGGGCAGTCACTCTCACCTCACCTCGGGAGTTCAGCTCGTTTGTCCATGTTTGAACCAAGGCTGTAAGGAGGTCAGGAGCTGAGTGGCCCTGGCGGAACCCAAACTGGGCAGTGAGCAGGTTATTGCTAAGCAAGTGCCGATTGATAGCGCTGTTGATGAATCCTTCCATTACTTTACTGATGATCGAGAGTAGACTGATGGGGCGGTAATTGGCCGGGTTGGATTTGTCCTGCTTTATGTGTACAGGACATATCTGGGCAATTTTCCACATAGCCGGGTAGATGCCAGTGTTGTAGCTGTGCTGGAACAACTTGGCTAGGGGTGCCGCAAGTTCTGGAGCATAAGTCTTCGGTACTATTGCCGGGATATTGTCAGGGCCCATAGTCTTTGCAGTATCCAGTGCCTTGAGCTGTTTCTTGTGATCACATGGAGCAAATTGAATTGGTTGATGACTGGCATCTGTGATGCTGGGGACCTGCAGAGAAGGCTGAAACGGTTCATCCACTCGGCACTTCTCGCTGAAGATTACAGCAAATGCCTCAAACTTATCTTTTGCACTGATGTGCTGGGCTCTTCCATCATTGAGGATGGTGATATTTGTGGAGCCACCTCTTCCAGTGAGTTGATTCCTTGTCCACCACCATTCACAACTGGATGTGTCAGGACTGCAGAGCTTAGATCTGATCTGCTGGTTGTGGGATCACTTAGCACTGTCTATCACTTGCTGCTTATGCTGTTTGGCACGTAAGTAGTCCTGTGTTATAGCTTCACTAGGTTGACACCACATTTTTAGGTATGCCTGGTGTTGCTCCTGGCATGCCCACCTGCACTCATCATTGAACCAGGGTTGATCCCCTGGCTTGATGGTCATGGTCAAGTGGGGGATATGCTGGGCCATGAGCTTACAGATTGTGTTTGGGTACAATTCTGCTGCTGCTGATGGCCCACAGTGCCTAATGGATGCCCAGCTTGTGTTGCTAGATCTGTTCAAAATCTATCCCTTTTAGCACGGTGGTAGCGCCACACAACACGATGGAGGGTATCCTCAATGTGAAGGCAGGACTTCGTCTCCACAAAGACTGTGGAGCAGTCATTCCTACCAACACTGTCACAGACAGATGTGAGGATGAGGTCAAGTATGCTTTTCCCTCTTGCTGGATCCCTCACCACCTGCTGCAGCCCCAGTCTAGCAGCTATGTCATTTAGGACTTGGCCAGCTCGGTCAGTAGTGGTGCCACTGAGCCACTCTTGATGTTGGATATTGAAGTCCCCCACCCAGAGTACATTCTGTGCCCTTGTCACCCTCAATGCTTCCTCCAACATAGGTGTTCAACATAGAGGAGCACTGAGTCATCAGCTGAGGGACGGCAGTACATGGTAATCCGCAGGGGGTTTCGTTGCCCAATTTTGACCTAATGCCATCAGACTTCATGGGGTGCAACGTCGATGTTGAGGGCTCCCAGGGCAACTCCCTCCCGACTGTATACCACTGTGCTGTCACCTCTGCTGGGTCTGTCCTGCCAGTGGGACAAGACATACCTAGGGACGGTGATGGTGGCGTTTGGGATATTGTCTATAAAGTATAAGATGAGATAGAAGAATATGGTATTATTCTGATAATTTCATTTGCAGCAACTTCAATATTGTGAAAAAGTAAAATTCCTGGAATAGTAATATGGAAACAGATTGCCAGATAGATCACACAATTGTCCATCACATCTTAACTGCTGTAAGATGCAAAGTTGATACCTTTTTTTTTTGCAATCCAGCAAATCCAATAAATCTATTTCAAATATTCCAATTTGGTCTCGAACAATGCAAATTAAAAGACAGCATTCATCAAAAAAAAAAAATCAAAAATAGAAAAATCATGGGCGCAGTGGTGCCACTTGGCTAGTTTGGTGGATCAGCTTCCCTACCAAAGGTGATGGAACTGTAGCCATCAATGCTTCAACTGGTGTAAGCTATCTCAAAATGCACTGATATGAATAGATCCCACTATCTGAAAGTAACAGAACTGAAGGGTTTCCAGATAGTTCAAAATTGCCTTTCCAACCAGAACAAGTTCCTGTCAGTGATTGAAGGAGCAGTGTTGCTCGATTCATAAATGCAATGGAGGTTTCACATCATAATTACACCTTACTGAATTCCATGTTTCTCTCGACCATGATCACACAACCTATGTATTGTTGGGTTGCCCTCTTTTCCAAACACCAGGACGCACCTACCTGTACTGCCAGCCCTTTCCTCTCCCCACCAGTTTGTGGACAGACGCTTCTGCTTTCACATCAGGTTCAGGCACTTTCATGGAGGCTGAAGCTGTAACTGTCACATCCCCTCCTTGCATTGTTGAACGCCTGCAGCCGCTCCCGGCCGGGGGCTCCGGGTTTACAGTGAGACCGAGCCGGTGAGAAGGTACGCCGGGGTTGGGGATGCGGCTGTGTTACAGGCTGCAGGATACCCAGCCAGCGCCTCCGCTACAAGTGACAATTAGCAGAGACCCCCTGCCCACATTGTCACCCACCAAACTGACCCGGAAGCTGTTAGAGGAACGGAAACCACTGACGAGCGCCGCCGGTTTCCCGCAACAACGTCACAATGGCCGGTCGAGGTCATCTGTAGTGACGTCAGTTCAAAGTCATTTCTTCCGGGTTGCCACCGAGGTGAGAGGGGAAACCCCTTTGTTAATAATGTCAAGTCGCCATATTTGTGCGGGGCACAGCCAACACAGATCTGACCTGACATCCATTCCTGCTGATGTTGGCCATGGCACATCTGCCTCTCTTTTGCTTCTGTACAGATAACAATCAACAGCGACTCCTTTTCATTGGCGTCCTTGCTCCTTGCACCCAGAGACTGAAGCTGCTCATTTGCAAATCCTTCCCTTGCTCTTCCTAATTACCCCACCTCATTGAACATCCTCAGCTTCTCCCTCAGGATGAAGCTGGTGGTTCGCAAACTTCGCTTCTGTTTGATCCTAAGTGCATGGGTCTGTTGCCAAGACCAGATTCTTCCTTGTCCAAGAAACTTTCTGCAGACTCTTGTTGCCATGGAAACGTTAATCCACAGTTTCATTGCCTCACGTATTGACTTCTTAAACTTTGCCCTTAATAAATTTCACTGATTTAGATGCTCACAGTCCATGTCTTGTCATATCCCATTGTTACTGAGCTGCAATAATACCCTGTAGCCCAGTGAATTGATTTTGGTATCCTTGTCCTCATCTTCAAACCTCTCCAGGGCCTATTTGTCTCCAAAATGAGCTATATTCACCAACTGTACTCTCCGTTCCTTTTGACTATGGATTTCTACTTGTTTCTGAGAGACTGATAACAGTTACTCTGGTCCAGAGCTCCAAATTCTCTTCTACAAAATATTTTGGTTTTCTACACTTTACCCCCATCCCCAATTCAAAATCTTTCCAAACAACAAATACCCACCCATTCTACCCCACCTTTGTTCTTGCCCAGTTAAAAATGCTCTTTTTACTACTCAATGCCCATCTATCCACAAAAGTGCTTTTAAATGTTTTACATGAGATATACCAAACATAAGGTGTCTATAGCATTAATTATTTAAGGCGGAACTATTAATCATTGATATAGAAATGGGAGGTTTATGTACATGGGAGGTATGTAGGTGTTAAAGTAATTTTTTATGTGATTTTAGTGAAAATGCTGAATTCTGTAATTTTTTCTTTGTATTTAAAAAATAACTGGGATTCACATCTTGATTCCTTTAAAGCTTATTGAATTCCTATATTACAAAATACAATTTAGATAAATAATTTGTAATATTTCTTTCTGTTTTGTCATAGAAGCCAAACTTCATCATAGTCCAGTCCCTTCCCACCTACATCTGTGATTCCTCTGAAACCCTACATCATATCAACATTTTCCAGTTCCCTAGCCCCAACCGCTTCCTTTTCACCATGGACGTCCAATCTCTCTACACCTCCATCCCCCACCAGGATGGTCTGATGGCTCTCCACTTCTTCCGCGAAGAGGCCTGAACAATCCCCATCCACCACTACTCTCCTCCGTTTGGCTGAACTTGTTCTCTCACTGAACAATTTCTCCTTAAACTCCTCTCACTTCCTCCAAATAAAAGGTGTGGCTATGGGTACCCTCATGGGTCCCTTTTATGCCTGTCTCTTTATTGGGTATGTGGAACATTCCTTGTTGCAGTCCTACTCCGGCCCCCTCCCACAACTCTTTCTCTGGTACATCGATGATTGCTTCGATGCTGCTTCATGCTCTCCTCTGGATCTGGAAAAATTTATTAATTTTGCTTCCAATTTCCATCCCTCCAACATTTTCACATGGTCCATCTCTGACACTTCCCTTCCCTTCCTTGACCTCTCTATCTCAATTTCTGGAGATAGACTGTCCACCAATATTCATTACAAGCCTAACGACTCCCACAGCTACCTCGACCATAGTTCCTCACACCCCATTTCCTGTAAGGACTCCATCCCATTCTCTCAGTTCCTTTGCCTCCGTCGCATCTGTTCTGATGATGCCACTTTCAAAAACAGTTCCTCTGACATGTCTTCCTTCTTCCTTAACCGAGGTTTTCCAACACCGGTGGTTGACAGGGCCCTCAACTGTGTCCGGCCCATCTCCCACACAATCATCCTCATGCCTTCAACTCCCTCCTAGAAACATGATAGGGTCCCCCTTGTCCTCACTTATCACCCCATGAGCCTCCGCATTCAAAGGATCATCCTATGACATTTCCGCCAACTCTAGCATGATGCCACCACCAAACACACCTTCCCTTCATCCCCCTGGTGGCATTCCACAGGGACCATTCCCTCCGGGACACCCTGGTCCAATCCTCCATCACCCCCTACACCTCAATCCCCTCCCAAGGTACCTTCCCATGCAACCATTGAAGGTGCAACACCTGTGCCTTTATTTCCCCTCTCCTCACCGTCCAAGGGCCCAAACACTCCTTTCAAGTGAAGCAGCATTTCACTTGCACTTCCCACAATTTAGTCTACTGCATTCGCTGCTCCCAATGCGGTTTCCTCTACATTGGAGAGACCAAACACAGACTGGGTGACCGCTTTGCGGAACAACTTCAGTCTGTGTGCAAGCATGACCCAGACCTCCTTGTCGCTTGCTATTTCACCACTCCACCCTGCTCTCATGCCCACATGTCCATCCTTGGCCTGCTGCATTGTTCCAGTGAAGCCCAACGCAAACTGGAGGAACAGCACTTCATTTTCCGACTAGGCACTTTACAGCCTTCTGGACTGAATATTGAGTTCAACAATTTCAGATCATGAACTCTCTCCTCCATCCCCACCCCCTTTCCGATCCCCCTTTTTTCCAATAATTCATATAGACTTTTCTTTTCCCATCTATTTCCATTATTTTTAAATGTATTTCCATCCATTGTTTTATCTCTACCTTTTAGCCTATTTAGATCCCTTCCCCCACCCCACCCCCACTAGGGCTATCTGTACCTTGCTCATCCTGCTTTCTACCCTTAATGTCACCTATTATCACATTCCTTAGATAATATCACCACCTTCAACACCTCTCTGTACTTTTGTCTATGACTTCTTTTGGCTATCTCCACCTATCACTGGCCCTCTATCCAGCTTTACTTGTCCCACCCCCCCCCCATAAACCAGCTTATATTTCACCTCTTTTCTATTTTTCCTTAGTTCTGTTGAAGAGTCATAAGGACTCGAAACATTAACTGTGCTCCTCTCCGCAGATGCTGTCAGACCTGCTGAGTTTTTCCAGGTATTTTTATTTTTGTTTTGGATTTCCAGCATTCGCAGTTTTTTGCTTTTATCTTCATCATAGCACGATGGAAACATAACAGGAACACAATTACCTCTAATGTCCCTTCCAGTCGCAGACTCCAAGCCATGTGCTGACACTTTTCCTTGATCATCATCAGGTCAAAATCCTGGAATTCTCACATAACCACATTTTAGAAGCACTATTACCTCATGGCTGCATGGGTTCATGGAGTAGCCTGCCAACAGCTTCTCCAAGCAACTACGACTGGACAGTAAATGTCGCCTTACCAGCATAAACCAGATCTCCCAAGAACAACTAGTCTTTTTTTAAATCATTTGGGATTTTCTTCAGCTTTTAAGATGCTCAATAATTATCCAGTTAATGTTAATCTAATTCTCTATTCATTCCTTTTGAATATGTACTATTGAGAAAAATGACCAAATAAACTGTTGGAAAAATTATTGAGGCAACTTTTCCATGAGAATTAAATCATAGAAATTTATGGCACAGAAGAAGGCTATTCAGCCCATCTTGTATGTGCTATCTGAGAGAGCTTTCCAGCTTAATCCCACTTTCTAGCTCTTGGACTGTAGCCCTGTAGGTAATGGCACTTAGAGTGCATTACGAAGTGCTTTTGAACTACAGTGAGGGTTTCTGCCTCAACAATACTTTCAGGCAGTGAGCTACAGACTCCTTTAACCTTCTGGGTGAAAAAATATCTCAACTCCTTCTACCAATTACCTTAAATCTGTGTCCCCTGGTTGTTGACCTTTCTGCTAAGGGAAATAGGTTCTTCCTATCTATGTTCTTCATAATTATACACACATTACTTAAATCTCCCTACAACCTCCTCTATTCCAAAGGAAACAGTCGCAGCCTATGTAATCTTTCCTCAAAACTAAAATTCTCCAGTCCTGACAGCATCCTATAAATCTCCTCTGTTCCCCCTCTGATGCAATCACATCCTTTCTGTAATGCAGTCACCAGTGCTGCATGCTATACTCTAACTGTGGCCTAACTCATGTTTAATACAATTCTAGCGTAACCTCCCTGCTTTTATATTCTCTGGCACAGTTAATTATATTTATTTGCTCACAAGATGTGAGTGTTGCTGTCCAAGCCAGCACTTTGTTGACCATCCTTAATTGCTTTTGAAAAGATGCCTTCCTGAACCCTTGCAGTCCATGAGGCGTAGGTACAAGCACAATGTGAATAGGGAGGGAGTTCCAGGTTTTTGACCTAGCAACAGTGAAGGAATGGGAATATAGTTCCCAAATCAGAATGGTTTGTGGCTTGAGGGGGTATCTCCAGGCAATGGTGTTCCCAAAGGTCTGCTGCCCATGTCCTTCTAGGTGGTAGAGGTTTTGGATTTAGAAGGCGCTGTTGAAGAAGGCTTGGTGAGTTGCTGCACTGCATTTTGTAGATGGTACACGCTGCTGCCACTGTGTGTCAGTGGTAGAGGGAGTGAATTTTTTTTAAGGTGGTGGATAGGTTGTCAATCAAGTGGGCTGCTTTGTCCTGGATGATGTCAAGCTTCTTGAGTGTTGTTGTAGCTGCACTCATCCAGACAAGTGGAGAGTATTCCATCATTCTCCTGACTTGTGCATTTTAGATGGTGGACAGGTTTTGGGGAGTCAGGAAGTGAGTTACTCACCAAAGAATTCTTGGCCTTTAACCTGCTGTAGCTACAGTATTTATACGGCTAGACCAATAAAGTTTCTGGTCAATGGTAACCCCAGGATGTTGATGGTTGGGCATTCAGCAATGGTAATGCTGTTAAATGGCAAGGGGAGATGGTTAGACATTTTCTTGTTGGAGATTATCATTCCCTGGCATTTGTGTGGCACGAATGTTACTTGCAAGCCCAAGCCAGAATGTTGTCCAAGCCTTGCCGCATCTGGGAATGGACTGCTTCAGTATCTGAGTATTGGCGAATGGTGTTGAACATTGTGCAATCATCAGCAAACATCCCCACTTCTGCCCTTTTGATGGATGGCAGGTCATCGATGAAGCAGCTGAAGATGTTTGGGTCTGGGACACTAACCTGAGGAACACCTGCAGCAATGTTCTGGGTTGAGATGATTGGCCTCCAACAATCACACTCATCTTCCTTTTTGATAGATGTGACTCCAATCAGTGGAGAGAGTTTTAGTTTTGATAGGGCTTTTTGTAAGTGTTGGTTACAATTCAGTAGGTCTAAAGAAGTCTTCATAGTCATATGTAGATTAATTGTAAATCTATATTGACTCTTAGAACTATTTACAAATATACAGTGAAGGGTACAAGTTAGGAGCTGTCTCCATGCTTGCTGGTACATTCAGCTCTGTCCAACATTAGGCTGACCCTGGGTGTGGGTCATGTGCTCTCTTACATCACTTTGTGGGCAGTACTGTACTCAGTTCCAGATTAACCCTATATGTGCCAGACCCTTATACTACACCTTCTCCCAAGTCTTTAGCCAAAGTAAGTTAAGTGATTATAGTTTACTTTATGTCGTAAAATGTTATTACTATCAGATATTTACATTGTCATTACTACGTTAACACCATCCCATCTCCCCCTTCAAGTCCTTGAATTCAAAGGTTCAGGCAGTCTGGAGCCTTATAACCCTTCGATATCTTGTTTACGCTACTTCGGAGGAGTGGTAGGCTCTGTCGCTGCTGATTCTTCCTGTAGGTTTGGAAGCTGACCTGGCATCCAATATGTTTTCACCCTTTTCTTCCATTCTTTCGTAAGGAATTGCACTTGGTTGGTTCGGCTGTTGCATTAGTCGGTGGTTGCTACCCTAACTTTTTTCTTGCTAGGCGAATAGACATTGTGTTCATCTCCTTGTCATTTCTTTTGCTTCTTCCATTGTCGTGTGGGTCATGGCGATGTCCTCTGTGGTGGAGGATAAACATTCCTATGACTAGAATGAGATTTAGTGGTATACTCACCTCTGTGTTTCGCTGTCAGCAATAGACGGCTGATACCAGGTTCCAGCATCTTTTGTGGCTTTGGCATGCTGGCTGGGAGCTGAGGTGTACGTTCAATGGTTGCAGTGTTGACCTACTGTACCATCATCGGAGCTGGAGGTTGAGGCTCGTCAGACTACTGGCTGCTCTTTTTCACATCCTCCAATGGAGGTATCGTGGTTACCTCCTGGGTGTTTGGCTGGTCTGACCATTGAAGGTTTTCCGGCACTTGTAACGAGAATGGACAAACCTGCTCCACAAAGAGAGAAGACAGTTCAGAGCTGAAGTCCCAGTTAGGATACTCTGCATACTCAGGAATTTGCAGTTCTGTATGATTAACGACAGTGGTTGTCTTTACAGCTTCTGCTGTTTTAAAGAGATCCAGGTATCTCTGCTCAAGTGATAGAAAAGCTGGTCATGGATGATGTACATCAGCTCGAAGATTTGTTTGCTGCCAGACATTGGTGGTTCCAGAATCATGCCTATGACTGGAAGTCAGATTCCTCCAGGTCCATAGAGTGGTGTGTCTGTTGTTTGAAGCCAGAGGTCTTTTAGCCATGGTTCTTAGTACAACAGGACTGTTACGCTGGCTCCTCTGTCTGATTTAAAATTTGTTAAATGGCTATTGACTGAAATGTCCACATCCCAAAATGAGAAAATAAGATCTTTGACTTCACCCAAGAAGCATGTTGTGTGTCTTCCAGGCTGGCAATCTCGACCTCGTGGATGATCTTTGGTCTTCTGTGCATTTCAGCTCTGGCTGGTAAAAATCCTATTCTATTAGTATATCAATGGGAAGAGGATAACCAGGGAAAGAGTAGGGCCCATAAGGGACCAAGGGGGCAATCTATGGGTGGAGCCAGAGGACATCACTAGAGTGTTGACACTCCGTCTTCACTCAAGAGAGTGAGGATGAAGGTATCGATCTCGGGGAGAGAGACTGTGAGGTTCTTAAGCAAATTGATATAGGGAGTAACAAGGTATTGGAGGTGTTGGCAGGCTTAAAAGTGGACAAATCTCCAGGTCTGGATGATTTGTGTCCTAGACTGCAGAGGGAGACAAGGGAGGAGATTGCAGGGGCCCTGACCCAAATTTTTAATTCCTCTCTGGCTACAGGGGAGGTGCTAGAGGACTGGAGAACAGCTAATGTGGTTCTGCTATTTAAGAAGGATTGTAGAGATAAGCCAGGGAACTACAGGCCAGTGAGTCTCATGTCAGTGGTAGGAAGACTATTGGAGAAAATTCTGAAGGAGAGAATCTATCTCCACTTGGAGATGCAAGGTTTGATCAGGGATAGTCAGCATGGCTTTGTCAGAGGGAGGTCAGCCCTAACAAATTTGATTGAATTTTTTGAGGAGGTGACCAGGTGTGTAGATGAGGGTAATGCAGATGATGTAGTTTATATGGATTTCAGCAAAGCCTTTGACAAGGTCCCACATGGGAGACTTATAAAGAAGGCAAATGCACATGGGATACAGGGTAATGTGATAAGGTGGATTCAAAATTGGCTTAGTTGTAGGAGACTGAGGGTGATGACAGAAGGATGCTTTAGTGACTGGAAGCCAGTGTCTAGTGGCATACCACAGGGTCCCCTATTACTTGTCATTTATATAAACAACATAGATGACTATGGGGCAGGTAGGATTAGTAAGTTTGCAGATGACATAAAGATTGGCCGGGTAGTTAATAGTGAGGTTGAGTATCTTGGGCAATAGGAAGATATAGACGGGATGGTCAAATGGGCAGATAAGTGGCAGATGGAATTTAACCCTGAAAAGTGTGAGGTGATACACTTTGGAAGGAGTAACTTGACAAGGAAGTATTCAATGAATGACATGACACTAGGAAGTTCTGAGGAACAAAGGGACCTTGGCATGTGCGTCCATAGATCGCTGATGGCGGAGGGGCATGTTAGTGGGGTAGTGAAAAAGGCATATGGGACACTTGCCTTTATTAATTGAGGCATAGATTACAAAAGTAGGGAGGTCATGTTAGAGTTGTAAAGAACCTTGGTGAGGCCACAGCTGGAGTGCTGTGTGCAATTCTGGTCGCCACATTAAAGGAAGGATGTGATTGCACTGAAGGGGGTGCAGAGGAGATACACCAGGATGTTGCCTGGGATGAAATATTTAAGTTATGAAGAGAGGTTGGATAGACTTGGGTTGTTTTCGTTGCAGCAGAAAAGACTGAGGGGCGACCTGATCGAGGTGTACAAGATTATGAGGGGCATGGACAGGGTGGATAGGGAGCAGCTGTTCCCCTTAATTGAAGAGTCAGTCACAAGGGGACATAAGATCAAGGTGAGCACAGTAGGTTTAGGGGGGATGTGAGGAAAAACTTTTTTACCCAGTGGTGGTGACGGTCTGGAATGCACTGCCTGGGAGGATGGTGGAGGCGGGTTGCCTCACATCCTTTAAAAAGTACTTGGATAAGCACTTGGTACGTCATAACATTCAAGGCTATGGGCCA
Organism: Carcharodon carcharias; assembly: GCF_017639515.1. Classification (NCBI taxonomy): domain Eukaryota; kingdom Metazoa; phylum Chordata; class Chondrichthyes; order Lamniformes; family Lamnidae; genus Carcharodon; species Carcharodon carcharias. The sequence goes on along the minus strand of NC_054478.1, from coordinate 56,505,004 downwards.
AGTGCTGGTAAATGGGATTAGGTAAGTAGGTCAGGTGTTTCTCACGTGTCAGTGCAGACTCGATGGGCCGAAGGGCCTCTTCTGCACTGTGTGATTCTGTGATTCTTTTCAGGTCAGAATGCTTTGTTAAATTTTTTCTCAGTCTTGCAGCATTTTAGTTTTTCTCTACATTTTCTGTTAGGTTTTAGGTTTTTGCACAAGCTGCCACCATATTGTAGGCTGTTGGTTACAGTTCAGTCGGTCTGAAGAAGTCTTCATAGTCATATGTAGGTTAACTGTCAGTCTTTATTGACTCTTAGAATTATTTACAAATACACAGTAAAGGATAGGAGCTGTCTCCATGCTTGCTGGTATACACAACTCTGTCCAACACTAGACTGACCCTGGGTGTGGGTCACGTGATCTCTTACATCACTGTGTGGGCAGCACTGTCCTCAGTCCCTCAGTGACCCTGTTATGTACTAGACCCTTGTACTACAGGGTTAAAGGAAAGTATCCTGAATGCCTTCTTAATCATCTTCTCTACATGCCCTGTTGCCTTCAAAGACCTATGAACAAGCACGTCAAGGTTTCTCTGTTCCTCTGCACTTAAGTATTCTACCATTTATTGTGTACTCCCTTGTCTTGTTTGCCCTCCCCAAATGCATTACCTGACAACGAATACAAATGTGATATTATGAGATTACTGTCTACTGTTTGTGCGGATACGGTTGCTTCATAACTGGAACTGACATGTGAGCACTGAAAACACAATGATTTCCAATTTTCTACTTAAAAAAACGGCTTTGGAAGATACAATACATTTTGGTGCTAAATTCTGGGCAACATTCCCTTCCTGAGATCTTATATGGCTATCAGATGAATATGCTCTGCTGACCTTCACGATCTTAAATTCATACATGAAGGATGGCAACGTCAGCAGGATAACAGATGGTGATTAATACCTGTGGAATAGTGCTTAGGGTGAGGTTGAAACAATAAAAAAAAATTATAGGGGTATTTATTCAGAAATACACATTCTATTCTCATACATGACAATACGTTGTGCACTAGACAAAATATTCTTTATTATTTGAAAACAAAATTATTTCTCCTAATTTTGCTTTTTAATTGAGTAACATAATTTAATATGTAGTGGTAAATTTCCCAGACCTGTCAGAAGATGGTTTTTGTTTCACAGAATTTACAGCAATGGAACAGGTCATTTGGTCCAACGTTAGATCAAAAATTGGAAAGCTGAAGTGACTTGCCCCTTTTAGATGATCATTTTCTGATTTTCATTGTAGGACCGAAAACAATGGCGACAATATAGGCTGGGTGCCCTGGCTACTAGGCTTGAAGCCTGCACTGATTACACGGCTACTGTACATTTGAATTTACATCTTCACTGCCTTGAAAAATGCAGAATAATTTAAAGTGTTGTGTTTAATTTATCCGCGATGAAATAAATCCAAATATTGGAAAATATTTCAGATCAGAGAAAACACTGACAAGTGGCGTTCGATGAAGTTGGGTTTCAATGAGAAATGCCTCCTCTTCTGGACAGTAACCGCAGTGCAATGTGAATATGATTGTATGATCGACAGAGCCACAAGCCAATCACTGACTACGGGAAAGGTAGCAAGGAAGTTACAGCATTTCCAACGATTTCTCAACCTCGCCGTGTAGCTCTAGAAACAGCCTGAAAAGGTCAGGTGAAACTCAACTATTCCTAAATTGTCTGATATAACAACACTGACATGCCTGATCGCAAGAAGATCTGCATCGTTGGATCCGGCAACTGGTATGTTGGACACTAGTTACATTTCTTCCTTTTGGATGTTGTTAGTTTTGTCCCGTTTAAAAGGGAGGATCCTTGGGTTTTTTTTACTCCAGCATCTGGTGATTGCTAATTGTAGAATGCAAATCCATTACTACCCTGAGCACGAATGTCTCCAACGCTGTCAGAAAATTCAACAGGCTTCAATAGGGAACATCAAGAAAAGAAATAATATTTTCTCTAGTCACTGGTAACAGCAAAACGATATTAGATCATGAACTGTATACACTGCTACTGACGAATCTTCATTACTGACGATCCAGTCATTAAATTTTAATCCCAATTTCCTGACATTGTACCTCGATTCTCATATGGGCATTTTTTTTTAAATGTATCGTTATTTCTTTTAGTATGTTTGAAAAACGTTATCCCAATGTTGACGAGGTGTCTGTCTGGACACAGGAGATAGGGAGAAACTGTTTCCATTTGGAGGTGGGGTTGAGAACCAGAGGACACCAGTTTAAGGTGAATGGCAAAAGAAACCGAAGGTGGCATGAGGAAAAACTTTTTTATACAGAGGATTAGGGTCTGGAATGCACTGCCAGAGAATGTGGCAATGCCATATTCAGTAGTGGCTTTCGAAGGGTGTTGGATTATTATCTGAAGAGAAAAAAGTGCAGTACTACATGCAAAAGTCAGGGGAGTGTGACTAGCTGAGTTGCCCTTACAGAGAGCTGGCATGGACACAAAGGGCTGAACACCCTTCCTCCGTGCTGCGATCATTTTATGATTGTATTCTATAACACTATTATTTATGTTATAATGTAATTGGCCCCGAATTTCCATGTTTTTAATCCAATGCAGGGCTTAAAATAGGAACAGTCACATTTTCTGACCAGAAAAATCAATTTCCTACATTGCAACAGCGACTACGCTTCAAAAGTATGTCATTGGCTGTAAAACACTTTGGGACATGAAAAGTGGTCATGAAAAGTGTTAAATTAAATGCAAGTCTTTCTTTTGCAAAAGCTGTTTCTGCCAGTTTCCTGGCCCAAAATAAAACTGCTGAGATTGATGATTATTATTTGGTCACCAGGTCCTTGCGCACTTGATTTACATACATTTAGTTGAGGGACAGTGGTGCTGGTATCTTGAACTTCCAGGAGTTATGCTCACATTATGCCAAGTTAGCTGAAGAAACACAAGCCACACCAGGATATCTGTGACTAGTGCAAGTGAGGACCTTTTGAGCCTGAATACTGTTGAAGGTTTATGCACCAATTACTGCAACTGGGAATTATTTTTTTCAATGTCTTACTTTTATTTTGAGCCTTGACACCATTGTACTTGCCCCTGATTGCCTGGAGGATTATGAGAACACTGGAACTCTCTCCTACAGAGAGAGGGACAAATGTGGGATTGCCTTTGCATGCCATTGCCATGCAACAGAGAATGTAGGAAAACTGTGTGAGGCAAAATTTATCTTCAAATAGTAGCCTCGCTCCCTTTCCTGCTGGTTGCTTGTGTGAACAGGACATCTTCATTTGCTTCACAGCTGCTTTGACAGAAATAAGAGGCTTCAATTCAGGACTCAGTGTTGTTTTCCAGGCCCCCAGAGGATTCATACCACTTGGGGCGTTCCAGGTATCAGACAGTCTTCCCTTACCCTGGTAATGGGCATTGTGGTCTCTGCTGGAGGCACATCCTCTGAGGAAAAAGAGAGGGCCAGAAGGGGGAGGATGCCAGGTGTCCCTATTCACCCACCAGGCGAGTGATCTTTGGGAGGAGAGGCACAGGCACAAGGGGCACAGGGCCAACAAGAAGTCCAAGGTGGGTGCCACCAAAGACGCCACTATCCTGCTGCCAGTGTTTACAGGCTGCAATGCAGCTACCTCAGTATGTCTGAGGTGCAGTGCTGAAGGAGGCTCCGTCTCTCAAGGGAGACAGTGACCTCCATTTGTCAGAGGATCGGCCCTGAGATCAGCTCCGATTGTGTGGGTGGACACCCCACACCCATGCCAGTGGCGCTGAAGGTCACGGTGGCCCTCAACTTCTATGCCTCCGGCTCCTTCGAGGGTCAGTGGTGGAACTGTTTGGAGTCTTCCAATCAGCTGTCCACAGTTGTGTCAAGACACTCTGTTCAGGCATGCATTGACTTTCATTCACTATAGTATGGATGAGGCTGCCAAGCAGAGTGAGCCAGAGGCTTTGCAGAGATTGCTGGGTTTCCCGCATCCAGGGTGCAATCGAATGCACACACGACCATCAAGGTGCCATGGGTGAGCTGGGTGCCTTCGTCAACAGGAAGGGATTCTACTTCATGAACGTGCAGATAGTGTGATCACAAGATGCAGATTCTGCAAGTCTGTGCAAGGTATCCTGGCAGCTCCCATGACGCTTACATCCTGAGACACTCCCAGGTGCTGAGGCTCTTCAGTGCTCTACCCCGACTGGATCATAGCTATTGGGTGACAAGGGCTATCCCATCAAAAAGTGGCTCATGACGCCTCTCCGCCACCCAAGAACAGAATCCAAGCAGCGGTACAACAGGAGCCATGCCTCCACAAGGGCGGTGGTAGAGAGAACTATTGGTCTTCTCAAGATGCGCTTCTGATGCCTGGACCATTTAGGGGCCGCATTCCAATACCCCTCACTGATAGTGGTTGCATGCTGTGCTCTATGCAATCTGGCACTGGAAAGGTGGGATGCAGTGTAGGAAGAAGATCTTGACGCAGCTGCACAGGCAACAGACGATGAGTCCAGTAGTGAGTCCAAAGATGAGCATGATCAGGAGAACGCTGAGGGCATAGACACTGACGTGGGCAACCTCCAGGGAGCAGGAACACGCAGGACGCTTTGATCCAACGCTCCTTCGGCTAGACTACCAAATAAGAGCCACCACCACATGCCAGGGTTGCAGGCTCCATACTCGATCCCTGACAGGATCAGTTCCTTGGTCAACAACATAAACTTTATTGAAATGGCACATAATGTCAGGAGAAACACGTCCATCATAACATCATGGCTTACCCGGCACTTGCAGAACAAATGAAGCATCCAGAGGCCAGTTGCACAAAAACACATTTAATTAACTGATGCCTGGCAAATGTTATACAAATTAACATTGACGGGTGTTTTCCATCACACCAGTGAACACTGAACGGAAAAATGGGGGAAACAAATATCAGGGCCACGTTGTGATTAAGGTGCTTTAAGTTTTCACTTGGGGTTGCTACGTCTTGGTGCTCCTCTTTCACTGGCACTGGCATTGGAGACAGCCTGCTCACTCTGCTGTCCTGTTGGCTTTGATAATTTTGGCGGGTGCCCTCTGGCCTGTGGAGCCTGTGCTGGCCCCGCCTGGGAGTGAGTGGCCACTGCAATGCCTGGCATCTCCCCAGTCGTAGCAGCCTCATCGGATGCCACGGTCACTGGCAGAGGGGCGGAGGAGCTGCTGCCTCATCCGAAGCACCCTGAAAGGAAGCTGCAGAGACAACAGGCAGCTCGTGCGCCAACATGAGGTCACTCTGGACTTCCCTGCTCACCATTGATAAATGGGCACCTAGCTGGGATACTGGTTGCCCAATCTAACTTCCACACTGACACTGACCACCTGAGCTCATTACCAGTATGAAGGCTTGCAGGTCAGAGCACACCCCCAGGAACCCCTGATTCAGTTCTTGGAGGAGTATCTTCATGAGAGTCACCACTCTTTCCATGGAGGAGGCATTGTGCTCGGCCATGAGGATCAACGCATTGCTCACGCTCCGCAAGGACTCCTCCACAACGGTGACCATGGCACGCATTCCCTCATGTATTACTGCCAGATCCTCCCGCACACCCTGCTGGAGGTCCAGCATTTGCTACCTCATGGATGACTGCAGAGGACATCATCAGCTTTTGACTGAGCATTGTCTTGGTCCCCAGCAGTCCTCTGAATGCTGGTGCCCTGGGCACTCTCTGCCTTCACCTGCACCTCAAGCAAGCGTGAAGTGCCCTCACCAATGTGCACCAAGATAGTAGCCGGCTTTCTAATGCCCACCAAGGTGCTGGTATCTGCGCTGGTGCCTGCTTGAGAGAGTGGGTGTGACGCAGGTGCGTTCTGATCAGTGTGGTCCTCAGGGGTCAAGCCCCTCATCCCAAAGGGCTGCTGGTGAGCTTAAAAGGAAGAACAAGGACATGTCATTAGTTGAAATCATCACACTGTTACTGTGCATGCCTGGCACCCTCATGAGACAGAGATATGCATCAGGGTGCCCTAGTCTTTCCATTAATAATGGGGATTCTAGGTTCAAGGCTCACATCAATATAGAGATTACAGTGGAATGGTTGCAATTACAGACATTCTCACCTCAGCACACTGCACTCTTACCTCCCTGTTGCACCCCAGCCTCACTGCAGCCGCTTGACCTAGGTGTATGCACCTCTCCAGCTCCAGGGCCTCCTGCTCATACCAAGTGAGGATTAGACGATGTTATGGAATGTTTCCCCTTGAAAGGACAGAGGAGCATTGATTAGTAGTGCCATTCCAGCCTGGCCAATCCCACCTGAGGAAGACCTCGCAGGGCTCAGCCAATTTGTGACCCTGGAGCTGCAAGGCATTCATCCAAGCAACTAGAGCTCACCCCCTTGCGCAGATACTGCCTCACTGACATTTGGCACTCACACTCTAACACCTCTGAGGTCCGTGGAGGGGATGGGCAGCTCTTAACTGCTCTGCAAAGTGACCCATGGCAACACGGTACCCATCCTTCCCTTTCGCAGGGAATCGTTGAAGTGCTTCCGGCACTGCGCCCATGTGCGCCTCAACATATCGTGGCTGTTAACTCTGGATTCCATCTCCTCCCAGGCCTTTTTGGTGAGGTGGGGGGGTGGGCTCCTCCTCCCATTCCTGGGGACAAGCATTTCTCTCCCCGCTGCCACCTCCTCCAGGAGGGCAGCGAGGCACTCATCGGAGAAACACAAGGCCGAATGCCCCTCCGACCTGCCCTCCTGCCTGTGGTGTCCGCCTGCAACGCTCTCCATCATGACTTCCACGTCCTTCAGTGGCAGCCTTCCCGGGGCTGCCAAGGCCGCATTTGAATCGGCCGCTGGGTCTCCATTGGACCCAGTGGACACTGAGCACCCACCCCCGCCTGCCCCTTCGTGCTCATTCCGCAGCAGCATCTTACGCTGGGCGGGCCTTAACTGGCCCGTCCACATAAAATTGTGGTGTGCTGCCGATCACGAGCGGCGGGTGGCTCCCCCCTGCCTCGCTGGTCCCACACGCCAGAGGCAACATTCTGCCCTATGAATTTGCAATTGTTAAACCTTAACTTCCACAACAGAAGGAGTTAATCTCAATCAGATTCTATGGAAAAATGTGTTAAGAACCCTCCACGTCAATGCAATATTAGCTGTAATTTATTACAAAGTTTTCAGCCCGCCCTGTGCTCTTTGCTTTCACATTCCTTTCTTGTTGGATAAAAGAAGTTCAGAAGTCCAACAGGCAACCCACCCACTTCTTAAAATCCTTCTTCTGTCTCCTGTTCTTACAAATTCTTCTTTTTTTCTATGGTGATGCGTGATTTATTTCCAGAGAAAAGAAAGATACATGGTAAATAAAGTACAATCTGCACCCAAAATAAACTGAATATTAACTCCAAAAAATTGGGCTTGTTAAAATGCAAAAATATATTTGGACCAGGAACTGAACCTCCTCAAACCTGCCAGTTTCAGGTTTTAACAGAGGCAGCACAAGGGGCAGGTGACCAATCAGCTACAGGGATCCGGGTGGTAATTTAAATAAACTAATAAGGATGTGTGCCTTCATTTTAACTGTTATTCTATCTTTCATCATAGGCGGCTGAGTTTCCTGGATTTCAGGAAACTCAGCAACAAAAGGATGTGAGGAGGCTGAATCCATCAAGTAAGTGCTTTTGTGGCACTGCTTTTGGTGATGTGGAGCCACCCATCAAACCATCAGGCTGACCCAACCCCCAAGATCGGGACCCTCAAAGCACCCCCTTCAGAAAAAATGTAACATTTTGTATGTCTGGCATACTTGTAGCCTGTTCTCAGCAAAACTTTGCCAAGCTAATAAATTTAGACATAGACTAATTTAGTCAGAAGTGGATGGGGGAGAGCATCTTAATGATTATCACTTTTCAGGGAATGCTACAAATAGCATTGAAGCATTGAAGAATAATCAAAACTTTCTCATCCGTTTAACACAATCTATCTTTGTCATCACTGCTATAACTCCCTTCTCCCTCATCTTCTGATAACAAACAAATCGTTCAATCCTGTAATTAGAACATCATTCACCCATCTCGTACATGACCATGCCAGCAATAATCACCTAATTTGTAGTCAGCATGAAATAAGTGCACTTTTTGCAACTTTTCCTCTGATCGCCATGAATACCTAAGCACAAATTAAGTTCACATTTTCCTTTAAAATGACAAACTCCAGAGTGAACCAAAGCCAATCTGTCCATTCCTCACACTGTGCTTTCCCTGGGAGATTAAAAGTAGCTTTTGTTTCCTTCTATTCTACTGTTTCTCTGTGCAACTTGCTGCCAGTATTGTGAGAGGTGTTTGACTTCTGCTGTGCCATTAAAGGCTTATGAGATAGGGGCAGCTTGACCATAGGAGAAAATCACCGCTGACTGCATCTCTGGACCTTGTGACTGGTAGCCTGTTGTCACTTCCTTCATTCCTTTGGTGGGTGCTCTGAGCGGGGAGGACTGGTCTGGTATAAACTGATGCCCTGAGAAATGGACAGGCTGCTTCAGCTATTGCCATTCCACTGGCCTCTGTGTCTCTTATGATCAACAGGATCGCTGTACTAATGCTGGGATTTCCTCTGGTGGGAGGGTATAACCTTAAAATCCACAAACGGAGGGCACAACCTTAAAATTAGAGTTAGTCTTGTTCCCGGGTAGTGTTAGGAAGCACCACACGAAGGGAAGTGGAAATCTAGCGAAAGGCCATTGCCCTGAAACATTGGGTAGAATTTAATTGAGGGGACGGGGATCCTGCACACTGGTTGGAGAACCAGTGGGAATACCATGTCACCTTTGTACACAGGAGGCCTGACACAATTAAGTCGAATCAGACAATTGCCTGGATAGTGTTAGGCCTCCCACTCGATCAATCCTCAGTTAGGCGGAAATCCTGTTCCCGTGAGCTGCTGGCTGATTACCTGGAGTGCTGGCTGCTGCCGGCAATGCTCAGGTGCCTTCACCAGGGATCATTGCCGGATGTCTGGAGACAGATAACTGGAGCAAGATGGGGGTTGTGGGGAAGGGATTTCCAGCAAGTGGGAAAAGGGAGTCAAGGAGAGTTCAGATGCGAGGGCAGTGGATGGTTTCCAGCAAGCACCCCACCCCCAACCCCCACTTTCCCGAAGCCAGATACCTCGATCAGGTACTGAGTGCCTGTGAATGAGGGACAACCCTCCCACCCACAAAGCCACAGGCAAACCCAGCAGCTGCCTTTCAGGAGATGTGGGAGACCCGTGCGAGCCATGTTAAATCCCGGTGGGCTCAGGGATGATTGCTCTCAAGAGGCTCTCAAGAGTTAATGAGCCTAATATCCGTCGGGCCCATCCCTCCAGCCACTAAATGCAGGACAGTTTTCCCACTGCTGGGAACTGGACACAGTGCCCCCATGCCCCACCTTCATGCCTGCTCCAGAGGGCTCCATTAAATTCCACACATGAACTCTGTTCCGTTTCTTTCTCTATAGATATTACCTGTTTCCAGCATCTTCCCTTTTTAATAGTGGAACTCTGGAATCCCAAAAAGCTATTGAGGCTAGATAATTTGAAAATTAAAAAAAAACTAAGATTGCTGGATTTTCATTAGGATTGGATATTAAGGTTTGTGGAAAATTAGGTGAATAGAGTTGAGATGGAGATCAACTGGATTTAATTGAATGGTGGAACGGCTTGAGAGGCTAAATTTTTTTTATTTGTTCGTTCATGGGATCTGAGCATCACTGGCTGGGCCAGCATTTATTGCCCATTCCTAATTGCCCTTGTTCAGAGGGCATTTAAGAGTCGGCTGCATTGTTGTGGGTTTGGAGTCACTTGTAGGCCAGACCAGGTAAGGACGACAGATTTCCTTCCCTAAAGGACTTTAGAGAACCAGATAGGCTTTTATGACAGTTGACAATGGTTTCATGGTCATCATCAGACTTTTAATTCCAGATTTTTAGTGAATTCAAATTTCACCATCTGCCGTGGCGGGATTCAAACCCAGGTTCCCAGTGCATTATGCTGGGTCTCTGGATTACCAGCCCAGTGACAATACCACTAGGCTACCACCATCCCCCATAGGCCTCATTCTGTTCCGATGTTCCTATTGGGTCTTGAAAATTCTGGAAGTTATCAGTCCACATCCCAGCCTTGTATCTGAAAGCTAAAGTGCTGTTGAATCTCTTTTTAGCTGCTCCCAGAGTTGGAGTTTGTGCTTTCAAGGAGGATGTGATACTGGCTGGTCCCGGGTCTTAGTTGCAGGGTGGTGTAAGACGTTGGGGAAGAGGGTATCAGGGGAAGCAAGTTACTGCAGATTCCAATGAAACCTCCACATGTTCCATTGGTCTGCAACAAAATAAAGCTTCCCTAATGTTGCCATAGAGGATGCTTGTAGAGTTATGGGTGTCAGTTGCTGCATGTTTGCAGAGACTCATTTTAGAGTCTCAATATCCTTCTTTTCAATCAATCGGTAGGGAAGATATTTTTGACAGGACTGTCACAATTTATAACTCACTTCTTTCTGTCTCTTTCAGGGGCTCTGCTGTTGCCATGATTATTGGCAAAAATGCAGCAAAGTCAAACCATTTTGACCCTATTGTAAAAATGTGGGTTTTTGAAGAAATGATAAATGGTAGAAAACTCACAGATATAATAAACACAGACCACGAAAATGTTAAGTACTTGCCAGGTTATAAGCTTCCAGAAAATGTGGTAAGTCAAAGTTCAAGAAACATTGCACAAAAATTATAAGATTTTACTTGCCATTTTGTAGCTTGCATGGTATTGTGGTCCTCTCTGATATACTCTGAATAAAGGATCATCCTCCGCCATTTCCGCCAACTCCAGCATGATGCCACCACCAAAGACATCTTCCCTTCACCCCCCCTGTCGGCATTCCGTGGGGATCGTTCCCTCCGGGACACCCTGGTCCACTCCTCCATCATCCCCTACTCCTCAACCCCCACCTATGGCACCTCCCCATGCTCACGCAAAAGATGTAACACCTGCCCCTTCATTTCCTCTCTTCTCACCGTCCAAGGCCCCAAACACTCCTTTCAAGTGAAGCAGCATTTCACTTGCATTTCCCCCAACTTAGTCTACTGTATTCGTTGCTCCCAATGCGGTCTCCTCTACACTGGAGAGACCAAACGTAAACTGGGCCACCGCTTTGCAGAACACCTGCGGTCTGTCCGCAAGAATGATCCAAACCTCCCTGTCGCTTGCCATTTTAACACTCCACCCTGCTCTCTTGCCCACATGTCTGTCCTTGGCCTGCTGCATTGTTCCAGTGAAGCCCAACGCAAACAGGAGGAACAGCACCTCATCTTCCGACTAGGCACTTTACAGCCTTCCGGACTGAATATTGAATTCAACAACTTTAGGTCTTGAGCTGCCTCCTCCATCTCCACCCCCTTTCTGTTTCTTCCCCCTTCCTTTTGTTTTTTTCCAGTAATTTATATAGATTTTTCTTTTCCCACCTATTTCCATTATTTTTACATCTTTTATGCTCCCTCACCCCCACTAGAGCTATACCTTGAGTGCCCTACCATCCATTCTTAATTAGCACATTCGTTTAGATAATATCACCAACTTCAACACCTATGTGTTCTTTTGTTCTTTTGTCTGTGACATCTTTTGCTGATCTACTCCTATCACTGCTTGATTGTCCCTACAACAACACCCCCCCCCCCCACACACACACACACACACACCTTAAACCAGCTTATATTTCACCCCTCTCCTTGTAAAGAAAAATCAGTTCTATTGAAGGGTCATGAGGACTCGAAATGGCAACTCTTTTCTTCTCTGCTGATGCTGCCAGACCTGCTGAGTTTTTCCAGGTAATTCTGTTTTTGTTTTGGATTTCTAGCATCCGCAGTTTTTTGTTTTTTACTCTCAATATTACCCTTTTAAAGACTTCACAATGACTTCTTAAAAAAAGGATCTTGCTAAAACATTGAACTTCAAGGCGGATATGTTTACATAAAATTGCTTTTTAAAATCTTAAGATACAACATATCAGTAAATCACAAAAAGGATGTTTCATTTCTGTGGTAGTTGTGATAGTCATTAAAATCATAATAATAATCTGGCATATAACTTTGGTATTCAAAAGGCACTTTGTGCTGTATGGTACACAAATAAGCAAGATGGTACCATTTCAAGTTAAGTCAAATGACTGTCAATTTCTGATTAACAGAGAAAAAGCCCTGATTTTAAGCTAAGAAAAGTTTACATCTTAATGCCAAGTTATGTGTGATTTAGGAGTAAGATTTAAATTTCAAGGTTGCTTTGTTTAGAAAAAGTTACTATATTCATACAAACTATGAAAATTGTATTTATGAATAAGAAGCTAAGAAAATGGTGGAAGGGAAATATGTGTTGTAATCAGTTGCTCGTATGACACATAGAGTTAGAAGGACTCATAAATGGGAGTTTCTCAACTTTGCCCTCGTTCAAATTTACCAAAGTCTACTTGCAGTTCCACGTAAGTTTTCATGCAAAATGTTCCATTTCCTTTTAACAGATAAGATTAAGTAGAAACAAAATGCAACTTTGGACTTTTAAATTAGATTTTGAGATTAGCTATGTTATGAAAACTTATTATATTTTTGTATGAAGTTTAACCAGTGTTTATTTTGTGATTTTTAAATAATGGGGTCCTAAGTGTAACATTTGAAATCCTGTTGGGGTGGTTTTAACCTGATGGAAACTTATAAAGTTCATCATAGGATTAAATGGAATATAGGCTCAGAATTTACTGACAACACAAAAGTAGGGAGTTAGGGAAATAATGAGCAACTATAAAATACTTCAGGTTATCAGAATAAGCAGAGCTGTGAAAGACACAACTTAATGTGGATATGTGTAAGGTAGTAGATTTTGAGAAAAAAATATATGAAATGAGTCTATAGAATCAAAGGGCAGAATTTTACAATTCCCCGCCAGCAGGTTTGCAGGTGTGGCCCATAAAATTCCGTGGGTGCCCTACCTGCAGCCTATCCGCCTACCCCTGACCTGGCAGCAATTGAGGCCCTTAAGTGACCACTTAAGGACCGAGTGCTGCCTGACTGAAATTTTTAGACCCATGCAAGAAGGCCCCCCACCCAGGGCCTCCTCTTCTGGTCCTGTCGAGAGATCCCCAGACTTACCTGCATCCTGGGCTCCCGGCTGTTCTGTGGCCACCGTTCCCAGTGGTACTGCTGGGACTAGAGAACTGCCAACCAATCAGATTGGCCAGCAATTCTCTGCAGGGTGGTACTTCCTTCCCAGATGGGGGTGAAAAGCCCACTTCCAGCCATATAACCCTTCAGAGCATTAAATGATTGAGGGGCAGCTGTCAGGAGCCAGGACGTGTTCCCTGCCAACTTCTTCAGTAGCTGGGTGGGAAATGCCAACATCCAAAAAATTCTGCCCATAGAACAATAAAGCACATTCGGCCCATTATATCTATACCAGCTCTTGGGTAGAGTATTCAATGAGTCCCACTCCTTTGTACTTCCCCTATAGCCCTGCAATTTTTCCCTTCAAGTATTTATCTAATTCCCCTTTAGAAGATACTATGGAATCTGCTTCCACCATCCATTCGGCCAGTGTATTCCAGGATCACAATAACTCACTGTGTTAAAAATTTCTGTGACACCTGATAAACCTTTTTTCTGGCTGTTAAAAAACATGTATTAATAACATCTTTGTGGGGAAAAAAAAAGCTGTTATATTCTAGTGACAGGCAGAAATGGAGTTGTATACCTAATGGAAAGATACTGAAGGGTATAGATGACAGAGACCCCCAAAGTTCAGGTACATAATCCCCAAAAAAGTGTGAATGTTGGTCGATTAAGCCACAAATAAGTCAATAACATTTAGGGTTTATAAATCAGGAATGCAGAATACATGAGTAAAGAAGCAATGATAAATTTATACTAAATATTGTTTAGGCAACAGTTAGAATCATCCGTTTAGTTTAAGATCTATATGCACTGGGTTTCAAATGTCACAGTTAGAGCTTTGGGCACCGAAGCGTGTACTGTGTATATTCATCGGGATGATGCCAGGATGCAAAACTATAGCTATGAGGAGGGATGAGATACTGTGTCTAATTCTACTAGTTCAAAGAAAGCTATGAGGAGATTTAGTAGAATTTTTTAAAAAGTACATGGCTGGTTTTGATAGTGAATAGGAAATTATTATTTTCCTGGATGAGGCATTAGCGACAAAAGGTTACCAATTTAAAATTATTACTAAGAAAGGAGAGTGGTTTGGAGAAATGTGATTACACCAGGGCTTGTTAGAGCATGAAACGTTTTGCTGAAGGGTGTGGTTGAGGCATTTTTAGGGACGACTGGATAAATATTTGGAGCAGGTGAAAATACAGGGTTAGCGGAAGAGAGCAGGGCAGTGGAATTCGTCTTGGATTGCTCTAGAAAACAGCTCGCGCACACATGAAGGGGCAAATAGCAACTTGTGTTGTAAATATCAGTGGTTCTTTTGCCTGTCTTTGTTTTGCAAATATACATTGTATTGAGGAGCTAGAATTTCTGATAGCAGTGCTCTTCCAAGATCTTGTGAGATTATATTGGTATTTTTGAATTTTAGCAGGCTGGTACTGTCTACTTAATATGAACATAATGTGTAATGATTATCTGCCTTGTAGGGAACTCTCAGACTGCAAGACTAACCCTTTTAACTAACTGCATTCCAGAATGCATGTAATAGGTCTTCCACCATATTAGATGTTAGCTTGATTGATGGTTTACTCACAGGTTATACCTATACTTTTCAAATTCTTTTTGGTAAAGTCCAACAATATAAATAACTTCCAACTTGTTCAATCATTTTTGGCACTCAGTTTACAAATTATTTCCTATTTTATAGATCGCTGTGCCAAACATCACTGAAGCTTCAGATGGAGCAGATATATTTGTCTTTGTTTTACCCCATCAGTTCATTGCGTCACTTTGTGATAAAATGAAAAATCATGTGAAGGCTGATGCAATTGGAATTTCACTAATAAAGGTAAAGTTTGAGAATTCAATGAATACAAAAGATCTTGGTTTTATTTTTGTAACAGACCTGTGCTGCTGATTTATTTTTTTCCTTCATTACTCTTTTGCAAATGTAATTTAGAATATGTTGTCTTTGCACTTTCAGACTGCTACATGTTTCTTTCCTCATGGCTGTAGAAATTAGACATTTACAACAGATCTTTTCTAAAATAGTCACTGGGATTGATACAGGAAGTGTTTACAACAAGAACATTATTTCATGGTTTCTTAATGTGTGGCTTATATCTGAGTGTTAGCAAGAAGGATCTATTATACTAGTATTTTTAAGAAACTGAAAATGATTTGAATCATATACTTTAATACTATTCTATTGCATTATTTCCAGTGCTGCCATACTTCATAATTTGCCACTCATAATCATATTTTGTTTTATTGATGTATAATGTCTAAGAAACTATATGTGAATTACTTCCTGCTGAACCTGCTGAAGTAGTTTTTTTCAGATGTAAATACAGAAACAAAAGGCACCACCAATTTAACAGGCACTGCCACATGTTAATTATTAACCTTTTACCTTTGGATGAAGTCTTGTTCATAATTATCTGAGATAACAAGTCTTGGTCATTTTTCTTTGTGATGTGACTGAAACCCTATTTATCACAATGTGACTATGTACTATCTTGAAAAAAATTGCTTTGCGTTCCAGTTCTAGGTGTGGTTTCAAAAAAAATCTAGGGGTAGAATTTTCCAGCCCTACCAGCGACTGGTTTCGCGGTGGGTGGGAGTGGAAAATTTTCCCCTTGCCACTTTAATAACGGGATTATGGCAGCTCAGCTTCCCTGCTGTTTCATATCGGGAATTCCATTTGTATGTATTAGCATGTCATGAATACTCATTAAAAACGCAACTTGCCAGAATCACATTCCCCTCCCAATTATGTGACACGCCAGTGGCAAATTAGACCGGTCTAAATCACAATCAGATATAAGTGGCGTGCAGCTGTCCACCCTCATTTCACTTGAGACTTTGAGGTGAGTGCAACATTCAAAGTCTGTCTGCAACAGCGCTGCTCCGGTTCCTCAGCAATGCCAGTGTTAGCCCAGACTGGTGGGGGTGTATGGTGGGGCTGCCTCGAGTGTTGAGCTGGGCTGCTCATCCTGTTGTATCAGATGTTGACTGGGCTGCTCATGGTGGCTGCCTGAGTGCTCATCGGAGATCAACACAGCTTGGTGTGAGCAGAACATGGTCATTGTCTCACAGTCAGGGGTGTCTGACTTGGTACTGGGCTGCAGATGGGTTGGTCATGGTCAGGGGAGATATCTGTAGCCTGTAAGTGGGGATGACGTAATAAAGGGAAAGGGGTACTCAAAACTCTTCTGGCGGGCTTGTGCTGGGGGGTGGTCACCTTTGTATGTGACCATGCATACCGCCTCAAGATGGGGAGAGGTGAAGCCCACATGGGACATGAGTACATTGACAACGATAGGTTCAGGGGGTAGGGGCAGGAATGTCCACTACAATGACAGTGGGATCCAGGGTTATTGGGGGAGGATGCAGAATAACCGGAGGAAGTTCAACCTGCACATCGTGAGGCTCCAGGAAGATTGGGGGGGGACTCGAACTCTGACAGAGGGTCAAAGTTGGTCTCAAAGTAAAAATACAGCACCACCATCTTGAGACTCCAAAGCTATGATACAGTTTAAAATCAAAACTGGAAAAGAATCTGCAAAGGAGAAGCCTGAGGCAGTGTAGGAGAAGCCCACAGCTGGACTCAGGGGCCGCAGTAGGAGGCACCCTCACACTGCTCAGTGTAACAACATGGAAATGGAGTCTGAGCTGACAGAACTCAGGAAGAGTTTATTGAGAAGGTGCAATTGGAGCCACTGAAAGTTGGAGCGCTTTAATGTGAGACTGCAGGAGTCATTGGGTTCACACTGAAGTTGATCAATTTGAGTATTATCAGAGAGGAATGTGAGAATGGAAGATGCGGCCAACCATGAAGGGAGCACAGCTGCTGGATATCTGCAAGATGACCAATAAAAGCCTCTAAGGTGCTTTCCGCAATTGGCATGGCTTCCAGTCATTCCAAAAGTGCAGTTTAGGCACAAAAAATATGCCAGATTGGACACAGTAGGAGTGCATTAGGTAAGGTTGAAATATCCAGGGTGCACTGAAGCCTCTTCCAACCTCTCTGAGATTAAGATGTCAAGTAGCTGGGGTGTCATCTTGGTCACTTAGATCTGTGAGGTACGCCTCAGCTGCAATGCTGGATCAGGGAAAGACAAATAGTGCAAATCCATCTCTAGGGCATGATATTGGCTTTCTATTCTTGATTGGAAGATCTACTTTGGTTGTCCATTACTCTTTAATCTGCTGGCTCTATCTGTCCACAAGGAGAAGGAGGATTGCATAATGGATCCTGCGCTCAATGCGGCCTTCTTGATGGCTGTGATCCAATTGAAGAGGAAGAGAAGAAGGACCCAGCGCCACCTACCGCAATTTCGAGAAGAAGCCCAGCCTAAGGACCATGGTCCAGGGGATGAGGAGGTCAGACCCATCCCATGGAGGCAGCTTGTATGATCAAGTGTCTACTGAAGACACTGTTCCTATCTGGAGATGAGCACGAGACAATGCCACGCATTTCTACACTTGTCAAGATATGTGGTGGCTCATATCTGTCACATTCTGCGGGAGGAGCTAACACCATATGAACCAGGAGGACATCCCCTGCCAGTGTCCCTGAAGGTCACAGCCACATTTAGTTGTTTTGCCACCGATTTGTTCCAGGGTTCCACAGGGGACCAATGTGGCATTTCTCAGCCCTCAGCACATAAATGTATCAAGGAGGTGACAGATGCCCTCTACAGTAAGGCTCATCATTGTGTGAAATTCACACTGGATGAAGCTAGCCACTGCCATCAAGAAGGCAGCATTGAGTGCAGCATCCATTATGCAATCCTTCTTCTCCCTGTGGACAGTCAGAGCCAACAGATTAAAGAGTAATGGACAACTATAGTAGATCTTCCAATCGAGAATAGAAAGCCACTATCATGCCCTAGAGATGGATTTGCACTACTCGCCTTTCCCTGATCCAGCATTCCAGTTGAGGCATACCTCACTGATCTAAGTGACCAAGATGACACCTCAGCTACATGACAGCTAGCCAGGCTGCCATATTCCTGGGTTTCGCTGCAAACTCTGGCTTCCCTAGAGTACAGGGTGTGATCGATTGCACACAAGTGGCTTTGAGAGTTCCATGACAGCAGCCCCTGATGTTCTTTAACAGGAAATGGTTCCACTCAATAAATGTTCAGCTGTGTGCGATCATCAGAAGCACATCATGCATGTTTGTGTCAGGTACTTTGGGAGTTCCCATGACTCATACATCCTGAGACACTTAGTAAGCGGCGGGTAAGTGGCACTTACAGACCGGTTGCTTGGCTCATGACTCCCGTGCATTGTCCTCAAAGTGCTGGGAGGAAAGATATATCATGGCAAAGCGGTGCATAATTTGACAAGATCCATCACAGAGCAAACCATTGACATCCTGAAGATGTGCTTCCGATGCTTAGACTGTTCAGGTGGGGCTCTGCAGTACTCTCCAGAGAGGGTGTCCCACATCATTGTAGTCTGTTGCGCCCTGTACAACTTTGTGCTTCAAAGGGGAGATCATTTGCCAGAGGGCGTAATGGAGGAGGCTGAGAACTCCTTGGACAATGAAGAACTGCAAGGGCAGGAACCTGAAGAGGATGATGGTGGGGAGCTTCCTTGTGAGGATACAATTGAAGCTGCAAGATGTGAAAGACGTGGCCATGACACACTCACAGTCACAAGGTTCCAGGAAGAGTAAAGTGCAGGCCAGGGCACCTAAAGCCATTTCTCCTGTCCATTAATGGCATCCCAGTGATCTGAAAGGCCTTTACAAACACTGACATCGAGAGCAATGTCAGCATTGGGCCTTGGATCTCCACCCTCATGTTTCACCAGGCTCTAATCTTTAGAAAGGTCAAAGCTGTATGCAGCCGCTCTGGGAAGTGAAAGGCAGCGCACCAGCACAAAGCCTGCGTCAAGTGGACTCGATGCACCCGTGGCCTCTTGAATAAGAGGCTTGTTGCTGCCACAGAGATGCACACATGACTGGAGAGACCATCATGGCTACAGGCACAAACAATGAAGATAACTATTTGATAATGAGGTAACATAAGTGGTAACCCTTCAATGCAATTGAGTACACATAACTCCATGGTGTCTTTGAATTAATATCACTTCCTAACGCAATTTTCAGTCACTTTCAATAAAGAGGTTGACACATCTCCCTGATATTAGACAAGGGGCGAGTAACTAACATGAGTCAGCTGGACGTCACATAAATGTGAGACTCACAAAGGGAGGCAATCATGGAGTGGGAGCTTGGGTCACCCTCACAATAAGAGGTCACATAAATACATATGCAGGATGCATTCAAATGACGACACCATTGTCATGAACAGAAAATGTATTTACAAAGCTGCTTGATGTAGACAGTGAGTGAACACCTGTGACCCAAAAGTGATATCAAGGTTTCTTAATCTTTCTAACCCTACTGCTAGATCTTGGTGCATCCCCGACATCCGCAGCAGAGGTGGAGGCAGCTTGCTGACTGCTACGCCCTGTTGTTTTTGATGACTTTGGAGGGCCCTGGCCTCCTTTGGGTCCCCTACTGTGAGGCAGGTGCACCCTCCTCAGCCTGTGGAGATGGAAGTGATGGGGTCAAAGGCAGAGGGGATTGGGATCAGCTGAACACTCGGAGTCACTTGGGTGGATGGCCTCAGAGTGTCTAGCTGCTGGTCCTTTTCCCTGTGGTGCCCGAAGGAGAAGGTAGTCTAAGTGCCCTGCCCCCCCTCTTGCCTAGCCACTGGTGGATCCCAGCAATGCCTATAGCAATGGAGCGCAGGTCCAAATGCAAATCTGGCAGAACCTGCTGGACTAAAGTCCCCAAGGCAGCCACTACCCTTCACACAGAGACCCCGAGGAACCTGCATGTTGGAGCCACGACATTAGATGGATTGCGGACAGACTCCTCCATCCTTCGCTCTAGTCTGTTGACAGCCCCTTGCAACTCTGATGGACTGCCGCCTGTCTTTGCATCTCCAGCATGTGTGCGACGGCCACTTCCAGAGGCTCATCATCTGATTCAGGCTCAGTGGTGGCTGTACTCCAGTAGTCCTCCGAGTGCCAGAGACCTGGGCTGTCATTGCCTCTGACTGTTGTGGAATCATGTCAATTAGGTGTTCCTCAGAATGTGACCCTGAGTCTAATCTAGAATTATGACCCACCAGGGTTTGTATCTCTGCGCAGGTGGAGGGTGTAGGTGAATGCTGTGACAGGTCTTCTTCAAATGGTTCCTTAGCATCCTCCTCTGAGATGGCCTGAGGGCTGGGGCTTATGTTGCTGTGCTGTCCTGTCTGAACTTGCTGCTGTCTATAAGAGATGGAAGATGGATTTAGTTCATGAACAGGTTAAATACAACATTGCATGTCACTCACTGTGAATGTGAGAACGTGATCAACTCATGGAGGGCTCGTCCGCACTGGCTTGCTGCGAGAGGCCAATCTCACCTTCGTCACAGGAGGGATCTCTGTCCATGCCCGCCAACTTGGCGGCATTCTCCTCAAATTTGGAGAGCTCTTGGATGTTGGTTGTCCCTCCTCCAGTCTGGGATCTCTCCCTCTTGTTCTAGGCAAGCTTGGCCTGCATGAAGACAAATGGATGGAATGTGATGAGAAGGGATGGAGCAGAGGTTTAGAAGCATGCCTGCTGTACGTGCTGAACTCCCACACCCCTGGCCCCTCCCCCCTGCCACCCCAAGTAAGGCTGAAGATTGTGCAGGATGATAGATGAGATGCTGGTGAATAGGCTTTCAATGCTGATATTCTCCCCCACTAATATTGTGTGAGATCCCTAAGATGTGTGACACTTTGAGTGCATGATGCCATTGTGAGAGTGAGAGTTTGGAGTGAGCTGAACGTTGACTTACCCTGGTGGTGTGGATCAGATCATTCATCTTCTTCCTGCACTAGACGGCATTTCTCTGGCAGTTGCTCGTGGAGCAGACCTCCTTCGAGACCGCTTCCCAGGCCAGCCAGGTGAGATTGGTGGACCTCCTGGATCCATCCCTGGGAAAAAGGACCTCCTGGTGTTGGCGGACTTATCTAGTTAAAGCCTCCAGGGGCCGTGACTAAATCTTAGTGCACTCTACATTCCTCGGGACCATCTCCGGAACTTCCAACCATACAGCTGGGCTGCATAGAGTAATGTCTGTGTTTGGTTGGCATTTAATTATGGCTCCAGGAATTCGACCCCACGAGGGTGCGGCAGACGGACCACCCCACCATGTGATTCAGCGAGCAGCTCGCCAGTGCATAATTAATGAGGTTTCAAGCGGAAGATCAGGCATGAGAACCCGACCTGCCAATCAGCGGGATGCTCACCTCTAATCCCGCCTGTCACCGCACCTAGTCTCTGGAGTGGAAAATTCCAACCTGTATTTTCCTCTATACTCTTCTTCAATAAGATGTTCCAAGTTCATTTTCTTAATCCCATACTTAAATGTATTTGCAGTACTATGTACAGTAATATGATACGGTAGCTTATTTATATATTTATAACTAATGGCTAATTTAGTGTTAGAAACTACACTATTGAATATTAGTACAGGAAGTAATGAGAAGCGCTTCTTATATCTGTCATTTTAAAACTTCCCCAAATCGGACACTTTTGATGATGTAGCAGGTTATTTGCTAATTTTGCACTTATGAGGGTGTGAAAAAGAAATGGAGACTTTGAGAAAAACATAGGACAAGTGTCCCTAATTTTAAAAAAAGCCTTTTGTATTCAGAAGACTCAATGCAGTTTTATTCCTTGGAACAATTTTTGCACCAGTGCCGATGTTTTATCTCCTAACGAGGCCTCATTTTCCAAGGTTTTCGTTGTCTATGATGATGCAAGAGTTCAAATGTGCAGTACTCTTTTATTGTATTCAAATGTCCATTTAGATTATGCACTCCAGTCCAGGAATGAGGCGAAAGTGCTAGCAACTGAGCCAAGTTAACACTCTACACAATTAACTCTTGCTGTTCTGGAGAGAACATGACCATGGCTGCAGTGGGTGTGGTGGTGAATTTGTGGGGAAGAGCAGACAGTGGCCCTGAACGTGTCCGGGTTTCATTTCATAACTGAACAATATTATGGAGCTAATTTTGGAAAAACTAGATGCAGAACTACTTTTGGAGTTTCAGAGAGAAACATCAAAAACTCACTTTCGAACTCACTTACAGCATTGCTACATATAGTGACCGGCATTTCTTCTAGCCTTGCTTTATGATCATATGTGTTGGTTTCCATTAGGTCTGAGATGAGGAGACATTTCTTTTCTCAGAGCATAATAAATGTTTGGAATTCTCAACTCCAGGGAGTTATGGATGCTTAATTCCATTAAGTTGCTAATTCCAATCAAAACTGAGGGCAGAAGATTTGATTTTTGGACACCAAGGGAATCACAGGATATGCTGATAGGGTGGGAAAAATGGGGTTGAGGTAGAAGAGCAGCCATACTTTTATTGAATATTGAAGTCTTGAGGAACTATATGGCTAACGTCTGCCCCTATTTCTTATATTATCATGTATGAGTTTAATATTCTTTCTATAAGCTAACAATGTTAAGCTAACCATACCAAAGTTAATTTTTATATTTAATTCTTCAGGGAATTGATGAAGGTCCTGATGGCCTTAAGTTAATATCACATATAATTCAAGAAAAACTTGGCATTGAAATGTCTGTACTGATGGGTGCCAACATTGCTAAAGAGGTAGCAGATGAAAAATTCTGTGAGACAACAATTGGTAAGGAGTGTGACACCGTGTGCTCCTGGCATTCTTCCGTTTATTAAAAACTAGATAAGCTTCTAGTTTATATAATATATAAGCTTATAGTTTACTTGCATTTTTTCACTCGGCACTAATGGATTCCTAGTTGGATGTTAGCTGCGTTACAAAAATTGAAATGGAAAATTAGTGATTGAACCTGGAGTCACCCTTAATGTGGCATTCACACCTTCAGTCTCTTCCAATCATAAAGAAATCAAGCAGTAACTGGTTAATTAATCTCAGCCAGTTTCTTTAATTCATATAAAACAGACTTTTTTTCACCATTGTTGCTGACAAAATGGTAAAGATACAGTATATCAAAACAGAAAAATCTGGAAATACTCGGCAGGTCAGGCAGCATCTGTAGAGGGTAACACCTGCACCCTCCCCTCCCCCACTTCCACCGGCTCAAAACATATTACCTTTCTATCTTTGTTCAGTTCTGGTCATCCACCTGAAACGTTAGCTGTGCTTCTCTCCATGGCTGCCTGACCTACTGAATATTTCCAACATTTTCTGTTTTCAGTTCAGATTTCCAGCATCCGTGGTATTTTGCTTTTGGATTGGTGTTGTAATGGTAAGAGTATAATCTGGTTACTCCGTTTCATTTATTGCCAAAAGGTGATGTTATAAAACCTCAAATTTTCTGTGCAAATGAGTGTTTCATTCATAATGCTTACATATAATTTTATTGCTTTAAAAACGAAGAACAAAGTGCATACAAAGAAATTTAGTAAACAAGAATTAAGCTAACATGCTGTTGCAGCATCCAGGTTGTGGTGTAATCATGTTGCAATGTAAGGTCTGTAGAAATGCTTAGCAAGGCTTTGTAAACAACCTCCAGGCTCTGCGTGGATCTGATACTTTTACTATTCTTTTTTATGTCTGTTTGCTAGGATCCAAAAATAAAACTCATGGAGAGATCCTCAAGGAGCTGATGCAGACCCCAAATTTCAGAATTACTGTAGTAGCGGAATGTGACACTGTCGAATTATGTGGAGCATTGAAAGTAAGTGACTGATAAATTTTAAGCAATAAATCTGGATTATAGATTGGAAATATGCATAAAAGAGCTGCATTTTCCTACTTGTTTCCTGTAGATCTTGAGATCGTTAAAGTTTTTGAAATATTCATACATTTTACACCAGGATTTTATTTATTTTCTTCTAATTGTATTTAGATAAACCCATTTTTACATAATTTTCCAGAAGTTGACTTTATACCTTACAAGAACATGTATTCATATGGCACCTTTAATACAATGAAGTTCTGTAAAGCAGAATTTGATACCCAGCCACATAAGTTGATATACAGGGTAAGGGCAGTTGCCCAAGAGCTTAGGCAAAGGAATAGGTTTTAAGGAGTGTCTTAGAAGAGGAATGAGAGGTGGAGAAGCGGAGATGTTTATGGAGGGAATTCCAGAGCTTAGGGCCAAGACAGCTAAAGGCTAAGCTACTAATGATGAAGCAAGTAAAACTGGAGATGTTTAAGAGGCCAGAATTAGATAAGCACAGCTATCTTGAAAGTTATGGATTTGGAGGAGATTACAGAAATCGTGAGGGGGGAGGCCATGGAGGGATTTGAAAACTAGGATGAAAATTTGAAAATAGAGGCATTGCATAAACAGAGTCTAATGTACGTCAGCAAATGCTAAAATATTAGGTGAATAGGATTCGTGCAAGTAAGGACACAGATGGAAGAGTTTTGGATGATCTCAAATTTATGATGTGGGAGGCCAGCTAGGAGGGCATTGAAATAGTTGAGTCTAGAAGTAACAAGGAAAGAGGGTTTCAACAGCAGATAAGCTAATCCAAGGGTGAGCTTGGCAATATTATGGAGGTGGAATAGGTGGTTGTAGTTGTGGCGTGGATATTTGATTGTAAGTTCATCTCGGGGTCAGATAAAACACCAAGATTTCAAACAGTCTGGTTCAGCCTCAGATGGATGTCAGGAAGAGGAGTCGGTAGCTGAGGAGTTTTGGTCTTTGGTCTTCCCAGTATTTAATTGGAGGAAAATTCTGCTCATTCAGTACTGGATATCAGATTAATAGTCTGATAATTTAGTGAAGGGAGTCATGAGGTGTTTAGGTAGAGATGGATATTGTCAGCACACCTTTGGAAATGAAAGCTATGCTTTTGGATAATGTTGTCAAGTGACAGCATGTAGACGAGAAATAGAAAGGGGGCCAAGGATCGTTCCTGGGGGACACCAGAGGTCTCAGTGCAGGTGAGGGAAAAGAAACCATTTCAGTTTTTCTCTGGATACGATCGGATACACAAGAATGGAACCAGATGAGTGCAGTCCCACCCAGCTGAATGAGAATGGAGAGAATTTGGGAGGAGGATGTGGTCAAATGTGCCAAAGGCCGCAGAAATGCTGAGTAGGATGAGACGGGAAAGTTTATCTTTGGGGCAGTCACATAGAATGCTATTTGTGATGTTGGTAAGAGCCATTTGGTACTATCCTGGGGAGGAAACCTAATTGTTGGAATTTAAACATGGAGTTCCAGGAAGATAGGAATGGATTTGAGAGGTGACAAGGCGGTAAAATAAATAATGGAAATTATTACTTTATAAATATAGCTTCTATCTTGAATAAAATCCTACTCACGCTGTCAACAAATTAAACAATATGGGTATTTGTCCCCTTCTTGCCCCACTGACCAAAAGTTCTCTATTTCTCCTTCTTTTCAAATACAACTTCTGCTGCATCCCTTGGCTGCTAACTGCTTTGCACATTGTACCATTGAACAGAAATATATATGCATCAACTACTATTGGAAAGCATAAATAAAAAGGAAACACATTTATTGCTGAAGTGCCTATAAACTTCAATTTGGCATTGTTGAAAATACGTATGTATGCATATTTAATGCATGCATACATAAAAATAAAACTATTAAATGTACAGAAATGTTTATTCGCCTGTCGGATTCTGTTTTGGATTTAGGAAATCTTTAATAATAGATAACATTTCCTGTCCAACTGTAGTACGATACAATTTCCATGATACACCTGGGTAGTGAGAGGTGTAATCGATCATAGTTCCAACAATCTCAAGAAGCTTGACACCATCCAGGACAAAGCAGCCTGCTCAATTGGTACCCCATCCCACAAACATTCGCTCCCTCCACCACCAACGCACAGTAGCAGCAGTGTGTGCAATCTACAAGTTGCATTACAGAAACTCACCAAGGCTCCTTAGACAGCACCTTCCAAACCCACAACCATTGCCATCTAGAAGGACAAGGGCAGCAGATAGATGGGAACACCACCACCTGAAAGTTCCCCTCCAAGTCACTCATCATCCTGACTTGGAAATATATCACCATTCTTTTACTGTCGCTGGGTCAAAATCCTGGAACTCCCTCCCTACACCATAGGTAGGGTGTCCCTACACCATAGGCTCTGTAGTGGTTCAAGGAGGCAGCTCACCACCACCTTCTCAAGGGCAATTAGGCATGAGCAATAAATGCTGTCCTAGCCAGCAAAGCACACATCCCTTGAATGAATAAAAAATAATAGTATCCTGACATTGTACTTTTAGTGAAGGGAAATCAGATTGACAAAGTGTATTTGTTTTTAGGAGATGAGATGAATTACTTCAAAGTTATATTTACAATTAAAACAGGGATAACTTTCAATATAACACCAGTTTCCTGTCCCAGCTTATCAGATTGGTCACCTGTTATATACATTCTATCCAATTTTTCCCTCTATTGATTGAGAGGAAAATCAGTCAGGGTGTGAAACAAGTGAGAAATCCAAAATCACTAGTTTTCTACCACTGCCAAGGTTGAAGGTTATACCCAATCTTTCTGAAAAATTAGAAAATACTGACAAAATGTATGAAAAACTTAATTACTTACACTACGTTAACTTTTAACCCAAATCTTTAAGAGACATTAGTGCTGGCAGTAACTGCTTTTCTGACTTTTGTCTAGGAACCCATTGCAAATATTAATGCCTCAGAGAACTCCATAAATGCTGACACGTTCTGACCTCCTCTGATCTAACTTCTAACAGATTATTAGCTATCAAAAAAAATTAGTGCACTCATCGGAAAAAGTATTTTTATTTAACATCCCTGTAAGTTAATAAATAGAAAATCTGATCACTTCTTGTCAGAAATCCTGGGTCTTCCTAAAAGACTCAGAAATCATAGTTTGAAAACTTAAGTAGATAGACAAAAGATCTGAAGTCTTTTTAAAGCCCCACTAAATTCCACATTTCACACTTGATCTGTGTTGTTTCATATATTGATTCCATATGAAATATGAATTTCAGCCTGAACTTTTCCAATACCTACTTTGTATTTTAACCTCAATTTTATTAACTGTTTTACTTCCTAGAATATTGTGGCTGTTGGTGCTGGATTCTGTGATGGGCTTGGTTATGGTGACAATACTAAAGCTGCTGTTATCCGCTTGGGATTGATGGAAATGTTATCTTTTGCCAAATTATTTTGTAAAGGACCAGTTACATCAGCCACCTTCCTGGAGAGTTGCGGAGTTGCTGATCTTGTTACAACTTGCTATGGAGGGCGCAACAGAAAAGTAGCAGAAGCATTTGTGAAAACTGGAAAAGTAGGGGTTATTTTAACTCAGTTATGACAATGCTTTTTTTGTTTAATATTTTATGCTGTTGAGTAGTGCATTTATGGACATTGAAGAAATAATTCTCATTTTAATGTTTTGTTTTTCATGAAAAAGTCACATATTAATGAGTAGAAAGATAAAACTCTCAATTTCATAACATAGCAGTAATACACCCCATTCTAAATATAAACAATCCTTGGAAGTCAAGCATTTATTGATTTACAGGGTTAAGTACAACATAAGTCCCATGAAATGTAACCCAAAAGGTCAAACTGTACAAAAATAAGAGAGTTCAGTGAATAGAAAAATAGGTCTTTCTGTTTGTTGCGAGAGGGAGACTGACCCTAGATTGTATTTTGGATGACACATGTCACTCTAGTTTTTGGTAATGTCACATCTAGATATGCACCACTGTTGTTGCACAATGTATTAGCCACTAATTGTGATTTTGCTAAATAATTGGAATACAGGCCAGTCATACCTTAGATTTTCATAGTCTTTCACCTATGTTTTATCCAGTCCATTGAGGAGTTGGAAAAAGAGTTGCTGAATGGGCAGAAGTTGCAAGGTCCTCAGACTTCAGCTGAAGTTTACAAAATACTTGCACAGAAGAACTTAGTGAATGAGTAAGTATTTTTGATGAGTAAATAAGTTGGCTTATTTACCTATAATTTTAATGAATGTGTCAGTGAATCATTGATTGTGTAATAATATAAAAATTGCATTTATATAATGCTTTTAATGTAGTATCATGCCCCAGGGTGCTTCACAGAAGTGTTATTAAATAAAATTTGCACCATGTCACATAAGGAGGTATTGAGGCCAGTGACCGAAAACTGACTGGATTATTAGTTCAGTAAAATAATTACTATGCTACTGTATCCATTCTACAGTAAAATATATGAAAATCTATGATTAGCACTAATGTGTATGTGCGTTTTTGTTAAAGTGCATAGCCTCCACTTGCTACTTCAAGTTTGGGGATAATGGTCGCATCCCATATTAAATTACTTCATACCAACCTTTGTAATGTTTGTTTTTACAGATTTCCACTATTTGCTGCAGTTTATCAAATCTGCTATGAGTGCAGACCAGTCAGAGACTTCATTACATGCCTTCAGAACCACCCAGAACATATGTAACTTGAACCAACTCATGCAAGTCCATGTTATAATCGCAATCTTTTTCAATTTTTTGCAGCCAAAGTATAGAAACAGGTTATTTCAGTAGCCTTATTTTAAATTTATCATTTTGATAAGGTGATCTTTTAATAGGCTTTTTTGTGAAACTTAATGAAAATCGATTTCCATATTCCACAATAATTCTTCATTTGAACTAGGGAAATGTAGCTTTTATATGTGCTTATGAAAACTCGTTGCAAGCTCTAGAACGCTTATTGATGTTTCAACAACATCTTCAATCATTCCCTACTTTTATAAATGCAATTTTTCAGCATGTTTCTTCTGTTGCCTTAACTTTTATATTAATAAATGCTGGCCTTAGATCATGAAGCAAATGTTGGTCATCCAGTTCTGTTTCATTCAGCAATGAGTGTTGATTCTAACTGAAGATTTTAGGGTTATGGGAATTGACTGCACATGGTAGCCCTTGGTTCAATAAAATGGACTGATTAAAGATAATGTTTACATTGAAGACAAATTTGAATTTTATGCCTAAGAAATATTTTAGTGTAATTGTTTTTGAAAATATATCTTGCTCATTGTCATGCTTGGCTTCACACAAATGAAGCACTAGAATTTTTAAAAAACATAATGCAATTAACAGTAAGTGTTTACAGAGACTTGTGTGCATAGAAAAACACTAACTTTTAAAAATAAATCAGTTCAATAGTCAACATAGAAATGTTGTGGTTAGGTAAATATGATGAGATATTAATAGTGGAGAAAATCCAACTTTGCCTTGAATGTGATGTAAAAACTGGATAATTTTGTAACTAATTATATTTCAATCACAATAAAATATTTGTAATAATACTGGTCTTGTAGCTTTTTAAGTATATATTTGTGCTGAAGCACTTAAATAATTTGACTCCACAGTACTAATCAGTTTAGTGCAACATCACAAAGCTTATTTCTCATGTAATATTACAAAG
The DNA here is from genome assembly GCF_017639515.1 of Carcharodon carcharias. NCBI lineage: Eukaryota > Metazoa > Chordata > Chondrichthyes > Lamniformes > Lamnidae > Carcharodon > Carcharodon carcharias. The sequence goes on along the minus strand of NC_054478.1, from coordinate 56,475,386 downwards.
TTTCAGAAGATTATGATCCATTAGTAGACCATTAGGCTCATCAACTCCCCTACTGTTTGTCCATTTAAGCCACCTAGTTGCATCTCATTCTCTTTCTTGCTTGCCCTCCTTTTGGATATTTCACTCTTTCAAACAGCTATTTAAGCCCTTTAGAATAATTTATGAATTCAAGAATGATTTGGATGATACTATCATCTACTCTATGATTTTTAACTTTCCCTTTGATGTCAGTATCACCCCAAATGGTGATTACGTAAAACTGGAACCTTAATTTTTGTATATGTTTTTGCTATAATTTTGGAAGATTTAAGAACTGAAAATTTACAGACATTTGATCCTAATGTAGGTTTCGTGATCAAATGTTGCATTTGTTAAACTCAATGTTTACTTTGTCAATTTTCTCATCTAGGTAGAGGTATGCAAACATGATCTTCTTGCTAGGCTATGCTGATATATTCTGGAGTTATTTCAGTAAAAACAATGGAAAGCATAGATTGCAGGAAACCACATTGCCAGACGAACACTTTGTGATGTAACCATGACCCTGATACTAGTAATAACAGACACTACAGCAATGCCTTCCCAATTGGTTGCTGAACCTGCTGGTTAACAAGGACAATCAGGTACCTCTGAATGCAAATATTTCCCATTCTCCCAACATTCAAAATATATTCCTTTTTTATCTTTCTTACCAAATTGAATAACTTCACAACATTGTATTCCATCTGCCATCTTGTTGCCCAATCACTCAACCTGTCTCCATCCCTCTGCAGCCTCTTTGCATCCTAATCAACACTTACTGTCCCACCTAACTTTGCATCGTCAGCAAACTTTGATACATTAATTGGTCACCTCATCTAAGTCACTGATATAGACTGTAAATAGCTGAGGCCCAAGTACTGATCCTTGTAGTACCCTGGTACAGCCTGCAAACCCAAGAATTTCCAGTTTATTCCTACTCTTCTCTGTCCAATAACCAGTCCTCTATCCATGCTAATATATCACTCCCAATCCCCTGAGTCCATGAGGCAATCTCATTGAAACAATTTTTTTAAGGGACTTGACAGGGAAGACAGTGCTTGGAGGATGGTTCCCCTGGATGGTAAGTCTAGAGCTTGGGGTCACAGGCTCAAAATAAAAATAAGTTATGTAGGATTGAGATGAGAAATTTCTTCACTGTGAAATCTTTGTGAATTCCATACCCCAGAGAGCTATGTATACTCAGTTGTTGAGTATATTCAAAGCAGAGATCAATAGATTTTTGCATATTAAGAGATGGGGAGGAGGATAGTGTGGCAAGCTGGAGCTGAGGTAGATCAGCCATAATCCAATTGAACGGGAGACTCAAGACAGACTGAAATTGTGAATCAGTGGGTGGAATTTTACAGCCCGTTGCAGCGGGGGCAGGGCCAAAAAACGCGACAAGCCATTCAAAAGTCCATTGACTTCGGTGGGACCGAGAAATCCCACCGGCACCGGTGGTAAGGGCTATAAAATCCTGCCGAACGTTTCAGCCGGCTGAAAGTGCTTTTACTGTGGTCTTCACAGAACATTCAGGGATCCATTTTATTACTGGAAAAATGTAGCAGCCTAGCAGGACAAAGTGAACCATATTTAAAATAATTATTTTTTTCTTAAATATTTACAGCATACTCATGGTTACAATATCGAACTAGCAACCCACAGATTTCATTCAAATCTCACTGTGGCAGATTATGAAATTCAATTCAATAAATTTGTTAACTTGTAGACTAGTATGAGAAATGTTAAACGTTTTTTGAAAAATGCAGGGCCGGTACTGGCGAGGCGAGTATTTATTTCCCATTCCTATTTCCCCTTGAGAGTGTGAATGGAAGCCTTCTTCTTGAACTACTGCAGTGGCTGTGGTCAAATTACTCGCACAATGCTGTTAGGTAGGGAGCTCCAGGATATTAGCACAGTGACAATAAGGAATGGTGAGGCTGGTGCGCAACTTGGAAGAAAACTTAAGAGGAAAATCTGCAGGTAATGGTGTTCACATGAACCTGTCCTGGGTGATAGAAGACATAGGTTTGCAAGATGCCATTCAAGAAGCTTTGCTGGGTTGCTGCAGTGCATCCTATGGATAGCACACACTGCAGCCATGGTGCACCATGGTGGTGCAGGGAAATGGATGTTTAAACATGGTGGTTAGTCTGATCAAGCAAACCGCTTTCTACTGGATGGTATCAAGCTTTTTGATTGTTACAACTGCAATCATCTGGGCAAATGGAACGTATTCCATTACAATTCTGACTTAGCTTTTGTGATATCAGGAGTTTGGAGAAGTCACTTGCCGCAATATAGCCAGCCTCGATATAACAACAAAAATTCTTGTAAAAACTTCTGTTCATTAGGGAAGCCAAGTTGTCACATATCTTGGCTGGCATCCATTCCCATATTACATGGTTGACATTTAATGTCCTCTTAATTGGCCTGGCAAGCCATTCAGTTGTGAACATTCACTGCAAAATACAGCAAGAAAATCAGACATGTCTATGATCAATAATAGAGGCATTTTGAGGATAATCTCAGCCCAGTTGACCCTGCTAAGTTTTCTTCTTGATACCTAAATTGGGTTAGCTGTCCCACAGACTTGGCAGCCTGACATAGAATCATAGAATGGTTACAGCACAGAAGGCCTTTTGACCTGCCATCTCCATGCCGGCTCTGTGTAACAGTTTCTGAGCTTGTGCCACTCCCGTGCCTTTTCCCTGTAGCCCTGCAAATATTTTTCTTCACAGATAATTATCCAATTCCTTTTTGAAAGCCACGATTTAATCTGTCTCCACCATATTCTCAGGCAGTGCATTCAATCCTAATCGTTGCATAAAACAGTTGTTCCTCATGTCGCCATTGGTTCTTTAGGTAATTCAGTTTACATCGTGTCCCCTCTGGCTCTCGACCCTTGTGCCAATGGTAACAATTTCTCCCTATCTACTCTGTCCAGACCCCTCATGATTTTGAACACCTCTATTAAATCTCTTCTCAACCTTCTCTTTTCTAAACAGCCCCAGCTCCACCAATCTATTCTCGCAATTGAAGTCTCTCATTCCTAGAACCATTCTCATAAATCTTTTCTACACCCTCTTTAATGTCTTCACATTCTTCCTAACTGTGCTGCTCAGAACTGGAGACATACTCCAGTTGAGCCAAAAGGGTTTATTTTTTAATAAAGATTCACCATAACTTACTTGCTTTTACACTCTATGGGCTGAATAATACATTCCGGCACGTGGGTGGGAGCCGCACCTGGAAGTGGGTGGCCTTCTGACTTCTGGGCTCGCCATCCTAACAGACTAAACGGCAAGTAGGCCAATTGGGAGCGGAGGGCGGGTTGAGGTCCCAAGGAAGTGAGGATTTTGCCCAATCAACCTGGGAGAGTGGGATGTCCGGCGTCAGAGCTTGTTGGGTCACGGCCACTCATTTAAAGGCTTACCTGGCACAGGGAAGAATCAGGTGATGCAGAAAATGTATTCCACCAGCACAGTTCTTCAGCATTTGTGACTTGGAGATATTTGCAGGCCTTTAAGGTAATTGTGCATCTGTTTAAGCTTTCTCTGACATGTTCATGGTTTGCCACTGATCGCAGATGGCATTCAACTTGAACATTGACAAGTTTTCCTGACCTAAGCAGAGAGAAGTTGTCCAGTTATTGCCTCCAGTTTCCCTCCAGAGATGGCCGAGGCAAGAGAGTGAGGGGAGAGGCAGGGGAGAAGGGTCAAATCAGCCTCCACATTTGATGGCAAGACGCATAACCTGGGAGGAGGTTGCTGCAGAGGTCAGCAGCGTTGGGCTAGTGCAGCACACTTGAACACAATGCCAGAGGAGGCTCAATGACCTGAGGTTGGCCAGAGTGAGTAAATCCTCAATTTGTGCATGATTGTGACAAGAAGTTACAGGGTAGCGTTGCAAATGCTGGAGGCATGTGAATTTGTCAGGAGGTCCAAGGTAGCATGATGCAGCAAAGACATTGGTGTTTGTGCTGATGTCTGTGTGCACTTATTGCTTTGATCCAGGTGGAGGGTGTGGGGTCGGGAGCCTGTGCAGATGAAGACAGCATCTTGGCAGCCAAGCATTGTGCTAATAATGCATAGGTGGGATGACATGAAATAACCTAACAATGTTAATGATTGCAATGTTACACCAATTTTCAAGAGAATGCTCACAATGCCCGAGAGAGAGGCCAAACTGGAGGGGGTGTGCCAGACCTGGTGATACTGTTTGAGGCCATTCGAAGAGGTTCTCATGCTCTCCGTTACTGAATCCTCCAGGTTGATTGGCAGAGGTGAGATTAGAGGAAGGCATGGGTCTGGTGAGTTTACATATGACTGAAATCAGAAGAATGGGGTATAGGTTAAGTGGGAGGTGGATGATGTTTTGCAGGATTCAAAGAAAGATTGAATCTTAGCCCAAGGCTAAAACCCCGGGTAACTTCATAGCCAAAAGCTGTAAGTGTGTATAGTGTTTGCATTGTCACATCATGGCACACATGACTGTAAAGTTGCTCAGCACTGTGACCTTGCACAACAGTGGAAAGGTTTTTGAAGCCTGCTAATGCCATTTCTTCTGTCTCCGGTGCAGGTGAAGTCTCTTCTGCTGACCTGAATATCATTGACAGGCTGTCATTCTCCTCCAAGGATGAGGAAGAACGCTCAGACAAAGCACCATCACATCCTCTCTCTGGCCCAAGCAGCAGTGCAGATATCGGCATGCTGGCAGGACTTAGCGTGTCAGGACAAAAACAGGCACAATCTGGTGAGGCCACTTCACATTCGCATATGCAGCTGCCAGAGAATGTGGTGGAACAGGCCTCGGGCTGCTGGAGGAGTGCCCAGGGTGATCCAGAGACTGATTTTGAGTTGAATGATGAGCTTCTGGAGTCAGCCATGAGGCAGCAGATGCTGGGTGTCCAGCACGAGGTCCGTGGGGATTTGGCGGATATACCGGAGGGGTTTTATACTCTGGCCTGGACTGTGGAGGTGCCCATCCAGGCTATGTGCGCTGTGATCACCCACTCTTCAGAGTGCCAAGCTTCCTTCATGGGCAGACTGGCAACTGTCCTGGAGGGGCAAACCAAGCATACTGCAGACACAATCATCGGTATGCACTTCAACTTGCACTTTATCTCATCTTAGGGGCCTATAGCCAGGACAACAGGGGGACTAGGAGCATGGGCACCAAGCCAGCTCCTGGGACCTCACGAGAAGGCAGGGAGGACCACATGGACCCAGTGGCAAAGGATAAGCAGCAGCTTCCATCCTCTGGAAACACCTCTCAGGACACTTCTAATGGGGGGTGCATCTCCTTCATCCATCTGCTGTTGACACAATCCTTGGCCAGTGCTGCAGTGACAGAAGCTCCTCCTGCTACTCAGCAGTAGTTCTCGAATGTGGCAGGTTGCTCAAGGCCTCAGACGCATAGAGGACACCTGCCAAAGTCATCCAGGATGAGGAAAGTGGATCAGTGCAACTGCAAGCAAGGGGAGGGGGGGAGCACTACACCAGAGCACAAGGAAATGCATCAAGAAAACTCTGCAGTAGTCACCAGGTGAGTCACATGAGTCTGTTTTTTAAGGTTGTTGATGTAATGTCTCATAGTTATTATGTAAGTAAACCCTAACCTCGCTGTCCCTCATGTAGAGATTATTTTAATATGTTATGCTGTTGAACCTCTTTAGGGAGATAGACATTAGCTTTAATAATTTGAAGCAGGGCAGGATGCATTCAATGTCAATAACTGGATAGAGTGAGTGTGTTGACAGGACAGTGACATGAGTTTCCCATTCCACGTGGAGCAAGGTTTGGACACATGCCATGAGGCGAGAACTTCATAAACTATTGAAACCTCTGCCTAATCAAGGCGTCCCTAATGTCCCAGCCATCCAAGCAATCAAGTCCTGAGCCTTCCACCTGATCGTCATCACGTACCATCCCTTCATCCTCAGATGAATGGCCCCTATCTACTGTCCCCTCTTCCTCAAGGACATCCCCTCTCTGAATAGTGAGGTCATAGAGGGAGGAGCACACCACGACACATGATGGAGCATACTGAAAGTTGTCTCCTTATCTGTTAAGGGATCTGGAGCTCCTTTTCAATAGCCCGATGATCTGTTCAACAATGGCCCTGGTGCTTCTGTGACTTTTATTGTGGTCTGGCACATGTGAGTTAAACAGAATGAAGGACTCAAATCTGCTGCCCAGATACCTGGCACATACTTGCATGACTCATCGATGATGATCACGGACAAGCTGAACATTCAACAAGTGAAAGCCCTTCCTGTTAATAAAAGTGCAGGGCTGTCCAGCTGGAGCCTTTATGGTGATGTGCATGCAGTCAATGGCTCCCTGAACCCTGGGGAAACCTGCAATCGTCGTGAACCCTCTGGTTCTTTTCAGTTGTCTCTGGCCATCCATTGTGAATGAGGTGTAATTTCCTGCCCTTCTGAACATAGCATCAGTGATGATACAGTGGTGTGTATTAGGCTGCGTTATGCCACTGAGGTCTCCATATGCTGCGTGAAAGGATCATGTCACAAAGAAATTGAATGCAACAGTGACCTTGACAGCTACAAGCATTGGGTGACCCCCAATGCAGCTGGACAAAATTTCCCCTGCCAGCATGTCATAAAGGGATGTGACTGTGGCTCTTGGCAGCCTGAGCTACCTCTTGCATTGTGTCTTGGATATCTGCAGATAGCTCAGTCTCTGCCTATATACTCAAGGGCCTGCATAAGTCCTTCTACGCCTCCCTTGGGGATTCATGGTGGTTTCCACCCTCATGCATCACCAGTGCATCCTGGACCTCCTGATGTGCCCCTCTTCCTCTCGCTCTCCTCCTCACTGGAGGTTGTGTCTCCCACAGAGACCACAATCCTCATGTTTAGTCCAATTTGAAGGCTAAGATGATGATCAAAGTTTGAATGGACCTCTTTGCATGAGGAATAAGACCTCTACACAAGGTCAGTTAGAAATACTAACTTTGCTTCTTGTATAAAGTACTTCTAGCAGTCACAAAACTCCGAACTGCTAAGCTGAAATTCAGGGCTCAGCTGAATCCTTTAAACCCGCCCTAACAACCTGCCTAATAATAAAAATATAACTGGGAAACGCACCTGGCATGAAATACATTCTACAAGTGTTTTATCACTCACGACGTTTTACTCCAGTCATTTGCCCTATTAATGATCTTAAATACCCCATTTAATGGCATTTGAATAAGGCAGACTGGCTCCTGATTTTTAGCCCCACCCAACTGCCATATTATCCAGAACTGGCGTGATGATGTTGGGAACTTGACCCAATGTCATTGCACCCAATAATATGTTGGCCAAGGGCGCATAACAATATAGATAAAAACAAAAAACTGTGGATGCTGGAAATCCAAATCAAAAACAGAATTACCTGGAAAAACTCTGCAGGTTTGGCAGCATCGGCGGAGAAGAAAAGAGTTGACGTTTCGAGTCCTCATGACCCTTCAACAAAACGCATAACAATCCTGTTTTCGGAGCATATTATTCTGCATATATTTCACCTACCAAGTGTCTGCCCATTCCACCAGCCTGTCACTGTCCTCTTGAAGTGTACCACTATCTTCTTCGCAGTTCACGATACTTCCAAGCTTTTTGTCACCTGCAAGTTATAAAATTGTGCCCTGCATACCCAAATCTAGGTCATTCATGCACATCAAGAAAAACAATGGTCCTAATACTGACCCCTGGGATATCGTACTCACGGTATCATATCTATTAGCTAACATCCGAGACTCTTCCATCACCAGCCCTAGTTAGGTCCTGCCCCATCACTGAGATAGATCCACCAGAGGTAGGGGCATAACAGCAGTAATGCTGGGATACCTCAACATTCACTCTCCACTCTTTGGTACAATTCCCTTCATCATCAAGTATGTGATAAATGCACCAAAACAGTCCTAGATTCAATTCTTTATTTGGGTTGATTAAGGTGATCTTGTTAAAGGCTCAGTGTGCTACAGTTCTAGAATCCAAAATTCAAGATTTAGGCAATTCTGACTTCACTGTGTTGAGACAGGGACTGTCCAAAGTGAATTGGACAAATCTATTAATGGGTAAAAATAGACAGAAGAGGTGTTCACAAATAATTTAATGTTACAGGACTAGTTTATACCCTAAGAGACAAGAGCTCTACTCGCCAAAAAAGCAGCCATGGACAAAAAAAATGAAGTCAGGGCAACATAAAACTAAAAGGTAAAGCATACAAAAATGCAAAAATACAAGCGTAGATCCTGATATTAAGTTATGCAGATCAAACCTTGTGATCACTACCTACCACATATTCTGCCATTCAAAGAGGCCAAGGCTGATCAGATACCTAACTCCATATTCCTAAATACATAATCTATCAATATCAGATTTAATATTAACAATTATTCTAAGTATCAATTGCTATTTGCAAAAGAGTTCCAAACTTCTACCCCTATTTGTGTATGGAAATGTTTCCTAACTTCATTCCTGAAGTGCTTGGTTCTAATTTTTAGGCTATGTCCCCTAGTCCTAGACTCCTCAATGAGTGAAAATAGTTTATCTCTGTTGAATTTCCATCCCTGACTGAATATTAATTTCCCTGGGATGTCTGGCATGCTATCCTCTTCCTTTACCCTAAATACTTACACCAAGTAATTATTCAACATGCCCACCATTTCCTTACTTTCATTTATAATACCATTGTTACCAGTTTACAAGGCACCCACATTGCTCATTACCACCCTCTTTTTTTTTTAATGGTAAAGAATTTTTGTGAGATTTTAATATGCCTTGAAAGTTTCTTTTCACACTCCCTTCTTGTAACTCAAACTGTTCATCAACTTTTGTTGTTTTCTGCATAACTTAATATCAGGATCTACGCTTGTATTTTTGCATTTTTGTATGCTTTACCTTTTAGTTTTATGTTGCCCTTACTTCATTTTTTTGTCCATGGCTGCTTTTTTGGCGAGTAGAGCTCTTGTCTCTTAGGGTATAAACTAGTCCTGTAACATTAAATTATTTGTGAACACCTCTTCTGTCTATTTTTACCCATTAATAGATTTGTCCAGTTCACTTTGGACAGTCCCTGTCTCGACACAGTGAAGTCAGAATTGCCTAAATCTTGAATTTTGGATTCTAGAACTGTAGCACACTGAGCCTTTAACAAGATCACCTTAATCAATCCAAATAAAGAATTGAATCTAGGACTGTTTTGGTTTGTAAATACTCAGTATGGTGCATTTATCACATACTTGATGATGAAGGGAATTGTACCAAAGAAAATTTCTTCAAATTTCTAACTACATGGGGGCAAACTGAGCTACACAGCAATATTCAGATGAAAGTGCTATAGATCATATATGCACCCACCAACCAGTTGTAAAACAAATGCTACGATTCTTGGCCAGACCCCAAGTTGTTGGTGAGGCTCGGTTCAGGACCAATAACGTTTTTTTTTAAGTAGACAAAGTTTGAGATTCAAGACACTTACTGAGTGAAGAAAGCCACAGGATTTCATGGGTTTAGAACAAAGATAAACTTTACTATACAAGTTCAGAAAGGTAAACACTTTACAATATCTATCATATACTCCAACATTCAGGGTAAGTGTGAATTATGTGTGAATTAACAGGCAAACTGTGGTTGAACACATCCCACTACAGAATAAATGCCAAATGCTACCAAAATAGATTCCATCAATTTCTCAACAACCTGCCCAGACGTTCATCACACTGAGTCAAGCAATCTCACTGAAACTTCGTCTCTCTCATGAGGGTTCCCAATCTTCACTTCGAAGATCTTGCCTTGGAGTCTCTCCAACTCAGACAGTTTCAACAACGGCCCATCTCACAGGATTTCAATCTCACCCTCTGAGATTACATTCCCCTGAATTTCCGAGTACACTCAAGCATCAATTTACAATTCAGATCTTTGGCGGTGTCAAGCAGGACACCATTGCTTCAAAGGAATACCTTTGCCCCTGTGGCCTGCAGCACGGAGTTACCAACCTTCGGCTGCCTTCTCGGATCGTCAGGTCTTTTTATGAGCCCCCTTAGATTATCACCGCTTCTCCCAAGCCCAATTCACTTAAAGTCCACTCCCCACAGCCCTTTCTTTAACTTGTAGCCTGTTTCTCTGATCCTTTCCTTTTACTTAACTGGTAACCGTTTCTGTCCCCTGTGTTTGTATCTTACCTGGGACTTCCTTTTGAGACCTGTCCCTGTCCCTCTCCCTGGGATACTTATTTTCTGATTAAAACTGAATGACTGACTCAAATTGACTGTTCATTGACCCTTGAACTGATCTGGTGACCTTTCAAAACACTCAAAGAGAGTCCTACCCTTGTTACTAGGCAGAAATAAATGTAACAAACAATGGAACATCCTGTACCTTAAATGTTACAATCTCTACAGACTATAAGCTTACATAGCACTCAGAGACACAGATGAATGGATTTCGTAACACATGTATGTTAGGGGAAAAACACAAAACATGGCAGAGAACACGACATTTCCCCACCCCTCATACTAAATATTCCCATTTCTGAGAACATTACATAATTTCTTCCAAAAGCAAATCTGGCTAACTTGATAAATAATATTTGAATATTGCAATTTGAAATGAAACATCCAAACTTTTTCAGCAATTAGAAATATCAGTCTGACAATTCTACTTATCAATGTGCTACATGTTGCGTTTACAATCTTCAAAATAGTCAGAAGAAAACATAATTACTGCTCTCAACTATATCACACCAAGGCATTGATTTAGTTAATGTTTTATTTCATATCCATGAAAATTCAACAAATAGTAAATTGCCTGATCAGGTGTAACGGTTACTGTAAGTGTTATACTCATCATTCTCCATTTTACGATGTTTTTTAAAAACAGGTTATTTGTCTACTCTTAGCAATTGCCACATTTGTAATCCAAATATTGAGCTATGAAGGTCAGTTATTTCTTCTAGACCTAACTGCTAAGAGCATAATGATAATCTACATCATTCCTTCAATTTATATAAATATAAAAAGCACATTTGAACATTCTAATAAATGAACTGCAACAGTAGCTAGCCCCCTGTGCTTGTACAATGAATTTCCTAATATACAATTATTAGGAAAAAATGAAAAACATTGGATATATTGCACATGGTTTTTATCTTCATCAGATTCACGCTAGCAAGTGATATAGTTGACTAGAAAGTGCCTGATAAGTTAACAGCATAATGAACAGAAAGGATTTTTATCTAGAATATTTTAAGTATTAAAACATGTGTTTAGCCATGCTGATAATTCATATCCTGAGATAAGTTGATTACATTCTTGAGACCTACATTCAAAACACACTCACAACAAAATTTAATCTGCATGAAAATTCTCTCTAATAAGATTCAAGTAACTGTTAAACAGTGAAACAGTAATATGTTTTATGTCTACATAGACTGCCTCCCTAAAACTGAACCAACAAATCCACAAAACATATCTATGAACAGGATGCACTGCAGAGTAAAGCCATGGTCACTTTTTATTCATAGGGTCAAATAAAATTATTTGGTCTACATTATCATCTTGTGAAATCCATGGCATGGTGCCAAATGAACCAAAGAGAAGCCTGAAAGATTACAGTTGACAGTAGTTTTGTGTCACAAACATTTTTGCTTTTTTTTTGATAGAATGTAGAACTGCAATGCAACATGAAAACTGTTATCTTAACAGCAGTAATTCTCAAGGTCTAATAATTCTTCACATAGCTAATCTGACCTATCTGCTCTGTAATAGAACAGTTTTTGATTTGACCCCCCAAATAATTTCTGACCTATTAGAAAAAGAAACCATAACTGAATAACATTAATATGTGCCTGCAAAACATGTATTGCACAATCATAGTTCTTTAATATTCACAGTCTGTCACAAAGACGAGGAGATACCTAATTGGAAATTTGTTCTCCCTGTTCAGGATGGTTATCTGACCAGTATAATCTTAGTAATTTTATAGTTAAATGTTATGGTTAAATGATCACAGATAAAATTAACTTACATAGACTGCTTTGGCTTCTATAGGTCCATTGTAAAAGGGAGCTATCTGGTTTAATTTTACCTTAAATAAGCTTTTAAAAAACTGACAAAAATAAATGTTTTTAATTCAGCTTTTCCTCCACCTGTTCTCAAAGTGCCAATGTCTTGCTGGGTCACAGGTGTTAGGCAGCCATCAATAACTCACACAAGTGACAACTCTTCATTTACAAGCCTTGCCTGTTAGTATTCACAATAATTCAATCTTGTGGAGCATTGTAACTGAGCCTGATCCAACTTGGGACCTTTTTCCCCACCAGCGATTCAATTGAGCCATTAAGGGATCCAAGTGGAAAAGTTATCCACTAGTCTTCAATATTTTATTTTAATCCCTTGTCAATTTTTTCTTTTAAGTAATGTTGTATACCCAACTTCTATGGTACCCAGAATTATGGGCATTTTTACATCTGATTACAGACTATACAGTGCAAGGAAAACAGAAAAGGGTTACAAAATGGGCAACGTTACTTATTGTTAAACATGACATCCAAGGTAAACTTTTTTACTTAGAACAATAATCAAATTTCTGATGTTCACAGAATTATTAATACGGAAGTTCTACCAATTATTAACAATTGTGCAGGATTTTTTTGATAAAACTGAGGCACTAAAAGTAAAACAAGCAACACAAGTGCAAATAGTGATGGTAGGATTGACATGCTCGTGAAGTCTACTCGACAATTTGTGCCAGTCAGTACCATTTATGTATGACGTTCAAACACTGAAAATCACTGAGCAAATTCAGGGAATCAGAGGAGAGATTACATTTAACTCATTTCACCATGAAGAGGTGTAGAGGTAGTTCAGTTCTGTTCAATACACAAAGTACAGTGTTAGCACCCTTGTCATTTAACATAGTCATGGTTTCTTGAAGTGTTTAATCAACTGAGGTTAAAAGTTGCAATCAGGCCTTGTACCTACCATGAAGACAGAATTCAGTCCTTTTGGTAAAAGCACCTTGTAGATTCCTTTGCAGAATGATGCTTAACTGTGGCAGTGTTCAAACTGTACCACTTTAGTATATCCTTTAATGGGATAGTGCACTGAAGTTAATTCCACACACAAAGGAAGAAGCCAACCACCAGAGGGAGGAAGTTAGTCACTAGCAACCAAAGAGTAACCACCAATCCTGATGAGCTGGAGCAGGGATCTAAAAGGGTTGATGAAAAAAAATCAAATTGAACAAAATCTCTAAATTACTGAATTAAATTTGATTTTCTGTACCATAGAAAATATCTATTCATTATATTTCTGTGTGAAGATTCAAACATCGTAACAATATCACTGTTAGAATGCCATGCTGCATTTAAATTGGTGGACATTTCTAATGAAGTCCTGCACGGAATTTTCCTTCCTCACCAAAACAAAATATCTCCTTTAGAGGTGGCAATACATTACCATAAGCTGAATGTTAAAATCTTTTATATGAAAGTCTAAGAACACAAACTACCAGAAAGTTTATTAGAAATGTGGAAATTTGTTACGTGCGAACATACAAACATACAACATACAAACATGAAGGGGGAGTAGGCCACTCGGCCCCTCGGGCTTGCTCTGCATTCAGTAAGATCATGGCTGATCTTATTGTAGCCGCCTGCCTACCCCTGATAACCTTTCACGCCCTTGTTAATCAGAAATCTATCTCGTTCTGCCTTAAAAATATGCGAAGACCCTGCTTCCACTCTTTTATGAGGAAGAGAGTTCCAAAGACTCATGACCCTCAGAGAAAAAAAATGTCTTATCTCTGTCTTAAATGAGCAACCCTTTATTTTTAAACCATGACTCCTAGTTCTAGATTCTCCCACAAAAGGAAACATCCTCTTCACATCCACTCGTGTCAAGATCCCTCAGGATCTTTAAGTTTTTAATCAAGTCACTTCTTACTCTTCTAAACGTCAGTGGACACAAGCCTAACCTGTCCACCTTTTCCTCATAAGAGGACCCACCCATCACTGGTTTTGGTCAATCAATCAATCAGTCAAGGTGTTCCCTTTAGAAAGAGTTTTGTTACATAATTACAAAAGCAGCTACATGGTTTTAAAATTATTTTAATAAGTGTTATATGACCATTGCTGGATCAGCATTCATCAGTTTTCTACTTTTAAACATGGATGAATCCTTTGTAGTTTTGTACGAGTGTACCTGTAGTATAGAACTTCAGTACTACTGAAAAAAGAGACATGCTGTAAAAGCTTTTCATCTAGAACTCATTAGGACAACACAAAAATGCCAAATTTCAAAGGGAGCAACAATTTATTTAACAATTTAAGGTCATCAGTCAAGCTCACAATGTGGCTCACTTACGCTTGCTGGAAGCTACAGATATTCATGCACAGGGACCTGTCCTCTGTAGGCAAAAAGGAACATGTTCAGGTATTGTGTCTTTCTTGAATTAAAAAGCACAGTAGAACAATAATCCCCTGGTGTATTTCCCATGGCAACATCTTGACCAGAGCTGACTTGCCAAAAAATCAACATTGTTTTCTCTTGCAGTAAAAATTGTTGCTCCCTTTGAAATTTGACATTCTTGAATCTGTCCTAATGAGAGCAAGGCAAAAAGTTTTGACAGCATGTCTCTTTTTTCAGCAATGTACACTTCCAACTGACAGGTAAGTAAAGAGAACAGTGAAATTATTGTTCAGAAGTGTTAGTTTCAATTTGAATATTATCTGCCACTCTTCATTGTTGAAGCCCTCCCCTGTTGGAAGGTCAGTGGTTAACAACAAAAACTTGCATTTAATAGTGCCTTTAATGTAGTAAAATGGTCCAAGGGGCTTCAGAGAAATATTATCAAACAAAATTTAGCACCAAACAAAAAGATCTATTTAGATCACCAGAAGCTTGGTCAAAGAGTGGGTTTTAAGAAGTGTGTTCAAGGAGGAGAGAAAGGCAGAGGTGAAGAAGTTTAGGTAGGGAATTTCAGAGCTTAGAACGAAGGCAGCTGACAGCAAGGATACCAATGACAGTGATTAAAATTGGGGATGCGTAAGAGGTCAGAATTCAAGGAGCACTAAGAGATTTGTAGATTATAAATATAGAATGGGACTAGGCCATGGAGAGATTTAAATCAAGAAAGAGGTTTTTTAAATCAATGCATTGCTGGACTAAAAGCCAAGGTAGGTCAGAATGCACAGGCCATCCATCAATAATAAAATTATTAAATTAAGAGTTCTTACTGCAAAATAAGCATATCAAGGGCAACAAAGAATTTAACAGTGCAGAAGGAGGCCAACCAGCCTATTGTATTTGTGCCAGTTCTTTGGTGGAGCTATTCAATTAGTCCCACTCCCCTGCTCATTTCCCATGGCTCTGCATTTTTTTTTCAAATAATTATCCAGTTGTATTTTGAAAGTTACTGTTGAATCATCTTTTGCTACCCTTTCAGGCTGTGGAATGCAGATCAATGTGCAACTCGATGTGCAATCAACTTCTGACCACTAGTAAACCTTTCTCATGGTCCGTGCAAGCCAAACATGTATATTAATCTCTTTATTTTAAAAAAGCTGTTATATGTTAGTGATAGGCAAGAACTGGAGAGAGTATTCATATCTTACAGTCGTAATGGGAGATATAAATTCTAATGGCAACATTTTGTAAAGACTCATTACTGTAAAGAATAAAAGAAATTGAAAGTGTTTCATGGTGTGGCACAACTGTAGAATACTTGAGGTTATTCATAAGACACATGACAGAATATTTAAATCTATCAGGTATGATCCATATTTCAAATACTCTAAATGCTTTTTTACTGATGCTGATGATGTACTTTATTATGCAGGAGAGCTTCTCATAACAGTTAACAACAATCACAAAATCAATACATGCTTCAAGGCAATTTTTCATTTGGGCCTTCTGTAGTTTGAGAAATGTATGGTATGCCATATGTAGAATTATGCTGAGATACATGAGAGCTACAATGCTAATATCATCCAAGTTAAAATGACAAAATTAACATTCAATTACATTTTGTTAATTTTATATTCACTGTGACTCCTGACATCACTTAAAAGCCTTATTTGCACATGCACAATGAAAGAGGTGACATCATCAAAACAGTGTCAGGAGTTAGGAGTTAATCCTTCATCTCGAAGTTTGCCTAATACTATTATCTTACAAAATTCTAAGGCAAATTTGGAGATTGTAAGGATATGCAGAGAACCAAAGTTATACTCCGAAACTCAGATGTTTGTCATTAACTCAATAAAAACAGAAAATGCTGGAAAAACTCAGCAGGTCTGGCAGCATCCATAGAGAGAGAAACAGGGTTAACATTTCAAGTCCATATGACTTCTTCAGAACTGGAGGCTTATGGACTTGAAACGATAACTCTGTTTCTCTCTCCACAGGCGCTGCCAGACCTGCTGAGTTTTTCCAGCTTTGGGCCTGAAGAGAGGTGGGGGGCGGGGTTGGGAGGAGTTGGGGGTGTAGAGAGGCCCGTGCCGGGGGGTGCGGTGTAGGTTTGTGCAACAGTTACCAAGAGGTTAGAAAAGGTTTTGATTTCTTCAAACCTTTTTTGGGTAACTATTGGTGTAACACAGTCAGAACCATCCAAAGTTTGTGATTTAAATCGCATTTTCGGATGGTTCCCACTGCAGAGTAATTGCCCAAGGAAAATTTTCACTTCCAGGCAATTGCCGTGCAAACCTTATCTGTGAACCTCCAAAGGGGATGCCTCAGCTCTGAGGTTATTGCCCATTATGACTATTTTAAAGTTTGTTTCACCATGCCAGCAAACGGGAGAACAATGCCAAAAATCTTACTGAGGTGCAGACTATGGCGAATATGCTCATGAGCCAAAGGAAACACAACATGCTTTTATATTTGATGTTTCAGTATTCAGATTGCAAGAGTGCAACATGCATAAATTAGTTCCTTTATCCCCACTCCTAAATTAGAGACCACAAAACACGGGGAATCTATGCTTTTTCATGGGGGCTAGAAAAAATTACAACTATTCAACACTATATATTCATTTAAAATACAGGATTGTATTAAAACACAGATTGATTTAGTTACGTCACATAAATTAAAACTATCACACAGATGCCAACACAGTATACCTAATAATTTACCAGATTTATCTTAATTTTTAACCAGAGTTGGAAATCCTAATAATATTGATGGATGGTGAACATAAGAACATAGTTCTGAATTAAATTTATTATTATTTTTGGTCCAGACAGTGAGTGGTCTTTTAACAAAGAATCTTAGACGCTCAAAAAACATACCGCAAGAAAAAATATATATTACCTATCGGAATTGTCCTTGTGAAATTATTTGATGGTGGATCCCGCTCTGGTGGACAAATACTGCAGAAGTCAAAACAAGATGGACATACCAGGCTTCCCGTGTAGACCCAGTCATTCTTCATAACATTAATAGATAGTACCTGCCCTGCTCGACTGCATAAATAGGACTTATTAGAAACCCAAATGGTTAGTCCCTCAGTTGTACAGGAAACCTAAAGAACAAAACAGAAAGTACTACAAAGATCAATTTATCCTCCAAATTACAAAACGTAGTCTGGAAATGTACTTGTTTTGCAAACACAAAAAATCAAATCAAACTTTCTTTGCTTCCCTTTCCTCCTCCTGTTTTTGAAGTGTACTTTTATTTCGCCACAGATGTTACAAAATTATTACTGCACATTTTTTTTATTCATTCATGGGATGTGGGTGTTGCTGGCTAGGCCAGCATTTATTGCCCATCCCTAATTGCCCTTGAGAAAGTGGTGACGAGCTGCCTTCTTGAATTGCTGCACAATTCAACATTTTTAAATCATAAATACAGGCCTTCTAACCTCAGTGGGCAATGCAAATCACCAATTTCCATTTCCTTTGCTAATTTTCAAATTTATAATGTTAAAACCCCATGATTAAGGTGTGTTGAACCGTGTTCCATGCCTTAAATTGCCAGGGCTAAGGACAACAATGGATGTTAGTCAGTGTCGTAATGCTGAGTGGCTCAGTTTCCATTTCAAATTTTATAAGGTTTATTTTTTTAAATTAGATGCCGACTAATCTATGGTGTATTTTCTGCAATGTTCTGTCTTATTTCAGATTTCCATAATTTTTAAAAAACTCTAACAGAAAAGGCTGTTTTAATCACATGCTCAGTCCAGGATAAGTGCCTATCATTACTTCCTAATAAGAAAAATGTTTTGCAAGGGTTGATCTGTAATCTTCGTCTGAAGTTTATAATATTACTTGAGATGTACACTGGGATAGTACAATTTCTATTAACTACTGTGGAATCCCATAATAGCACCCTTATAGAATACAGATTTCATTAAAGGTAAACTTTACACAATATTCTTACTCTATTCATTTCAGACACATTATGGCAAGTGTTAATGGAAGCCTCGTTCTTGCTTGAGACTTGGGGGGAAAAAAACTTTATTAAAAACAAATATTGCAACTCACTCTATAACACCCACTACCCCAATCTGGAGAGCTTGGGCTCTTGTTGCACTGCTGCATAACAAAACGAGATTTCTGAGTTAGGCAGACAGAGTCTGGTCCATATTCTTCAGCACCATAGTTTCGAGAAGGTTCTAGAATGAAAATAGATTAACATTTTTACCAGCCACTCAAATCTCAACATATGTAGCTACATTATGTTCATTTCCAAGTTAAATCAAAATACAGAGAGCACATTGTACAATAGCTAGCTATCTGTTGCTCCAAGTATTGCACCCCACTGCGAGTCTATCAGTTAATCTCATGAAATGAAGTAAATTATATTCTTGAGCTGCATTTTTTTTACAAACTATTAATAAAGCCAAATGAACAGCAACTTGCATTTGTATGGTGTTCTTAACATAGAAAAATATTCCAAGGTGCTTCAAAGAAAGATTTTCAATCAAGGCACTGTCACATGCCCCATAGAGAAACGAATTAATGAAATGATTACACATTAAATGCCCATACCTGTTAGAGGGATTAAAAATAAAATGAATCTGGATTTACAAAATTCATGGTTAGGTACACAGAATCACACAGTGCAGAAGAGGCCCTTCGGCCCATTGAGTCTGCACCAACACGTGAGAAACACCTGACCTACCTACCTAATCCCATTTACCAGCATTTGGCCCATAGCCTTGAATGTTATGATGTGCCAAGTGCTCATCCAGGTACTTTTTAAAGGATGTGAGGCAACCCCCCTCCACCACCCTCCTTTGAGCTAACAGTGAATTTGGGACAATTGAGGTCTAAAGAGATAACACTTAGCAAAGATTATCTACAAGATGGATATAGGTAAAGGGAGATTTGAAAATATTTGAAGTCCATGTTTTTTTGATAATATAGTAAGTGCACTGTAGCATTTTGCACAACTCATTATTTTACCAGCCTTTCAAGGGTATAGTATTAGCTTAAAGAAATCTAGACTAGTTATCACATATGTATTGCACAGACAAAATATCATCAAATTGTAAAGAAAAAAAGAACACTGTCCCAGGTACAGAGGAAGTCACTGATAATCATCAATAAACGAAGTCAGACCAAAGGAACTGCTGTAGCAACAGGTATATGTTATGTGTGCTTATGTAAATGTAGCATTAATTGACTATGAACTAGAAAGTGATCCAAGGTAATTCCAGAAAAAAAGTTAATGAGTAAAGTGAAAATTGACTTTTTCCACTCAGGTTTAAATGAAGGTATCTTAGAATATATTAAAGTGGTTTAAATGGTCAAGTATCCCAGAGTGTGAATGTGAAGAGAAGTAAGATGTTTGTACAGGAACAAAATGACATTTGGAAGCTAGAGTACAGAGAATGCTCAGGTTTCAAAACTATGATAAACAGCCATTACAAGAGAGTGCCCATATCTAGATCAGATACTAGTTGCCACAGTAACTCATAGTACCGAGAGACCACTAAGGCAGTTATCAAGACTGTAAGGCCATAATTAGATAAAGATTAGCCTACTCATTACAGTACAAACACAAAGCTCAGAACAAATGCAGCAAGACCTGGACAATATTCAGGCTTGGGCTGTCAAGTGGCAAGTAAAATTCACGCCACACAAATGCCAGGCAATGACCATCTCCAACAAGACCATTGCCCTTTGATGTTCAATGGCATTACCATCACTGAATCCAAAACTATCAATGTCCTGACCAGAAACTGAACTGGACTAGCTATATAAATACTGTGGCTACAAGAGCAGGTCAGAGGCTAGGAATCCTGCAGTGAGTAACTCACCTCCTGACTCCTCAAAGGTGGTCCACCATCTACAGGACACAAATCAGGAGTGTGACGGAATACTCCCCACTTGCCTGGGTGACTGTAGCTCCCACATTGAAGGGGCTTGACACTGTCCAGGTCAAAGCAGCCTGCTTGATTGGTACCACACCCACAAACATTCACTCCCTCCACCACTGTCACTCAGTAGCAGCAGTGTGTACCATCTACAAGATACACCGCAGGAATTCACCAAGGCTCTTTAGACAGCACCTTCCAAACCAACAATCACTACCATCTAGAAGGACAAGGGCAGCAGGTAGATGGGAACAGCACCACTTGGAAGATTCCCTCCAAGTCACTCACAATCCTGACTTGGAAATGTATCGCTGTTCCTTCACTGTCACTGTATCAAAATCCTGGAACTCCCTTCCTAACAGCACTGTGGATGTACCTACACCAAATAGACTGCAGCAGTTCAAGTTGGCAGCTCACCACTTTCTCAAGGACAACTAGGGATGGGCAATACACGCTGGCCTAGCCAGCAAAGCCCACATCCAGTGAATGAATTTTCAAAAATCTTGTAAATATCTCAAGCATGAGATCAGCTTGGTGGGATACTTGTGCAACTATGTGCAGCCCAAGTTAGCCAAATGTTGTAAGGGTAGAGTCTGGTTGCTCACGAAGTTAAAGTGCTCTTATAATAGCCAGAAGTCCCTTCCTCGTAATGGCAGCCCACAAAATTGCAAAGTACGGACTTTGTGAAGCAACACATTATATGGCACTACCACCATGCTAAACAGATCTAGCAACTCAAGACCTGGCATCCATGAGGCATTATGGGCCATCAGCAGCAGCAAAATTGTACTCAACCACAATGTGTAAACCTCATGGTCCAGCATATCCTCCACTCTACCATTACCACCAAGCCAGGGGATCAACCCTGGTTCAGTGAAGAGTGCAGGAAGGCATGCCAGGAGCAGCACCAGTCATACCTAAAATTGAGGTGTCAACCTAGTGAAGCTACTACACAGGGCTACTTGCGTGCCAAACAGCATAAGCTTAAGACACAGCCAAGCAATTCCACAACCAACGGATCAGATCTAAGCTCTGCAATGCTGCCACGTCCAGTCATGAATGGTGGCGGACAATTAAACAACTCACTGGAGGAGGGGGCTTCACAAATATCCCTATCCTCAATGATGGATAAGCCCAGCACATCAGTGCAAAAGATACGGCTGAAGCACTTGCTACAATCTTCAGCCAGAAGTGCTGAGTGGATGATCCATCTCAGCATCCTCCAGAGGTCCCAGCATCACAGGTGCCAGTGTTCAGCCAGTTTGATTCACTCCACGTGATATCAAGAAAAGGCTGAAGGCACTGGATACTACAAAGGCTATGGGCCATAAGAATATTGTGGCAATAGTACTGAAGACGTGTGCTGCGCCCCTAGCCATGTTGTTCCAATGCAGCATCAACACTGGCATCTACCTGGCAATGTGGAAAATTGCCCAGGTATGTCCTGTACACAAAATGCAGGACAAATCCAACTCAGCCAATTACTGCCCCATCATTCTACTCTCAATCATCAGTAAAGTGATGGAAGGGCACATCAACAGTGTTCTCAAGTGGCACCTGCTTAGTAATAATCCGCTCACAGGTGATCAGTTTGGGTTCTGCCAGGGCCACTCAGCTCCTGACCTCAAAACAGCCTTGGTTCAAACATGCACAAAAGAGCTGAACTCAAGAGGTGAGGTGAAAGGGACTGCCCCTGACATCAAGGCAGCATTTGACTGAATGTGGCATCAAGGAGTCCTAGCAAAACTGGAGTCAATGGGAAAATGTGAGGTGATGCACTTTGGCGGGAAGAATAGAGGAGCTGAATATTACTTAAATGGGGAAAGACTGCAGAAAGCTGCAGCACAAAGGGATTTGGGGGTCCTGATGCATGAATCATAAAAAGCTAGCATACAAGTTCAGCAGGTAATAGGCAAGGCAAATAGAATGTTGGCCTTTATTTTAAAGGGAATGGAATATAAAAATAGGGAAGTCTAACTAAAACTATACAAGGCACTAGTTAGACCATACATAGAACACGGTGCAAAAACAGAATTACCTGGAAAAACTCAGCAGGTCTGGCAGCATCAGCGGAGAAGAAAAGAGTTGACGTTTCGAGTCCTCATGACCCTTCAACAGAATTCTGTTGAAGGGTCATGAGGACTCGAAACGTCAACCCTTTTCTTCTCCGCCGATGATGCCAGACCTGCTGAGTTTT
Organism: Carcharodon carcharias; assembly: GCF_017639515.1. Taxonomy (NCBI): domain Eukaryota; kingdom Metazoa; phylum Chordata; class Chondrichthyes; order Lamniformes; family Lamnidae; genus Carcharodon; species Carcharodon carcharias. The sequence goes on along the minus strand of NC_054478.1, from coordinate 56,452,839 downwards.
TCCAGGTAATTCTGTTTTTGTTTTGGATTTCCAGCATCCGCAGTTTTTTGTTTTTATTATAGAATACGGTGAACAGTTTTGGTCCCTTATCTAAGGAAAGATATACTTGCATTGGGGGCAGTCCAGAGAAGATTCACTAGGTTGACCCTAGGTATGGAGGGGTTTTCTTATGAGAGAGGTTGAGTAGGTTGGGACTGTACTCACTGGAGTTTAGAAGAATCAGAGGTGACCTTATTGAAACATATAAGATTCTTAGGGGGCTTGGCAGGGTAGAAGCTGAGAGGGTGTTTCCCACTCTGGGAGAGTCCAGGACCAGAGGGCATAATCTCAGACTAAGGGGTCGCCCATTTAAGACAGAGATGAGGAGGAATTTCTTCTCTCAGAGGGTAGTGAATCTGTGGAATTCTTTACCACAGAGGGGTGTAGAGGCTGAGTCATTTAGTATATTCAAGACTGAGACAGACAGATTTTTAATCAGTAAGGGAATCAAGGGTTATGGGGAAAAGGCAGGAAAGTGGAGTTGAGGATTATCAGATCAGCCATGATCTCATTAAATGGCAGAGCAGACTCAATGGGCCGAATGTCCTACTTCTGCTCCTACGTTTTATGGTCTTATGAATCAGGGGGAAAAGTCTCCGTTGGCTGACGTCATGCCTGGCAAAAAAGGAGATGATTGTGGTTATAGGAGGTCAATCATCTCAGTTCCAGGAAATCACTGCAGGAGTTCCTCAGGATAGTATCCTGGGCCCAACCATCTTCAGCTGCTTCATCAATGACCTTCTTTCCATCATAAAGTCAGAACTGGGGATGCTCGTTGATGATTCCACAATATCCAGCACCATTTGCAACTCCTCAGATACTAAAACAGTCTATGTACAAACGCAGCAGGTCCTGGATAATATCCAGCTTGGGCTGACAAGTGACAAGTAATACTTGCGCCACATAAGTATCAGGTAATGACCATCTCCAACAGGAGAACCTAACCATCACCCCATGACATTCAATTGTACTGCCATCGCTGAATCCTCTCCTATCAACATCCTGGGGGTTACCATTGACCAGAAACTGAACTGGACTGGTTACAAGAGCAGGTCAGAGGCTAGGAATCCTTTGGCGAGTAACTCACCTCCCGACTCCCAAAGCTGTCCACCATTTACAAGACACAAGTCAGGAGTGTGATGGAATGCTCTCCACTTGACTGGATGATGCCTCCAACAACACTCAAGAAGCTTGACACCGTCCAGGACAAAGCAGCCCACTTGATTGGCACTCCATCTATAAACATTCACTCCCCCCATCTCCGATGCATAGTGGCAGCAATGTGCACCATCTACAAGAGACACTGCAGGAACTCACCACGCTTCCTTAGCCAGCACCTTCCAAACCCATGACCACTACCATCCAGAACAACAAGGGCCGGAGACACATGGGAACACCACCACCTGGAAGTTCTCCTCCAAGCCACACACCATCCTGAGTTGAAAATATATCGCCATTCCTTCACTGTTGCTGGGGTAAAATCCTGTAACTCCCTCCCTAACTTAATTGTGGGTGTATCTGCACCACATGTACTGCAGCGGTTCAAGGTGGCAGCTCACCACCACCTTTTCAAGGGCAATTAGGAATGGGCAATAATGCTGGCCTAGCCAGCAAAGTCCACATCCCATAAATGATTTTTTTTTTTAAAAAAGCTTGTATTTATTGCTTAAATAAAAACAGAAAATGCTCGAAGTAACCAGCAGGTCAGGCAGCGTCTGTGGCGAGAGAAACAGTTGACGTTTCAGGTCGATGGCATTATCAGAACATCTGTATTGCTTGATCCTCGAGATATAATTTTCAGAACCATTTTGGGTCACATGTGACTTTATGTCATTAGCTGCAACATTTCTCAAACGTATATGGAGCATGCTTGAGATAGTTTTCCTCTTTTTTTCAAAGAAATTAAGCAAACACGAAAGCAGACAGGTCAATCCAGTCTGCAATAAAAGCAAAATACTGTGGATGCTGGAAATCTGAAACAGAAATAGAAAATGCTGGAAAAACTGAGCAGGTCTGAAGAAGTCATATGCACTCGAAATGTTAAATCTGTTTCTCTCTCCACAGATGCTGTCAGATCTGCTAATCTTTTTCCAGCATTTTCTCTTTTTATTTCAATCCAGTCTGCCTCCAAATTGTACCTTTCACATTGTTCAAGTTTTTGGTGACAATAAAGAAGAAAAACACAAGCTTTGGTTTGAATCAGTTATCCAATGAATCAAAGGTGTGATAAAATTTCCTGCAAACCATGATAGCTGTATACATGAAGAACAAGAAAATGACACTGAAATTATCACACCCAATACATTAATTTGACATCGGTAAAAAATAAGTACTAAATGATCATTGCCAAGATAAAGTTCCAGATATACAAATATAGACGCATACAGTTCTTCATTATTGCTTCAAAATGCTTTCACAACTTGTGCAATAATAAAATGTACCAAGGACAATGTTTCTAACGAGGCACTTGGACACCTTAACAATGTAAATACAAAGGCTCTAGAAGTATATCAAATTTCACAACCCTGCAACAGCAAACACAGTGTTGTTATTGATCTGACCATGGCTCAAAGACTATTAAATAAATTGTGATATGTAACCAACCTGGTTGATTCTGAGAAATCCTGCAATCAGAGCCACGTTGGAATTCTCCACTTATGTACCAGCTGAACTCTTGGCTAAAAGGGCAGTAGTCAGCTATCTCCACTGATCCACCATAGTACTGCAGCTCTCCCTCTCGTACACCATCAAGGTAGTCAAAATACTGTAGAAAATAAATGTAAGTCATTATTAACTAAATGATCACAATTTTTGCTTTGATGATAAAATTAAGAGCTGAAAGAAATGCAGGACAATATAGTAGATGATGCAAAGGCGGAATACAGCAGTTGTTGGAAAAATTAAATATAAACAGCAAATGCTTTCAAGAACGAGTTAACATTTATGCTGTGGCCTTTCGTCAGAACTAGAAAATATTACATTTCTGGGCATAACAAAGAGGGGAGAGAGGCAAATGGAACTCCTTTATTTTTCTTGCTGTCAGTCCATAAGCAGAGGTGTTTTAATTTTTGAAATAGGCTGTGGCGTGTTGGTGATGACGCAGCAAGACAAGGTTGGTATAGAGAGACTCGGTCCACTCAACAGGTGATGGTAGGAATGTTCAGGTTTAGACTTGAGGCAGGCTTTGTTGTCAGCCTGGAGCCCTGCTTTGGTGTTGACAGGCTGGATATTAATAGTTGATTTACTTGGAGTCCAGGAATGTAACATTAAAAGTTTTCAAAGCAGCTTAGGTCATGTGATGTTGCCCACTGATGAGTCAGTTTCAGATAAACAATCAAATCAGTTTCTATTGAACTCCTTTCAAGTGAAGCAGCACTTCACTTGCACTTCCCTCAATTTAGTCTACTTCATTAGCTACTCCCATGCGGTTTCCTCTACAATGGAGAGACCAAACGTAGACTGGGTGACCGCTTTGTGGAACACCTTCGGTCTGTCCGCAAGCATGACCCAGACCTCCCTGTTGCTTGTCATTTCAACACACCACCTGCTCTCATGCCCAAATGTCCGTCCTTGGCCTGCTGCAATGTTCCAGTGAAGCTCAACGCAAACTGGAGGAACAACACCTCATCTTCCGATTAGGCACTTTACAGCCTTCTGGACTTAACATCGAGTTCAACAACTTCAGATCATGAACTCTCTCCTCCATCCCCACCCTCTTTCTTCTAATAATTTATAATTAAAAAAAAAATTTAATATATTTTTCTTTTCCCATCTATTTCTATTATTTTAAATTTATTTCCATCCATTGTTTTATCTCCACCTTTTAGTCCATTTCGATTCTTCCCCGCCACCGCCCCCCGCCCCCCCCCAGGGCCGTCTGTCACTTGCTCATCCTGCTTTCTACCCTTAAAGTCACCATTAGCACATTCCTTAGTTAATATCACCACTGTCAACACCCCTTTGTCTATGACATCTTTGGCCATATCTTCCTTGCCTCCACCTACCACTGGCCCTCTATCCAGCTCTACCTGTCCCACCCCCCTCAAACAGCTTATATTTCACCTCATTTCTATTTTTCTTTAGTTCTGACGAAGAGTCATACGGACTCGAAACAGTAACTGTATTCCTCTCCGCAGATGCTGTCAGACCTGCTGAGTTTTTCAGCTATTTTTGTTTTTATTTCAGATTTCCAGCATCTGCAGTATTTTGCTTTTAAATCAGTTTCTAAGTCTCTGGTCAAAATCCATTGTTCACCTTAGGATGCAGAAGGTGGCTATTAGTACTCCACAGTTATCACAAGTTTAGATGGCTCGCACTTTGTTATAAGTCCAGGCTGAGGAAGCAGATTGCTGTCCCCTTGTTTCATTGATTGTAATGGATCCACAGTGATAGGCGTGAGATTCCACAAAGTTGAGGGTTGAGCTTTTTCCTGTAATTATTGTTGGGAGTTTTCAGAACTGTAGCCAACTTGCAAATCATGTGACCTACAGCAGCCATGGTTTTGGTCCAGCAAAGTCTATTTTTTAAAATAAGCTGAAAGTAAGGTTTGATTTAAACAGTTTATGATCTCTTTCATGTCTTATGGATATGACAAAGGTTTTAAGCAAGTATAGAGGCAGGTAAAAGATGGAGGGAAGGAAAGCACAAATGGGTAAGTCTGTAATAGGGTGAAAGGCAGAACTGATTAAATGACAAAAGGGATGATGGTGCAAGGCAAAAGATGGTAATGGGACAAGTAAAGAAACAGAAGATGGATCTTGAACAGCTGTAAATTGCAACTGTAGAATCATTATCTGCACCTGTTCTCCAAAAAAATAGAACCAGTTATGATGATCTGAAATTGTGGAACTCAATGTTGAGTTTGGAAGATTGTAAAGCGTATAAGTAGATTCATGTTGTCTTTTATCAGGGAAAGAAGAGACATTTGCTTCAGGAAATAGAAATACCCTGATAGAAGCCAACTGCATTATGAGTTCATGACTTGGAACATGTTTTATTCAACGGCAATTAGGCTTCAAATATAACATCTCATTTTACAATGATTTTTTAAAAAAGTTATATTCATTTACAAGATCTGGGCTCACCATCATTTATTGCCCATTTCTAGTTGCCCTTGAAAAGATGGTGGCGAAATGCCTGCTGTTCCATTGCAGTCTGTTATGATCACAGCCAGTGTTAATTGCTGCATAAACCAAATCCCAGAGGGAAGCTTGGCTTGCAGGCCATAACCTTTTTACTGTATTCTGAAAACTAGAAGACAACGCACCGATCTCAGCAGTAAGAGGTGTGGTACACTTTGGGATTTATAAAATTATGAGTAAAAGGTTTATTAACAAAAATAAAAGAAAACTTAAGCACACAAGGTTACAGTTACATAATTAAGGTTAGTCTTATAAAACATTCCTCCAAAAACTCTCTACTTGGCCAAACCCATAAGTAAACATCTTTCAGACAACACTCCCTTACAGACGTCTACTATGAAATCCAGTAATATTACACAAGGCAAACTCCTGTAGCTTCAATAAAGGCACACCACATGAATTTTACCCTGACCCACTCTGTCGGGGAATCCACTTCGGAATAAAACCACTTGCTGCAGCCCAAGACTTTTCTGACTTGACTAGACGGGTGATTCAAACTGCATCCTCTTTCAGTCTAGAGCTCCAGCTACAGCTCAAACAGGTGGAGATAGGTGGAGAAATACGCCCCCCCCGCCCCCACCCACCCCGGCCACTTTTCATTTCAGTTCCATTGTTCTCACACCTCTTTGAAACTCAAACATTTCCAATATAAGATGTTTCACGTTTCCACCTTGTCCTTGCTTTCGGGTCAATAAAATATAATCACCCCATTATGGTTTACTTATGGAACTCCTGTAAGATGCAAACATGTTTTTTGCACCTCTGACTCCCCTTTCAAGTAAACTCAACTTATCTAAAAATGCAAATATTAGATCTAACCTATTTACTTGTACCTCAAACTTAATACCTCCATCCCTCTTCATGTTTCAAACCCCCCAGACAACCTGACTCCTATCAAACTCTGCCCAGTTTAATTAAATCACATACATACACAGACACCCAAACTTCTTTACAGAATAACACAATATTCCCCAAAATATTCTTTTAAAAATTGATCCATTCTCACAAGTCCAAGTGGTAAAGCCCACAGTGTTGTTAGGAAGGAAGTTGCAGGGTTTTGACCTAGCAAGAGTGAAGATCAGCCATATAGTTCCAAGTCAGGATGGTATAAGGGGAACTTGCAGGTGGTGGTGTTTCCATGCAGCAATTGCTCTTGTCCTTCTAGGTGGTAGAGGTTGCAGGTTTGAGAGATGCTGTTGAAGAAGCCTTGGCAAGTTATTGCAGTGTATTTTGTACATACACACTGCTGCCAACGTGTGCCCGTGTTGGAGGCTGTGAACATTTAAAATAGTGTTGGGATGCCAATCAAGCAGACTGCTTTGTCTCAGAAGGTGCCAAGCTTCTTGAGTGTTGTTGGAGCTGCAGTCATCCAGACAATTGGGGGGTATTTCATCACACTTCTGATTTGACGCTCTGGGGAGTCAGGAGGTGATTTACTCGCCAAACAATTCCCAACCTCTCAACTGCTCTTATAGTCACATTATTTACGGCGCTGGTCCAATTAAGTTACCCAAGGATGTTGATGGTGGTGTAGTTGACTAAGGTAATGTCATTGAATATTCTGAGGTGGTGGTTAAACTCTATCTTGATGGAGATGATCATTGTCTGGCATTTAAATGGCCAAATAAGTCATGTAACACATCAGCCCAAAGCTGAATATTGTTCACGTGTTCTGCATGGGGGAATGGACTGCTCCATATTCTAAGCAATTGTGAATGAAGATATTCACTGCATAATCATCAGCAAGCATCCTCACTTTTGACCATATTCTGTTTATTCTGTATCTTTTTCCTTTTGCGGAATAATGAGGAAATGTTGGAAGGATTAGCTGGCTGTTTGAACGGTATCATGAACACTCTTTCTGTGGTTGACAAGTCCTGGTGTGGGACTTGAACCAGAAGCTTCTGGCTCAGAGGCTAGGGTGCTACTTACAGAGCTTCAGGACTTCATTTTGACCATATGATGGAGGTAAGATCATTGATGAAGCAGGTGAAGATAGTTGGGTCTAGGACACTGCCCTGAGGATTCCTGCAGAGATGTCCTGGTCTGATATGATTGGCCTCCAATAACAGCAACTAACTTCCTCTGCGCTCAGTATGACCCCAGCCCATTGAGTTCAAGTAAACTAGAGCTCTTTGGTGCACACTCAAATGCTGCTTTGATGTCAACAGCAGTGATTTTCACCTCACCGCTGGAATTCAGCTTGTTTGTCCATGTTTTAACAAGGCTGTAATGAGATCTGGATCAAGTAATCCCGGCAGAACCTAAATTGCGATCGCTGAATCAGGTATTGGTAAGCGTTGCTTAAAAGCATCATAGACAAGATCTCTAAATACATTGCTGATGACGGACTCAATTGGATTGCTCCTGCTTTCTGTGGGCAATTTTGGTTTTTGTCAGTGTTGTAGCTGTACTGGGGATGTAAGGGAGGGGCAGCACCTCTCACAGGTGGGCTCGCCACACTCTTTGAAGTGGCTCTTCCTGTATTGGTCCTCACCTTCACCCAGCTCGCACCTTTGGCTCTTTGCAGCTGTTAGCATGCGACAGCTGCCATATTTCGCTAAAATGTTTCGATGAGTGAGCCAAAGCAGGTAAGGGTGGCTGTCAGGGCTCCTACCCTCAATGACTTAGGAATTTGCCTACCCTCGCATGTGAAGGCTAATTCCGGTGGACTGGATGGTGAGACCAATCCAAACTCCAACAGTCTTGAAGGCAGGCCAGCACCATGTTATGGAACGTGTAGAGACCATCAAGATACTCTGGCTCTGGCCACCCACTGCATCTGGATCTATCACCAGCTGTATAGACTCATATTGCCACTGGACCAAGATAGGTCAGGATGAGAGAGTGAGAATGATGATGTGAAACTCTCCCTCACCATAATCCAATTCACACACAAGTCATGTTCATCATCTGTCATCCATCAGCTATCTGTCACAAGTCCCATGGTGATGGACGAGTGACGAAACAGCAGGTTTGGGTTCACTGGGAGCTGTAGCCACAAACCTGCACACAGGCAGATCAGGCCATAGGGTCATTTTCACTGGAATGAAGCAGAAGTGGAACTCAGCAGCCCCCAGAGTGACTGGGCAACCCTTTCAGGACCACACTGCTCACCTCCTTAGTCTGAGGAAGGGGCTCAAAAAAGGTGCCCTAAGCATTGTCTGCCTCACCTCCCTTGCCAGCAGGCTGCTGCTGGCAGGGAGCCCATCAACATAGTGATAAGCCAATCTCAAAAAAGAAAGTAAAAGTGACACTGGTCACCATTGGAACATGAAAAGTGCGCACCCTCTTAGGCAACGCCACAGCCAATAGACTGGAGAAAAGAACTGCTCTTGTCAATAGAGAGCTGGCTAGGTACAATGTCCAGATCACCTCCCCAGTCACTGAGCCTTGCCTACCTATGGAAAGTCAGTCAAGGAAATTGGTGGTTACACATTCTTTTGGAGTGGCGGAATGGTCGTGGAAAAGGGGAAGGTGCAAAGCTAGTCTTGGCCCTACCTCTCATAAGCATCAAGATTGGTTCAATGAAAACAATGAGGTAATCCAGAACCTATTAGGGGAGAAATATTGCCTTTACAGAGTTTTTCTCAAGTGACAAGTCATCATTATCCAAGGACGACACCTACTGAAATATCTACAGGATTGACCAATGCAAGTTCTGAGAGAAGCAAAATACTTTGCTGAATCAGAAAGCAGGCAAATTTCAGTCATGTGCAAACCTCAAAGCCTGGAAGAGATTCTACCATACTCTGAAATTTGTCTACAGGCCCCAGTTTACTTGTTCATCACCAATCCTTGGTGCTGACAGGTCAAGAATGGTTACAGAAAAAGGCCAAATTCTAGAAGGGTGAGCAAAGTACTTTAACCACATCCTCAATCAGCCTTAATCCATCAAAAAAGAAGCAATCAACAGGCTGCCACAGGTTGCCATCAACTGCTCTCTTGATGACTCTTCCACATAGTTAGAAATGATGAACACAATCAAACTCCTGTCTAGCAGCAAAGTTCCAGGAGCTGATGCTATCCCAGCTGAAGTCTACAAGACTGGAGATCAATGCCTGATCAAGAAGCTCTTTCAGTGTATATGGGAGCAAGGAACCATCCTACATGAATACAGAGATGCCTCCATTGTCTAAGTAGAAAGGAACTCGCCAATCTTGTGACTATTGTAGAGGAATCTCACTCCTCTCCATCGCCCGCAAAACATTCGCCAGAATCCTTCTGTATCACTTACTGCAACATTTCGACCAGGATCTGCTACCAGAGTCAGTGCGGTTTCAGAAAAGGTTGAGGAACCACTGATACAGTGTTTGCAGCTAGGCAATTCCAGGAGAAATGCCAAGAACAGAATATGGACCTCTACACCACATTTATTGAACTGACCAAGGCCTTTGATACAGTCAGCGGAAAGGGCTTTTGGAAGGTAATGGAGAAATTCAGCTGTCCTGAGAAATTCATCACAATGGTTCAACAGCTCCGTGAGGGCATGTTCACACGTGTCCCGGACGATGGCAAGTCTTTTGACCCATTCCCTGATAGTGTTGTCTGTGACATCTTTTGATGATCTGCTTCTATCACTGCTTGTTTGTCCCTACAACCACACCCCCCCCTCCACTTCTCTCCCCCCACCCAAACCACCGCCCCCCCTCCCCCACACATCTTAAACCAGCTTATATTTCACCCCTTCCTTGGATTCACCTAGTTCTGTTGAAGGGTCATGAGGACTCGAAACGTCAACTCTTTTCTTCTCCGCCGATGCTGCCAGACCTGCTGAGTTTTTCTAGGTAATTCTGTTTTTGTTTTTGTTATGCGACAACATAGCCTTGCGAGCAGCCAGAAGAAAGCTGAAGCAATGTACCAGTCTGCTCCAGGAAAGCCCTATCTCAAGCCCAAAGTTTCAGCCCATGACCAGAACCTGTCAGCAGTTCACTCATCTCAGCAGCACTCTCTCTCAAACTGGCTAGATTAACAAGACACATGCAAGAATTGCCAAAGCAATTCAGCAGACTATGAATATCAGTTTAAGAATGAAGAGGAGTAGGTTTGCCTACCATGCCAAGAAGCCCAACCACTTTCACTTGAGCTGCCTTCAGAAGCTTCTGAAGATCAGATGGCAGGACAAAATATCAGACACAGAGCCATAGTGAGACAGTCACAACTGTGCTGAGCTGGTCATATAGCAAGAATGCTTGACATTCACTTATCAAAGCAAATTTTCTTTAACAGCTTGAATCTGGGGTGCGCTCTCATGGCCGTCAACAGAAGCACTACAAGGACACTCTGAAGGAGTTTTGATATTGACTTTGAGACTTGGAAGAAGCTCATCCAGGATCACTGTAACTAAATTTAAAAAATGGTGCTGCCTCCTTCAAAAGCAAGTGCCTATCAGAGGCAGAGAGAAAACGCAAGCAGAGGAAATCCTGAGCCAGCAACTCGTCCAAAACTCAATAGTTTGTGGTATCCTGTCCCATTTGCATCAGAACCTTCTAGGCGTAGATTGCCCTTCAGTCACCTACATACCCACCAGAACCCTACCAAACACGTCAGATAATGAGCAGGCCATTTTCACTTCCAAGGACGAATAAGAGCTATATTGGAAGAGCTTGAATAGAGCTGGGGATATTCTGGGGCTCAGATCTTCAACAAGACAGCCAGAATTTTGTCAGGACAAACAATAGTATGGCTCTACGTATATCATATGTTCCGATTCAGGCAGGGGAAAGAAACAAATCTTTTAGTTCCAACAGGAAATGATTGGAAGATATCTCTCACTACTCCAGTTCCAACTTAAATACCACCCCACCTCCCCCAACCAAATAAGTAATTCCAAATGCAAGAATAAATCTGAAAATACACTTTCTTTGCAACTTATATTGTCATACAGCTTAGAATGATAAATTTTAAAATAAGCCGATGACCAATTCTAATTTGGAGGAAAGATTAATTTCAGCTGTGGTGGTTGAGGGTCGAATCTTTTGCAGCCGTGGCTTACTAAAAACTTCACACACACGATGCTAGCCCAGGTGCAAAAATAGAAGGATTCCATTTTACCTGATACTCGGATGGTAGATGCGTTGGGTACTTTTCTAAATTACATACTGCCACAGCCTTCTGATCCTGTCGACATGTCAACTGTAATGGAGATGCCCTCTGTGTGTCACAATATGGAGTTACACTCTTATTCCTGAAGAGAAATATTCAATGTAATTGCTTTACACAAACTTCTATTTTCAGTTTTCACATTCTATTTTTAAGCATAGAAATGAGTAGTATAAACTAATTTTTAAACTTTTAAATTACATTAAATCAATCTTATTCTGGTTTCACTTTGAACCATATTCAAGAGAACTTTTATCAAGGGCAATTTTGGGTAGTTGAAAATACAATAATGTTACATACTAAGCATCAATGCTTATGGAAACAATTGCTTAAGCAGAAGAAACCAACTACAGGGTGAAGGTGAAGAGTGAAAAAAAGCTACTTTGGATCCCATCATCTTTCAAAAGAAGTCAGTTGATGTATCATGTGACAAATTGGAAAACTGCCCTATTACAGTTTGTTAGAATATTTGTGCTCCATATAATTACTCATAGCTTTTTAGTACTGCAAAACTTTAACCAACTATATCATATCTAACTTTCTTGAAGGCCTTAATTTTAACTCTTACATAATTTTGTTTAAACCAAGCAACAGGAATACACTGGATATTAGATGATCTTTTCCCAGAGAATATTGAGCCACTGGATTAAATTACTGGTTGATGTGGTAAATGCTGACTCCCTGCATGCCTTCAAAAGGGAACCAAACCAGTTCTTCAAGAGGGCAGAGTTTGCATCATATAGAATTCAAGTATCTTTATGTATAAAACACATGGCCCATTTATCTCCTGGACTGGCTTTGATTGCCTGAGGAGATTGGAGAGAAAGTTTCCAGGGTATTATTTTCCATTGTTGTCCATGTGTTTCTGTTTTATTGTGTCTCCTAGGTGATTACAAACCTACAGGGAAGGGAAGAGGGAGCATGATGTAAAGAAGTGTCCAATCATGATGCTCCTGCCATCATAGTGCAGGGTGAGCTTAATGGAACAGTTGATTTTTATTTGCCCATCAATTTTGCACAGTCACAAATGTTTCTGAATGGGGGACAAGGTACTGAACACACAAAAGCAGTCTACCTTTTCTTTAATTAATTATAAAGAGACACTGTGTTGTCCCAGTGTCAACAGACAGGAAGAAAAACAAAACATACCCTTTTCAGAGGGTACAACTAACAAAGGACTGAAACAAAAACAAATAAAACTTATAACCAAAATAACATTCACATTATAACTCAAACATTCCAGTCCCTGTGTTGCCCACCGGTCGCAGAAGGCCTTAAACATACCGACGGATATGGCCTGTTCCTTCTCCAGGGCCACCCACGCATGGACAAGGCCACAGAAGGAAGCAGGCATCCGGATCAACCACCCCAATGGGCCGTGTCCAACCTGGACCTGTGGATGGCCAAGAAAAGGACTCATTCACATTGATGCTGACTGTTTAAAGCAGAGCTAATCTTACTACCTAACAAGCATACAAGATGTGTGCAGCCGGGTGATTAGAAATAATTAACAAACGCTAAGCTGATAGCTATTTAAGTTTATACTCCATGGCACTTAAATTGCTTGAGCCCTTTCTGGCTATTGACAGTGATGTCTGTGTTCATAGGGTCCCATTTCCAGTTTTCCCTGAAAGTGAACAAATTTTGTAGTTAGGTATTACAAAAGCCACCCTGGTGTTTGTAAAATCTAATGAATGACTGGTCTGCCACTGTAAGAAGAATTTCAAGTGAGTCAATGAATATTTCTTTGTGATGTTCTTTTTGTATTCACCACACACAAAAGGGGAGTGCGGTTTAAAAATGAGCTGGACATTCCTCGATCTTTAGTATCTTCTTGCTTTAATGCTACTGTAGGAACAAAATCCCCTCCAACTGGGAAATTTATGGACCATAATTTCAAACCCACGGGCATGTTTTGACCTCATGATTGGAACTATAAATTTCAAAAAGATATGCTGCAGTCAGTAGTATAGAGCGGGGCAGCAAGGGGTTAATTCGGATGTTTAGTGAAAAACAGTGACTCACCAAAAGGGTTTGGACATTAACTTTGGAGCCAGGTGCTGTTACGTGACTAATGCAATCAAGAAATCTGATTACCCAATACAATGGCACGAAGGACATATCATCAATACAATACACTCAAGGAATTATTCAACCACCACAGGCAATAGTACTGGAATAGGGTCATTAACTTTGGAGCCAGGTGCTGTTACTGTGCCACCTCAAACAGCAGAAGAATTGCTCATACAATGAGAACTGATAATATTCAAAACAAAAACAAAAATACCTGGAAAAACTCAGCAGGTCTGACAGCATCTGCGGAGAGGATCACAGTTAACATTTCGAGTCCATATTACTCTTCAACAGAACATATTTCCTGTTGTTCCAATGTCCTTTTAGTTAATTCCATGCAAAGTCTAGACAAATGTCATCAGCTCCTGCTGGTTGAAACAATGCAGGGTTTTCCATGGAAGATGTATCCCGATGAATATTATCAGTTAGAAGCAAAAAAACTGCAGATGCTGGAAATCTAAAACAAAAACAAAAATACCTGGAAAAACTCAGCAGGTCTGACAGCATCTGTGGAGAAAACACGGTTAACGTTTTGAGTCCGTATGACTCTTCAACAGAACTAAGGAAAAATAAAAAAAGAGGTGAAATATAAGCTGGTTTAAGGTGGGGTGGGTGGGACAAGTAGAGCTGGATAGAGGGCCAGTGATAGGTGGAGATAACCAAAAGATGTCATAGACAAAAGGACAAAGAGGTGTTGAAGCTAATGATATTATCTAAGGAATGTGATAATAAAGGTACAGATAGCCCTAGTGGGGGTGGGGTGGGGGGAAGGGATCGAAATAGTCTAAAAGGCAAAATAAAACAATGGATGGAAATACATTTAAAAATAATGGAAATAGGTAGGAAAAGAAAAATCTATATAAATTATTGGAAAAAAAAGTGGGGGGGGGGGGAAAATCGGAAATGAGGCGGGGATGGAGGAGAGAGTTCATGATCTAAAATTGTTGAACTCAATATTCAGTCCGGAAGGCTGTAAAATGCCTAGTCGGAAGATGAGTTGCTGTTCCTCCAGTTTGCGTTGAGCTTCACTGGAACAATGCAGCAGGCCAAGGACGGACATGTGGGCATGAGACCAGGGTGGAGTGTTGAAATGGCAAGCGACAGGGAGGTCTGGGTCATGCTTGCTGACAGACCGAAGGTGTTCCGCAAAGTGGTCACCCAGTCTGCGTTTGGTCTCTCCAATGTAGAGGAAACTCCTTTCACTTCCTCCAAATAAAAGGTGTGGCTATGGGTACCCACATGGGCCCCAGTTATGCCTGTCTCTTTATGGGGTATGTGGAACAAATTGTTCCAGTCCTACTCCGGCCCCCTCCCACAACTCTTTCTCCGGTACATTGATGATTGCTTCGGTGCTGCTTCATGCTCTCGTCGGGACCTGGAAAAATTTATTAATTTTGCTTCCAATTTCCACCCCTCCATCATTTTCACATGGTCCGTCTCTGACACTTCCCGTCCCCTCCTTGACCTCTCTGTCTCAATTTCTGGTGATAGACTGTCCACCAATTTCATTACAAGCCTACCGAGTCCCACAGCTACCTCGGCTACAGCTCTAAGGAGTCCATCCCATTCTCTCAGTTCCTTCGCCTCCGTCGCATCTGTTCTGATGATACCACTTTCAAAAACAGTTCCTCTGACATGTCTTTCTTAACCGAGGTTTTCCACCTACGGTGGTTGACAGGGCCCTCAAACGTGTCTTGCCCATCTCCCGCGCATCCGCCCTCACAGCTTTCTCTCCCTCCCAGAACCGTGATAGGGTCCCCCTTGTCCTCACTTATCATCCCACCAGCCTCCATATTCAAAGGATCATTCTCCGCCATTTCCGCCAACTCCAGCATAATGCCACCACCAAACACATCTTCCCTTCGCCCCCCCCTGGCGGCATTCCGCAGGGATCGTCCCCTCCAGGACACCCTGGTCCACTCCTCCATCACCCCCTACACCTGAACCCCCTCCCACGGCACCTTCCCATGCAACCGCAGATGGTGCAACACCTGCCCCTTTACTTCCCCTCTCCTCACCGTTCAAGGGCCCAAACATTCCTTTCAAGTGAAGCTGTATTTCACTTGCACTTCCCTCAATTTATTCTATTGCGTTTGCTGCTCCCAATGCGGTTTCCGCTACACTGGAGAGACCAAATGCAGACTGGGTGACCGCTTTATGGAACATCTTTGGTCTGTCCGCAAGCATGACCCAGACCTCCCTTATAGCTTGCTATTTCAACACTCCGCCCTGCTCTCATGCCCACATGTCCATTCTTGGCCTGCTGCATTGTTCCAGTGAAGCTCAATGCAAACTAGAGGAACAGTACCTCATCTTCCGACTAGGCACTTTACAGCCTTCCGGACTGAATATTGAATTCAACAATTTTAGATCATGAACTCTCTCCTCCATCCCCACCCCCTTTCCAATCCCCCTTTTTTCCAATAATTTATATAGATTTTTCTTCTCCCACATATTTCCATTATTTTTAAATGTATTTCCATCCATTGTTTTATCTTTGCCTTTTAGTCTATTTCGATCCCTTCCCCCCACCCCACCCCCACTAGGGCTATCTGTACCTTTATTATCACATTCCTTAGATAATATCATCAGCTTCAACACCTCTTTGTCCTTTTGTCTATGACATCTTTTGGTTATCTCCACCTATCACTGGCCCTCTATCCAGCTCTACTTGTCCCACCCCCCCCCCTTAAATCAGCTTATATTTCACCTCTTTTCTATTTTTCCTTAGTTCTGTTGAAGCGTCATACGGACTCGAAACGTTAACCGTGTTTTCTCCACAGATGCTGTCAGACCTGCTGAGTTTTTCCAGGTATTTTTGTTTTTGTTTTAGATTTCCAGCATCTGCAGTTTTTTTGCTTTTAATTGATAATATTCGTCGGGATACATCTTCCATGGAAAACCCTGCATTGTTTCAACCAGCAGGAGCTGATGACATTTGTCTAGACTTTGCATAGAATTAACTAAAGGGACATTGGAACAACAGGAAATATGTTCTGTTGAAGAGTCATATGGACTGAAAACTTTAACCGTATTCCTCTCTGCAAATGCTGTCAGACCTGCTGAGTTTTTCCAGGTATTTTTGTTTTTGTTTTGGATTTCCAGCATCTGCAGTTTTTTGCTTTTATCTTAGGAAATATGTTATGACGTGTCTGAGTTAAATTATTATAAAAGCTGAGCAGATCTGAGCATCTGAGCTGCAGATGGAAGAAGGGTCATGTTTGGTCACTTTGACTCAGGCCTACAGTCAAAACCGGACAGACCAGTTGTGTTGAGGATTGTAAGTTTTAGCCAAATTGTAGTGATATTGGTCTGAGGATTTTGGAGCGAAATCTTGGTGTTTGTTGCCAGTACCCTGTAACTTGTTTCAGCCATATCTCAGTGATATTGGTCCGAGGGCTTTTTTCTTAAGGTTTCAGGGCAGGACGTGATGTTTTGCCTGTGTTTTTGTAAGTTTTAACCGAGTGGTGGTGACTTTGTGTCGGGTACTGGGAATAGGTTGTTTTAAATTTTGAGTTTTGTACTGTGGGGCTGTGGGTGATTCAATAAAGCAATTGTGAATTATCAGATGAAACTTGTCTTGCTGGTCATTCTGTTCAAGCCAAACACTTGTGAATCTGGTGTCACGAACTTTGAGTGTGGGGAGGGTCTCTGAGGGGAAAGGGAACCCCTATACTACTAAGGCAGGAGGTAAGCAAAAGCTTGTCATTCTCTTACAAAAGATTTCCTTCACGGTTTGGGGTTGCAAGGTTATGAGATTACCGGAGATTCAGAATTTTTTACTGTTATATAAGAAAAATATTACAATCTGGCTAAAACTGCCATTTTTTGGTCTTTCTTCATTTAACATTACTCTTAACAAACATGATTCCTGATTTTTAGCCTGACTCAGTTTGTCAGCATGATGTCTACTGTCAATTGATGAGGGTCATGAATGCAGAGTGCAATTCTGTACCAGTTATTGTTCACCCAGTTGTACATTATCCCCAATACTTTATTTATAAGATCCTATTTCAGTTGCTTGCAAGTAAAGGCTTGCCTATGGCAGGGGAATCTTTCTTTTGAGTAATAGGTATTGGGAAGCTATGCAAATTATAATTAATAAAGCTAAGCATGCCACCACCCAAGCATCATTAGTCATCATTTTTGGCACTACTCTCTCATTACATCAACCCATTAAACTGCTGAGAGTCATTAGGGGCACTATATTTAAAAATATATATTCACACATAACATAATGCTCACATCTTCCGTTGTCGGTCAATCCAGAACTTGCAGCTTTTCGTTACAAAGTCACAGCCCATACCTTCACCCCACTCCAGTCTCTCTGCCATGCTGTAATTGGCTTTGTACCAGCTGGGGGTAGTGGTGGGTGGGAATTGTGGTAGGAAAGAGGAAAGAAATTGCTATAATTAAAACTTTTAAAGGAGATTGCCACATATTTGTACCATACAAAAATTAAGCCATTTCGATATAGCTGAGCTTCAAACGCAGAATTCCTACAAATTTACCGTTTTTGATCATAAGCCATTTTATTCTGGTGACTTGTTCAGGTACCTACATAGAGCTTTTCATACGCCCTGATCATTGATTGCTCTTTTATAATTAATATCATAGACAGATTTTAAGATTATAACATCATTACATCAACTTTCTACAAAGCATGGCTTAGTATTAATGGATGCCTGACTGACCTAGACGTAAGTAATATTGGAAGACAGAGAAGACTTAGATAATAGGATAGAGTTATTTTTCCTTTTCCTATTCACTTCATGTGTCACTCACCTTGTGTGACAACCTCAAAGGTAGCAGCATCCTATCTCAACATAAAATGGAAGACAGAGGAAGAATACCATTCGGAGTCAACCGTATTCATATGTAGACCCTAAACTGGTTTCAGTAATTATACTGTAATTACAGTAATTATACCACATAATTATATTTCTAATTGCATGTTGATACACAATGTTTTTAGCTGTGCATTAAAAGAGTAAAGAACTTGTACGTGCATTGAACGTTGTCATATTCTCATGGTATCTTAAAGTACTTTGCAGCCAGCGGATTGACATGGAAGTGGCTGGAGTCCAATCCTACTTGGACTTCTGAGGGCAGTAAAGCCAAACAACTTCTGGTTTGCTCCTGAAAATGATGTAGCACTTTGGGTTCGTAACTGGTTTTAATGTACTGATTATGTTACTTGATTCCAAAGCCTGGACTAATAATGGAGAAAATCTGGAAATAAACACTGATATCAGTAGAAGTATTTGTGAACCTGTTAGATTGGCATAAAAGTCCAACTGATGTTCTTCTGGAAACAAAACTTGCCATCTGTAGCTTGACTAATCTATGTAACTCCAGTCCCACATGAATGCGGTTGACTCTTATTGGCCCTCTGAAATAGTGCAGCAAGCCACTCAGTTGCATCTAATCTAAACAATGAAGATTTAGTAATAAACACAGGTCTTGTAAATGGCATTAAAGCCTGAGAATGCTTTTTAAACTTGGGTTGAAACTGCATTGCAAAAGTGTCCAGGTAGTCCAATGGATCTGCTGGAGCCTTTAGAAATTGAATTTTAGATAATTACAAGGAAGTACCAATGCTCCCATAATACAGTAATGGCAAAACGAGCTGCTTGGGAAGTGAACGCTGCACAGACATCCTAGCCTGTGAAAACTCTTTTGCTGCTGACCTCAGCACAACAGTCAATCACTGCTGATGTTCCGATGTGCTGACTGCATAACTCACCTCTGAAATCTGAGACCAGAAGCTACAGCAATACCTATGTCTTAGATACAGATGTGTCAAGAAGTAATCATATTATAAACAAATTGTTCAATTGTACATTTCTAAATTTAAATCCATGTAAAGTTTGGATCTGCAACTCCTTCAATTTCAGAATTTGTTAAATTGCATTTTATCTTCCATTTATTTGCTTTATCATGTGATCCAAAAAGATTTGTCACAACCTAATCAGTTGGCTTTCCAAAAGCAAATGAGAGAGAGAAGGGGCATTCTCAGTAAATTGCATCCTGCATCAAGCAAGTCTGAAAAGTAGATTCATTGTTTTCTAACAACATTTTCTTTCTAATTTAAAATATTCTGAAAAGCTATAAAGCCCCAAGAATTGAAGTACTGCCCAACACCTGGGGGTTCTGCTTGAATCATCTGCAGAAGGGTCATAAATGCCCGAAATGAGTATTTCATTTTTCCAGTGTTCACACTTTTGTTTTTAATCATTATTAATTCAAATATTTTGATTTAATTTGAATAAAAAAGTTTGTCCCAAGTTACTGTACAGTGTAAAAGTCTGCTTACACCTCATTCATCTTACCCGGTATCTTCTAACGCTGCCAAGGTTAACCTGGAGAATACTCTGTTCTGTGTGTGAGATCCTGTCATTGCTTCATTCTGGATGGAAAAAAAAGAACAAAATGTAATATAGAACTTAAAAGGCTAATCAAAGCATTCTGTTGTCCCCATTGTTAGATTTTCTTTCAGGATCCACTCACAGGAGCCTCGGGGCGGAGCGGGAGCTCGCAGGAGCCTAGGGGCTGAGGGGGAGCTTGGAGGAGACGCAGGGCTCAGCGGGAGCTCAGGGGAGACCCAGGGCTGAGCGGTAGCTTGGAGGAGACACGATGCTGAGTGGGAGCTCAGGGGAGACACGGGGCTCAACAGGGGTTAGGGGGAGACATGGTGCTGAATGGGAACGCGGAGGAGACGCGGGGCTGAGCGGGAGTGCGGAGGATTTGCGGGGCTGAGTGGGAGCCTGGAGGAGACACGGGGCTGGGTGAGAGCTCAGAGGAGATGCGGGGCTCAGCGAGAGCTCGGAGAATACACAGGCCTCGGCGAGAGTTCAGAGGAGACTAGGAGCTAAACACTGCCACTGCTGGATTTCAAAAACAGAAATCGAGATGTGATATCACAAGATGGTCATAAGTTGATTGGCTGGTGAGTATTGTTGCTTAGGCACTGAGTCTCAAATTACAAATGTTATACATTAAGTATTAATAATAGGAGCAAGTGAGTAGCTGGAATTATTTAAGTAAGTTTATTATAACTAGTAAAGTATGTTATGTAAAGTATAAAGTATGGTAGGATTTATCAGTACTAGTAAGGTTTACTAATAGTAGCAAGGTGTATTAGTGTTAGCAAAGTTTTTTAAACAGTAACAAGGTTAAATAATAAGAAAAGGAATGACACAACTGCTCCAACATCAAGAATGCCCACTCTGTACAATGTGGTACAAGCAAGTCGCTTGATGTGTCCTGGACAACCATTTGGGCAGACAGTATAGTCAGTTGCAGCAGCTTGAGCTCCGGGTTTCAGAATTGAAGCAGCAGCTGGTGTCACTGTGGTACATCCGCGAAGTCGAGAGCTACATGGATAGCACGTTTATAGATTCGGTCACCCCACAGCTTATGGGTATGCAGGTAGAGAGGGAAGGGCTGACCATCAGGAACAGGCAAGTGGTGCAGGAGTTCCTTGAGTGCACCCCACTCTCAAACCTGCATTCAGTTCTGAATACTGATGAGAGTGATGATTCATGTGGGGAATGTAGGCAGAGCCAAGTCCATGGCACTATGAGTGGCTCAATTGCACGAGGGTGGGAGTACAAAGAAATCTGGAAGTGATAGAAAATGCTACCAGTTCTTTTGCAAAGCCAATAGCACAGAATTTGTATCCAAACTTTGAAGATGATTCAGATTTGAAGCCCCTCACTTTGGAAGTCTTGCTGGATGTAGTGATTTGTGGATGTGGAGTACTCATTCTTGTGAGACAATAAAATTTGTAGGACAAGACCAATCATGTAAATTATAATAATTGGTCTTGACCTAGGAATTTTTTCTCCCACTGGTTTGGATGCAAATTCTGTGCTTTTCAATTGTAGATGACAAATTAAACCATAGTGCAACTTCTGAAAAGTAATATCAACTTCAATATCAAATTAGCATTTACAAAACAGCATATGTATGCCAATTAGAAGAAAAACAGACTATTGGATTAATTAAGCGACATTTTAATTAATTTAGAATTCACAAAATTAATTGTACAAAGGGCTTGAAAAAACAGTTAGTCTTTGCAAAATAATTGGCTGCATTTTCCGTACTTAAGGATATGCACAGCTTTTCCGTCAATGAACCAATTCTCTTCATATCACAAATGCATTTTAGACCACAGAAATTTTGTTCTTATCTGAACAAGTTATCCAACATAACTAATATTTTCAGTACTTTGTTATAATCCTACTCACTGCATTTTGACTCTGCCTTTAAAAATATACAAAATTGTTACATCATATACAGCTCAAGTAATTATTATAGATTATAGCTTTGGTGAAAACTTGCTTAACACAAAACTTCAATGAATCTTACCTCCAGCAACCTCTTTTCCCAGTGATTCAGTTCTGTACCCATGCCACCTTGATTCTCAAGTTCCATTCCTTCAAGAATTGGGCAGTTGAAGTGCTTCTGAGCTTCTTTCTGCCCAAGAGATAGTCAGATTTAATGAATAAGAATAAAAATAGGTTCTCCAGTTGAATTACTTGATGCATTTTGTTGTAACATACCATAACTAGCACGGCAGTAAACAGTCACCAAGTTGCCATTTTGCCCTAATTTACTTGTGTTCCATTTTCATTCTTTTGTAATGATGATTTATCAATTTAAACAGCCTCCTCACTTTTAAACACATTTTTGTTTGTTATTTCATTTGAGAAAATGATTCAAAACCCTCTTGCACACCATTATTCAGGACCCTGAATACTCTCTACAGTGAAGCAGTAATTTACATATTCATCCTCTAATCTACGTCTAATATACTGTATGTATTGCTCATTGTATGGTCTCCTATACACTGAGGAAATCAAACTCAGGTTTGCTGAAGTGAGATTTTGAACATCCTGAATCTTCACCCTTCCGTTCTCCCCACCCCCAGCCCCCAGAACGTTGCTCAGGCTTTAAACTACTAGATAAATTTATTGAACATTATTTAAATAGAGAGTACTGAGCAAAAACAATATATTTACAGCAAATACAAACTTTACCATTTGCACCAACATGTCAAAAACAAGGACAATTCTCTTGTACTGTCAATATAAAACTGATCCTTAAAATGCAGTTTCTTAGTTATTACATAAGCAACTTCTACTGACTCATTGATTGTCTAGTTCTCAGTTGTGACAAAGGCATTACTAAAAAAAATTAGCCTGTCTTTTCTCTTTACAAATACCGATCAACACATGGATTTCTAGCATTGTTTTGTCTTAATTCAGATTTTGAACACTTGCAATTTTTATTACTCCTAGTTTCTTTTCTAAATCTCTCATAAGATTGTTACATAGTCCCTGTTGCCATATTGTGATCTTATTTTCCACCTTTTACAAGGTTCAAATATGTATTAGTATCGGCTCACAACTACAGATAATAACTCCATTTGAAGCCTAATACATGGCTCATCAGATTCATCATATTTTCATTGATCTTGTATTTAACACCACTTTTTTAATAAAACCTCATCTCTGGTGATAAAAGTGAAGCACTTGTCTTTTTATTTCCATAAGCAAAACGGAATTCTATCTCAGCTTAACCTGATACAATTGTGCTAACAATTAGTTTGTCTCTGACAGATATC
Source organism: Carcharodon carcharias (assembly GCF_017639515.1). Taxonomy (NCBI): domain Eukaryota; kingdom Metazoa; phylum Chordata; class Chondrichthyes; order Lamniformes; family Lamnidae; genus Carcharodon; species Carcharodon carcharias. The sequence continues at coordinate 56,429,853 of NC_054478.1, read as the reverse complement.
AGAACTTGGGGGCCCAGCCACTTAAACATAGGCAACTTTTAGAATGTTTTCAAATAAGTGATTGATTATGAAATTTTAAAATGCGGCCAGTTATTTAAATTTGTTTAGCCCAAGTCCTTTTTCAAAAAGTATTCATCAGCCTGTCTTTGTCAATAGCCTTCAGAGAAAGATAATCAAGCCACATATCTTCCAGAGACACCGAGAAAAGTAAAAAGTAGTACTATATAAGAATAGTATAGCATGCTGCTGCCACTACTTGTAGCTATTCCAACCAGGAGATCTACTGTCTTGGTATGTCACACTTGTCGTCTTGAGCCATCATAGCAAAATAATTGTTAATTGAACTATTAGCCAAGCTTAACTACGGCAAGTTATATAAAAGCAAAATACTGCAGATGCTGGAAATCTGAAATAAAAACATAATATGCTGGAAAAAAACTCAGCAGGTCTGGCAGCATCTGTGAAGCGAGAAACAGATTTAATGTTTCAAGTCTGTATGACTTCTGCAGAGCTAAAGAGAAGTAGAAATGTGATGAATTTTATACTGTTTAAGAGGGGGTGGAGCAGTTGGAGCAAAATAGAAGGTCAGGATTAGGTGGGAGCTCAGGAGAGATTGGCAAAGATGTCATGGACACAAGACAAAGGGAGTGTTATGATTTTACGCTACCAATTTGTGAATCAAGGAAAACCAAAAACAACTAGACTTATGCTTATTCTCATTTATGCTTATTCTCCTAATTCAATGTGCTCCTCCTGACTCCCACATTTGTCTTCACATTTTGCTATACTAAATTTGGTATTATTATTTAGCTTAAAATGGGAACAATCTTAAGATAGATTCATTGATAATGTCAATAGCTACATTTTATCACCATGAGAAAGGGCCATTCACTCTTATTCTGTTTTCTGCCATTTAGTCATTCTCTACTCATGCTACCACTTTGGTCTCTCATAGACACTTTATCAAATGTTTTTAAAAAGCCACTATTGCATCCTCATTATCCATCATGAAAGATTAAAAAAAAGAATTTATGTTAATACTCACAACAACTCGTGGAGTTACAAGGAGGACCACCTCATGGTTAAGCTTCTTGTTCCCCCGTATATCCCATAACCTTACTGCCTTGCGTGCAACTTTGTCACTCCACTGATACAATCCAAGTCTATTCAAATAGAAATGAGTAAGTTGTGATAGTAATATCATACAAGGCATGAAAAAAATCTAACTGTAGCCAATGCAATTTAGAATTTAAAACATCATGCAAATATTTTGACTTTCAATTAAACAAACAAGTAAATGTAAATGTTTTATCACAACTACAAGATTTATTTAAACAAAATCTCTTATACACTGCGTGACAACTAAACAAGTTCTCTCAATATTTAAAAAACACAAAATATCTAGCTTACGATTCATTAAAAGGTGGAAGACCATTTGCCTTTCTTGTAGTTAGAGGTTTTCCCTCATCATCACGGTAGAAAGCAAAAAGTCCTGCAGAGAAGCCCTAAATTGAAAGAGAAAAGAAATGCTTTTTCATGTGTCTCTTCGGAAAAACAAACTGTAATACAGTAAAACTACCCAACAGAAATTTCTTCCAGTACAAATATTATGGGGACTATAAAAACAGAAAATGCTGGAAATACTCAACAGGCAGCATCCATGGAGAGAGAAATGGAGTTAATATTTCAGGTCAATGCCCTGAACTCTTAACTCCATTATATCTCTCTACAGATGCTGCCTGACCTGCTGAGAATTTTCAGTCTAATCTATTATTAATCTAATTTATTTCAGATTTCCAGCATCTGCAGTATTTTGCCTCTATTATGGAAACTATACTAGTTGGGTTTCTATACAATTTATTCAATCTCATCAAAAATAACCATTTTATACCATACATGAAGCCATCTCATGAATAGAATCCCTTTTCACAGTGATGTATCACACCCTGAAAGACATAACAGGGCCTGTAAGGTGATGAGGAAACTGTCACAGGGAAAAAAATGACATAGCCATGTCGCTACCAATTTACCAGCCTCAGCCACTTCTGTCCATAAAAGCACTGGTGGAAGGTAAAGTCTGTTCTCCGCTGTAGGACTGTTATGATGTGACAGATGAGGTGTGCCAGGCAGATCAAATCCAGGAGGGAAATTTGATCATGCGGTCATAACAATTTTGCAATTTGTGCTTTATTTTGAGATGTGTGCCCTGAATTCAGTAGTAATAAAGCCACCATGACACTAGAGGTTTTTTTTTTACAAAACTAAATAAAACATTTATTAATAAAAGAAAAGATTTCAAGCACATACATAGGTCTACAAATCACTACTATAATAACTCCTAATTAATCTGGCTTCCAGCTAGTCCCCATTAAGGCAACTGTTTAAAAAAATAGATTTTAAACAAATCCAGGCAAGTCACCACAATATCCTGGACAGTAGAATTCAGTGTCTTGGCGGAGCCAGGCTACCAGGCCCTGGTGAGGGAGGTAGAGGTCCAGGGTGGACAGGACTGAGGGGATGGGAAACCCAGGGGTGGGGTGAGGCCCATAAAGGATGTACCCTCCTCCTCTTGTCTACAATAACCTGAGCAGTGAAAGCTGCCAGGCTTCCCAATTGGCAACAAGTTGCAATAGGGAACCAAATAAATACTTCGTAGAAGATCTGAACTAGGAGGAGAGCTTGAAACAATATAAGTAAAGCTTTAGAAGCTTAGAATTGTTTACTCTGGAGAAGTATAAGGGAGAGATCAGTCAAGCATTCAGGACTTACAGCAAGGGGCAAGTTGAACCCCAATAATATGTTGAAGATTGCCACATGTTCTCCAACGAGGGGTCACAGGCTCAAAAGGAAAGGCTGAGTTGGTTTACATTTAACCACTTTACACAAAGGATGGTGGCCCAGGGAAGCAGTGGAGGCAGATAAAGTGGCAAATCTAGGATATAATTCTGGGTGATTGAGTTAATTTTTTGGACTGGTCCAAAGATTTTTCTAGTCCTGCATTTTCCTATGTTCCTCTGGCACAGAAAAGTGCGTAAAGTCAAGTGAAATTTGTTAATGGACAAAAATTTTGATTGCCATAATTCCCCTAAGAAAATGAAACCATGCAGTTAACCTACCAATGCATGGACAATTTCATGTTTCACTGTTGACAACATGCCTTGGAACTCTTGTGGCTCAGTGGGGATCATACTTGGACACAGGTTTGCATATCCAGCAATAGGCCTGCAGTATTCGAGAAAATGATGCATTATTGCAAATAAAATGCAACTTTTCGAATGTTTCATTTTAAAATAATTTAAATTGTTAACATTTATATTGAACTACTTGTTCATTAAACATCTACAGCACATTGGTATTATTGAAGTACTCCATACACTAAGACAGTTCTCAGGCTAAAGAACAGAAGATCATTGGTGTAGCAGAATGGAGAATGCAGTGTAGTGCATTATGGAGAAATGCTGAAAAGCTCAACAAGTGTACATTTTGTAGTGTCAAAATGCCAGGAAGTAAATATTTTGACAATTAATTTTGTGAACAAAAAGGGATTTGGAATGAAATCAAAGAAGAACATAATCATCGTCATAGTACCACTATATACTTTTATTTTTATCCGTCTTATGACAACAGGCTGCAATAATTGATTCAAATATGTTTAATCTTCACTACTTTTCATTAGCATTCTCTTTTAGTTTCCCATAATACTTCCTCTCTCTATTCCCCACAACACTCTTCAACTGATCTGTCCAAATTACATCTTCTGGTAGAGCTAGGATTTGTAGTTTAACGCCGACTCAGTTACATGAGGACAGGTATAGCAATACAGGAAGGAACAGGAGCCACAAAACAAAGTTCACTGACTCTTGTTTCATTACTTCAGTTGATATAAGGATTATCGGAGCAGCAGGTCAAACAGTTTTGTATGGCTATCTTACTTCAAGAAAAATATATCCTTCATATTTTTCTCCTATCAAATACACTACAAATTCTCCAGTCCAGAATGTTTGGGACCAAGTCATTCCCGGATTTTGGAATTCTCTGTATTATAGAACGACATCACAATGCTCAACCACAAATGTGTGAACTGGAAAATACCATAGATATAAATATTTACCTAAAGCATAAAACAGTGATAAAAATTGATTCACTTATCCAAATACTATATTTTCCATGTTTCTGCTCCCAAATTTTGCTGTGGGTCTGGTCAAGATTTCTGGAAAAGTTATGAATGGAATTTTCCCAGAATTGCACTAAGTGCAGTAGCGGGTGGGTAAAATAGAGTCCTACCCGCCGATGAAAATGGCGGGTTGTCACACTGTATTGTCCTGAGCCCACCTCATTACTTATTCATTGCCAGGAAACACAAATTTTCCATGGCGGGTGAGCTCTCATTCACCCGCGTGCCGTCATCCCGCTGTTGCATCACGCCGGCCACCATCTTTAAAAAGCAGCGGCCAGCAAAGTGCTCATTGCCACCAGCTCACCACCGCTGCCCAAGAGACAAGGCCAGCAAAGGAAAATAGACTTAAGCCCCCCGTTTCAACGACAGGTTCCTTGAGCGACTGCTGCTGTGAAGGCCCGCCGGGATGTGCTCTGCCTGCAGGATTGGCAGGGTAAAGTCACCAGCCCAGCTTGGGAAGCCACGGCAGCGGTGGTCAGCGCAAACACCATGCAGAGGAGGACAGCCGCCCAGTGCCACAAAACAATGAATGATCTCTTCCATTCTGCCAGAGTAAGTCACTTTTCTCATTGCCCCCAACTCACACACTCACAAACTCATCACACATCTACAGGGCCCACACTCACTGCCAGTACAAGAGACATCACCATTCACTCTTTTTCACACACACAGTCATTGTCCTCATCCAGTCTTTGGGACCACTCATAACCCACAGAGGCCAGGCATACTTATCATCTGGCCCAGCAGGTGATCTGATACACTCTCCCCATCCCTATCCATGCAGGACAAACTGGCACACAACAGGAGAGAAAGGTCGCAGATAGGTGGAGGGATACCAGAGATCAAAGTTCTGACAGAATTTGAAAACAGAGCCATCCAGCTGGCCGGCGATGACCGGGATCGGTCCTGTGCTGATAGTGAGGTCAGCGCTGCTCCACCAAGTGAGGATCCATCAGTGCAACATCCATCAGACAACCATGCTGTGAGTCATGTGTCCTCTTTCACAGGCCACTACCATGCACTAATTATCTCCCCTTGCTTTTGCAGGCACATCTGCCAAACAGCCGACAGAGTCCATGACCCAGGGCCTCCTATCAAGCTCTAAAGAAATCCCTGAAAAGGAATCTGGAGATACCCTCCCTTAAGTCCCGTCACAGCATTCACCCACACCCTCCACCAGCGCAAAGGCACACACCTTAGTGGGACCTAGCTTTAGAGTGGCCTTGGGATCACAATCTGGTGAGCACCTCGCACTTTCTGATCCACAGCAGGCGGAGGCAGAGACTTCCCAGGTCCCAGGCACTCGGAGGATTGCTGGAGGCCAGAACGTTGCTGAGTCCAAGACAGATGATGAGCCTCAGTCATGTCACAGTTGCTGGAGCTGCAAAGGCAAGCTAGGGAACATCAGGAAGGGATGCCCGCTGCACTCCTCAGATTGCAAGACACGATGGAGGAGTCCATCCACCCGTCTTCAGGCTGAGGTGGTAGCATCAGCATTGCAACACACTGAGGTTAACACGGGTAGGATGCCGGCTGCCATGGAGACCATAGTCCAGGACGTTACTGCTGCGCGGGCTTAACTCTATCGCTGATGCCGTTGTTGGCCTCCAACAGTGTGTTCATGAGAGGGGTGCTGGGCAGCTCGATCTCACTCCAGCTACCCCTTCTGCTCACAGAGTCAGCCAGGGGCCCTCGAGCACCCATGGGGAGGAGGATCAGCAGGTGCACACTCCGGGGCCATCCATCCAGGTGACTCCGGGAATGTCCAGCCTATCCAAATCTCCTCTTCCCGTGACCTCTGCAGCTCCACATTCACAGGCTGAGGAGGGTACCATCGCCACTCAACCGGACCCCGAAAGCAGGCCAGGGCCCTCCAAGTGTCAGCCCTCGAGAGTTCGCCCGCCAAAGTCATCACAGACAGGGTGTCACAGTCAGCACGCTGCCTCCACCTCTGCTGTGGATGTCCGGGGTACACCAAGATGTAGCAGTACAGTTAGGAAGTTAGGTAAAAGTAGTTGCACTGCCTGGCACAGGTGCTGATCACTTGTACATATTGTTCACTATCGTCAATAAACTCCTAAGAATGTCTCTCTGCCTGTAACTCCTTGTTCTCATGAGCAGTGTTCTTGTTGCTAAGACGTGAAGCCTTTCTGCGCAAGACAAAAGGCAGGTGTCTCAGTCCGGCCTCTTCCCTTGTGCTCTGTGCAGCCTTCAGACCAAAGTGATGGTTCAGCCTCACACCCCCTGGAAACAGCGGTGCTGGTCACTGCTGCCAGAATGTAGTGGACAGGTGCCACAAAGTTCTCTTATTCTCTTTGTGCTCTCAGCACCATTAAGGTGGAGCTGGCCCCCACCACACCAGCATTTGCGACCAATGATGTTATGCACCAGCTCCTGAAGGGCTGAGGTACTAAAGGTGGACACAGCATCAGATGCGCCTAAAGTTTCATGGCTGCATCTCGGAGATGGTCCTGATCATGGAGTGCAAGCGAGTTGCCCTCAGCCAGACAGGAGTCAGACATTCTCAGAGGCTATGTGAAGATCTATGGGGTGTCCTCACTGTATGTTGTCATCATGACAGGAGTATTCACACAGAGGGTGTTGGCACTGCCATAAGCCAGACTGGAGTCAAACGTTCACAACTGTAATGTGAGGATCTATGGGGACACCTCACTGCATGTCGTCATCATCCTCCACAAATCAGGCAGCTATGAGTGCATCTCGAGCACGTCTGCCTCGTCTAGCCAGTGCGAGAGTCTCATTCATGTCATCGTCACCACCGAGGACCCCCTCACCCTCATCCCCATCCGTGTCCTCCTCATCAGAGGAGACGTGCTGCGCCTCCATCTCCTCCTCAGCCAGCTCATCTCCCTGTTTCAGCGTCAGGTTGAAAAGGGCGCAACAGATGACGACGATGTGTGACACCCTCTGCGAACAGTATTGCAGGGCTCCACCAGACCGGTCCAGGCACTGAAAGCGCATCGTCAGCATCCCGATGGTCTACTCCACTAAGTTGCGAGCTGCTGCATAAGCCTCTTTATAGCATCGCTCTGCTGCAGTCTGAGGCCACCACACAAGTGTCATCAGCCATGGCCTCTGCAGGTTGCCCTTGTCCCCAAGGAGCCAATCCTGCAGCCTCTGTGTACCCTGGAAGATTGCAGGGATCTGCGTGGGACTCAGGATGCAGGCATCATGCACACTCACTGGAAACCATGCACACAACTGCAGGATGCATTTCTGGTGAACATATACCAGCTGTACGTTGTGAGTGGAAGCTCTTGCGGTTGATTAAATCCACCAAGTGTAGCGACAGATACCTGAGCACCACATGAGTGCAGTCAATCGCACCCTGCACCTGTAGGAATCCTGAGATCAGGGTGAATCAAATGGCCCTTGCATCCTGGCTGTCCCGGTCCCAGGCGAAATGCACAAAGTTGTGTGCCATGGAGAAAGTGGCACCTGTGATCTCATGGATGCATTTGTGGGTGGTGGATTGTGGGGTGGGGGTGAGGTATGGAGCGCTTGGTGGCCATTTGGTGCTTCTGCGCTGCTTGCATCGGCGGGCAGGCTAGGAACCCAACCCCAATCATATCATGTGGCTGCGCCTGATCTGTCTCAGTTGCAATGACACGGTCAGTTTATGCAGCAGTCGCCTGCGATGCTGGCCAGCACTTGCCCCCGGACGCAAACCCCACCTCTCTTTAGCAGTCGCCTCCGAGGTTGGCCAGCACTTGCCCCCAGACACCCCTCCACCCCACGATAGCGGTCGCCTCCGGGACCAGACATCAGTTGCCCCCGTTCCCTGGCACCCGAGGCTTGTAAGCGACAGGCGAGCTGTGGAGAACACTGCTGCTCACTCACCTCAGTTTCCCCAAAGTGAAGGCCGCCAAGTTCATGTCACCTGCGTGCTGTTGTGAAACATGTCAGCGTACTTTCCCACCAAAGTGGATGGACAACACAGTGGGGTTCCAAGAGCCTAGCAGGATGGCCTTTTAACTTATATGCTGATGTATTACTTTTAGCTCCCCATCGACCGATGGCAGGAAACGCAGCTCACCATCGGCGGGCTGAGCAGGCGATCGCAACCTGCCTTCACACTGTTGTGAAGCAGGTTGCGCCATATTTTCCACGCATGCCACCTATCATGCCCGCCGTCAGCGAGCTTGCAAAATTCCGCCCTACGTTTCCAAACAACCGATTTCCGGACTGGAAAAGTTACAGTGTATTTTTATTTTTTTAATGATAGAAATTCTTACCAATGTGCCTGAGTAAAAATGAAGTGGCTCCCCCTGCAGTGTAGAACATGGGTAACAACTATTGCCATCTAAAATTCACTTCTTCTAAATAATCTTCGTCAATTGAGCCAACTCATGGTCAATACCAAAAATTATCCTAACATTGCTATACATCTTATATCAATAATTTAGCACTAAAACTTAGTTTTAGGGATTTCAGTGTCCATTTTTTGAACCCTAAGCTTCTTTGTTCTGCACAGTCAATTACTGCAAAGTACCAAGTAATGATTTCATATTGGTTTTACAAATTGTGGCAAGCACTTTGAATTTGAATGCTTCAAAATCAAGTTCCAATTATTTTTATACCAAGGGCTAGTCATAATCGATCTCACCTGTCCAATTCTGCTTCCAGCTGACAGTATGCTGCATAGGCTACAATGTCCTCCTGTCCACAGCGTTCTGTAGTCAGTGCACTCACATAGAGTAAAAAGTCGGCATCCAAAACACCTGGACCATCAGTTAACCCTGCAGACCCACAAGATTTTCCATTTTCACTACACACCCTGCATTGCTGGATGGATCAAATAAACATTAATAAGTCACACTGTAGTGTTCTACTTAGAATTCAATTCCAAAGAGAATAAGGATTACTGTCACACCAAGTTCCCTTCATTCTATTCCAGTACCATTCAGAAAATGTTTTTGACACAGATCTGTTTCTACTTTTTAATACCAACTCTTGACAAAAAGAGCATGCCATTTCAATAGGGAGAAATGCTCAGATAAATAAAAATATATGTTCCTGATATATTTAAGTGTCAGTAAAGCCTATGGGGAGTAGCCACGGGATTGGGTCTAGGTAAGCTACTCCTTCAGAAGACCAGCACAGACATGATGGGCTGCATGGTCTTCTACTGTGCTGTACCCATTCTATTCTAAAGGTGAAAACGATTTAACACACATTGGTTAACCTGCAAATCCAGTATAGGTTAAAAAGTATACTAATGATATGCAATACAAACAAAAAAGGTTGGATGGCTTCGGAACTTTCCATAAAGTGGTCTGAGGACTGCAACAGAAACATAGCAAACTAAAGAGAAAGGTTACAAAAACAGAAATGCCTGGAAAAACTCAGCAGGTCTGGCAGCATCGGCGGAGAAGAGCAAAGTTGACGTTTCAAGTCCTCATGACCCTTCAACAGAACTAAGTAGAAATAAGAAAGGGGTGAAATATAAACTGGTTTAAGAGGGGGGGCAGAGTGAGAATGGGGGGGGTTGTTGGGACAAGCAAGCAGTGATAGGAGGAGATAACCAAAAGATGTCATAGACAAAAGAACAAAGAGGTGTTGAAGGTGGCGATGTTGTCTAAAAGAATGTGCTAATTAAGATTGGAGAGCAGGACGAGCAAGGTAGCTCTAGTGAGGGTGGGGTGAAATAAACGATGGGTGGAATACATTTAAAAATAATGGAAATAGGTGGGAAAAAGTGGAAAGGAGGTGGGGGTAGAGGAGGGAGTTCAAGATCTAAAGTTGTTGAACTCAATATTCAGTCTGGAAGGCTGTAAAGTGCCTAGTCAGAAGATGAGGTGCTGTTCCTCCAGTTTGGGTTGGGCTTCACTGGAACAATGCAGCAAGCCAAGGACAGACATGTGGGCAAGAAAGCAGAGTGCAGTGTTAAAATGGTAAGCAACAGGGAGGTCTGGGTAATGCTTGCAGACAGACAGAAGGTGTTCTGCAAAGCGGTCACCCAGACTGCATTTGGTCTCTCCAATATAGAGGAAACCTCATTGGGAGCAACAAATTCAGTAGACTAAGTTGGGGGAAATGCAAGTGAAATGCTGCTTCACTTGAAAGGATTATTTGGGCCCTTGGACAGTGAGGAGAGAGGAAGTGAAGTGGCAGGTGTTGCATATTCTGTGTTTGCATGGGGAGGTGCCGTAGGAGGGGGTTGAGGAGTAGGGGTGATGGAGGAGTGGACCAGTTTGTCACAGAGGGAATGATCCCTATGGAATGTCGCCGGGGGTGGGGTGAAGGGAAGATTTGTTTGGTGGTGGCATCATGCTGGTGTAGGTAGAAATGGCGGAGGATGATCCTTTGAATGTGGAGGCTGGTGGGGTGATAAGTGAGGACAAGGGGCACCCTTTCATGTTTCTGGGAGGGAGGAGAAGGCGTGAGGGCGGATGCGCGGGAGATGGGCCGGACACGGTTGAGGGCCCTGTCAACTACCCTGAGTGGAAAACCTCGGTTAAAGAAGGAGGAGGACATGTCAGAGGAACTGATGCGACGGAGGCGAAGGAACTGAGAGAATGGGATGGAGTCCTTACAGGAAGCGGGGTGTGAGGAGCTGTAGTCGAGGTAGCTGTGGGAGTCGGTAGGCTTGTAATGGATATTGGTGGACAGTCTATCACCAGAGATTGAGGCAGCGAGGTCAAGGAAGGGAAGGGATGTGTCAGAGATGGACCACGTGAAAATGATGGAGGGGTGGAGATTGGAAGCAAAATTAATAAATTTTTCCAAGTCCCGACGGGAGCACGAAGCAGCACTGAAGTAATCATCGATGTACCGGAGAAAGAGTTGTGGAAGGGGGCCGGAGTACGACTGGAACAAGGAATGTTCCACATACCCCATAAAGAGACAGGCATAGCTGGGGCCCATGCGGGACAAGGGAGGGCAGACAAAAAGTGGAGTTGAGACCACAACCAGATCAGCCATGATCTTATTGAAAGGTGGAACAAGATCAAAGGGTTGAATGGCCAACTGTTGCTCCTAAGTCCTATGTTAGTATCATTGCAGTTTCAACCTGAAACAACTCCAACTTCCTATGGGAAGAAACTCCTACTATATTTGGGTGACATAAAAGAGCCAATAGGTGAGGGTATTACAATGGCACAAAAGCTCTAAAAAAACTGATTGTAAACATGAATGCTCATATCAAAATGTCTGCTTAACTTAGGTACAGAAGCACCTTCTGTTGCCACAGCACAACAGATTATGAAATGAGGAACAGAAGGCCAATGATGAAAACAAGCATAAGTCCATCGCTCACTCAAGTGAAACACTGGGGGCACACTTAACTATGGCACCTGTTATACATGATGTGGCAATAGGGTGTTTTTTTTTTTATGCTAAATATCAGAAAATGTTAGCTGCTAAAACAAAAGCAGGTACATATATTTTAAGTTAATACCAAGAGAACTAGAAATTATTGGTAGATTTTAATACCAGCCCCTGCTTCCCAAGGTGAGTTCAGAGATGAGAGGTGCCATATAAGAGGGTGTGCAGCAAGTACCCCATCGTTTCCCAACTTCTCCTGATCAAGCTCCCAGTTGGGAAGAATGGAGGATGACCTTCCTGCCTGGAGGCCAATTGAAGCTCTTAACTAGTCACCTGAGGGTCTCTAGGTGGTGTCGCTGGTATTCAACCAGCAGTAGGAAGGGTCCCAGCATTTGGATATGTTGCTCACCAAACCCTGCACTCGGTGCCCAATTGAAGGACCTGGCATCAAGAGGGTGGGGGGGCCTGTAGGAAGCCAATCTCCTGCCCTTGCCTCTGGCAACCACATCCCACCTCCCAGCCAGTGACCCCCATCAGGCCCACACTCATCCTGTCTGAGGATCCATGGCACTGTCCAGCTAAGTGCCTGATTACTTGGTAATTGCATCCGGCCTCCCAGAGAGGTGGGAGGCAAGGTTCCCACTTGTTGATGAGACCACAGTCGCACTCTTTAAATTCTGCCCTATATTTCTGGATTCTATTGAGAGTGGATTGGTGAATGATCAATACAATACTCTTTTTCAAAAAGACAGACAAAAACAAGTAATTATGGGTAAAATTATCTTTAAAGATAAAAATATTATCTGGATAAATAGAAGATAATTAGAGGCACCCAACACAGATTTCAGAAAGAAAAGTTTCTTGACAAACCATGTAAGCGAGGAGGTGGCAAATATAACAGGTCAGGAAAATACAGTGGATGTGGTCTACATAAGTTTTCAAAAGGTTTTTTAAAAGCATTCACACAGGACACTAGAGGAAGATTAAGGGCAATGGAATTGGGGAAAGAGTAGAAAATTGGATTAAAATTTGTAAGACGTGAGGAAACATGGAAAAGGAGTTACAAGCAGTCTCTCACAGTGACTGAAAATGAGCATAGAGTTGTTTAGATACAGTGATTTTGATATAGGGCCAAAGAAAGCGGTGTCCAAATTTACAGATGATACTGAAGTAGGAGGCACAGTAAGTAGGATTTACAGGTGGTTGCTAGGGAGTACTAAATGTGTAAAATTGTGGCTGAGTGAATGCAATGCCAATAATTGTGCAGGAAATAATAGAAAGAAGATCGAAAAAAACTAAAGCAACACTTTAAATGGAGGAAGTCTGGATAGGTAGAAAAACAGAGAAATTTGGGAATACAGTCTCAAAAGAAAGGCAACACATCAAATAAATAAAGCCATAAAAATATTAATTGAACATTAGGTGTTGCAGCAAAAGACCCAGAACATAAAAGCTGTAATAGTGGTTGTATTTAAAATCATAGTAGAATCAGTTTGAGTAGGGTGTACAGTTCTGAGTTCCACTCTATGGGAAAGAGGTTGAGGCAATAGAGGGGGTACAGTGCAGATACATTAGAATGATGCTTGACATGAGAAAATACAAACGTAAAGAAAAATTGGAGCTGGTTTCATTTTGAACTTGTATGGTTTTAATCACCAGTCGTACTTAGTAAAGGCAAATAAAAAAGAAAATGAAAACACATTGTATTTAATCTCCCGACAGTCCTATTTCAATTCATTGCTCTCTCACCCCAATGAATTCCTTTATTCATACCCCAGAAAATAGCTCCGTTCAAAAAGCAGCATTACAGGCTTTGGCCCTTCCTCGCCAATGAAAGGACCCCATTCCAGGCCTCGCCCTCACTGAACAGGAAAATTATCCTTATTCCTTTGTTTCCCCCTCCACAAATCATACAAGGGGGCTCTGGCAAACTGTTTCAGTCATACACACTAAGCAAAATACTGTAATGCTGGAGATCTGAAATAAAAACAGAAAGTGTTGGAAAAACTCAGCAGATCTGACAGCATCTGTCAAGAGAGAAACAGAATTAACATTTCAAGTCCAATGAGATTCTTCATGTCAAGAGTCTTATTGAACTCGAAACATTAACTCTGTTTCTCTCTCCACAGATGTTGCCAGATCTGCTGAGTTTTCTAGTACTTTCTGTTTTCATTTCAGTCATTCATACTCCTCTTGCTCATTTGCCCATCCCATCCCACCATCCACATCCCTTTTGGTATTCCCCCTTCTCTCCTCGTCCACTTTGCTCATCCACTTTTCTCCTCTCCCCATTCTCCAAGTCACTCCTGTCCAGCTCAACACATCCTTTGTCCTGTTTTTCTTCCTAGCCCACAACCCCACCGAGTTCTCTCTCTATCCATCTCCTTTGACCACTTCTCCTCTAGCTCATCTGCTTAAGGATTATTTCTCGAAACAAATTAAGGCTCTCGAGTTGTTCTTTCAATAAATAATTGGCTGTTTGTGTATTGAGGTGGGGAGGGGGTGATATTTTAACAGCAATTAAGCCAACCTCCCTTTTCTCCTTCTCATCATTCTCAGCTACTCCACATTATCTAGACACCATACTGATCTCAGTGACTGTACCAGTGAACCACTTCCTCTGGGCATCAGATTGCTCCAAAATCTTCCAGCACTCTTTCAACTGTCCTCTAGCCTCTTGCTATGTGTTACCTCCTTTGTTTACCAGCCTCAAATATTTTTGTACCATCTCTCCCACACCTGGGACTTGTAACCCTGCTTGAATTTCATCCCCAGCCTCTTTCCTTGTTCTACTATGCTGCTCGCCCCAACAAAATCTCATCTTTATGCTGTAGTGTCTTACTCATCCCACCGCTTTTTGCTGCTGATCCAATTATCCTGGCCCCCAAATGTACTTGACATGAGGAGTCCACTTAGCTTTACTCTCCATGTGCAGCACCACAGGTGACTAACTAGTTTGAAAATAAATACTCTCAAAATACAAAACCTTAACATTTGCAAAATAATACATACAGGACATATTTTTTAAAATACTGAAGTCAATTTAATGTCCATTATTATCGGAGTTTTACCTGCAAATGCTCTTCTGGCACTATCACTGGACCACATCTTGTGATCTCAGCACAGGCACCTTGACAATACATGTGCGGATCATCCTTTTTTCTTAAGTACTGATTGGTTGCACATGGCCTTCCAAAATACAGATTAACAGTTTAGTTTAGACATGCTAATAATAAACATTAAAGACTTAATAAATGCTTAAATGCAAATCAGTAGCAATTGTACATTAGCAATTATTTCTTTCACTAATACAAACTTTCTATTAAAATTATTTCTGCAAGACAGATGGGCATTGAACACAGTTAATATTTTACAATCGTCCTAAAAAAGTTGCAGTTAACAGTTTAAACACATGAATCTCAAATTAATGTATGCTATTAACATATAAAAAGAAAATATTTTGGATTGAGAATGTTTTTGTGCTATTAATGGTGAGCATGGCAGTACTGGTGATGGAGCACTGTCTACTTTGGCTACTCAATATCAGCTTCAAGCACTCCCAGGTTAGATATGCACAGTTAACTGCAGAATAAATCTCTTTCACAACAATGTGCCCCAGCCCTATCTTCAGTAGAGCATCTTTACTAAACAGTTTTAATATATTTCCATTTACCACAGCAGCTAACCTGTGCTTGAGTGAATGCCAATTTAGCACTGGGGGCGGGGCAGAGTGCAATTTACAGGAGGAATTTGACTAGAATTATTAAAACTCATTTCACATGATACCTTTAATGCCAGCAACATATGGAGATCTTTCATTGTTAGTGTGGGTTGGAAATGAACACAGTTCCCATAAGTGTGAGGTCAGTGTCTAACCAACTGCCCTTCCCAATCTAATTAAAAAATGTTTTTTTTCCTAAAGTCAAAAATGTTATAGTAATAAATTATATAGACAACAAAGCTTCTCACCGTACCTGGTTAGCAGAATTGGGCCAACTACTTTACGAACTTGCAATGCCTTTTGCAAATACTTAATAGCTTTCGGGAACAGTTTATTCTGATATGGAAAAGAAACAAATAGAGATAAAATACAAGATTGGTTAACCAGAATTAAATCTAATAATAATTGCATAACTGAAGTCCAATACAAGAAAGGCATATCAAATAAAAGGTCCAATGATTTACTGAGAAGGGAGACATTCTTCAGAATTTTTTTTTTTTGCTAATTTAATACTACAGGTGAGGAAATACTGGCTTTCATGGTTGATTTTTTCCAACAGAAGAAATTGAAAACCCTTTTTCCTCTTATTCCTAATACAAGAGTAAAATGCTAATTGCACAGACTATGAAATAACTGCAAAACAAAAACAGAATTACCTGGAAAAACTCAGCAGGTCTGGCAGCATCGGCGGAGAAGAAAAGAGTTGACGTTTCGAGTCCTCATGACCCTTCGACAGAACCAGACCTGCTGAGTTTTTCCAGGTAATTCTGTTTTTGTTTTGGATTTCCAGCATCCGCAGTTTTTTTGTTTTTATCTCTATGAAATAACTGCATTTATTGCAATGCAAATTTGAGATTTTTTTTGCTCCTGGCAGTTTCCTAGTCCTAACCGCCTCCTCTTCACTATGAATGTCCAGTCTCTCTATACCTCCATCCCCCACCAGGACGGTCGAAGGTCTCTCCGCTTTTTGAATGGAGACCCAAACAATCTCCATTTACCACCACCCTCCTGAGACTGGCTGAACGTCTTCTCTCATTGAACAATTTCTCCTTTAACTTGTCTCACTTCCTCCAAATAAAAGATGTGGCTATTGGTGCCTGCATAGGTCCCAGTTATGCTTGTCTTTTTTTGTGGTGTGTGGAACGATCCTTGTTCCAGTCCTACTCAGCCCCCTTCTACAACTCTTTTTCCAGTACATTGATGACTGTATCGGTGCTGCTTCATGCTCTTGTCTGGACCTGGATAAATTCATTACTTTTGCTTCCAATTTCCATCTCTCTCTCTCCTTCACATGGCCCATCTCCAACATGTCCCTTCCCTCCCTTGACTTCACTGTCTCTCCTTCTGGTGAGGCTGGCTACCAATATTCATTACAAGCCCACTGACTCCCACAATTACCTCAACTACACCTCCTCACACCCTGCTTCCTGTAAGGACCTCATCCCATTCTCCCAGTTTGTTGTCTCGGATGCATCTGCTCAGATGATGCTACCTTCCACAACGGTGTTTCTCACGTTTTCTTTTTTCCCCGATCTAAGATTTCTCCCACACTGTCTTTGACATTTCTCGCACTTCTGCCCTCACTTCTTCCCTTTCTACAAGAACCACGATAGGGTTCCCCGTGCCCTCACTTTCCACCTCACCAGCCTCCATATTCATCATCCGCCGCCATTTCCAGCATGATGCCACCAAACACACCTTCCCCTCCAAAGGGAACATTTTCTCTGCAACATCCTGGTCCACTTCTCTATCACCCCAACATCTCATCCCCTTCCCATGCAATCACAGGAGATGTAACACCTGCCCATTTACCTCCCCCCTCATCACCGTCCAAGACCCCAAACACTCCTTCCAGGTAAAGCAGTGATTCACTTGCACTTCTTTCAATTTAATCTACCATATTTGCTGCTCACAATGTGATCTCCTCTACGTTGGGGAGACTAAACACAGACCGGGTGACTGCTTTGAGGACACCTTCACTCGGGCTGCAAGCATGACCACCATCGTCCTGTTGTTTCCCATTTCAATTCATCATCTTGCTCCCATGTTCAGATTTCTGTCATCAGCCTGCTACAATGTTCCAGTGAAGCCCAACGTGAACTGGAAGAACAGCACCTCATCTTCCGATTACGCACTTTACAGCCTTCTGGACTGAACATTGGGTTCAGCTACTTCAGACCATGAACTCTGTCCTCCATTTTGTTTTTTTCCAGCTCCCACCATTCCTCCCACCTCTCCTAAGTGCCAGTCTGTATCTTGTTCTCATGTTTTGTTTTCAGAAAGCGCAGATCCATGTTCTGCTACTAACACATTCTGCTTTCCGACCTTTATGCCACTATTAATGCCAGTTTTAATCTTTAACACTATCATTGCCACTCCCTTTGTCTTTTGTCCATGACATCTTTGTCAGTTTATCTCTCATGACCTCCAACCTATCCCTGACCTTCTATTTTTCTCCACTCCATCTCATCAACAGCATAAAACCCATCACATTTCTACCACTCTTCAGCTCTGAAGTTAAATGCACTCAAAAGATTAATTCTGTTATGCTCTCCACAGATACTGCCAGGCCTGCAGCGTTTTTCCAGCATTTTTTGTTTTTATTTCAGATTTCCAGAATCCACAGTATTTTGCTTTTATCCCAAATCTATATTTTTCTGGAAAAAGGCAAGGCAGATATGAGCTGGGCATCTTTATTACTTATTCTTTTATTTCAGAAGTGTTCATTCCAACTAACGTGAGATCTCACTCGCACACGTGCAGCCAGTTCGTCCGCTATGTTGCAAAACCTTATCATGCTAACCATAAGGATGTGAGGGATTTTTATCCAAATACTTGAGGAAAACATTGCTTTTGGCAAATTTTTCAAGATTGTTGTTTGAGGAAGGATAACGAAAGAACCACAAAAAGCAGAGCCCGAGGGTTCTAGCTATATTTTTACGACACAGGATCAGGGCAAGGCTAACCTTACAGGGGCAGGCAATAACTCAGCAGGAGGCACAATGCGCAAGCCCCCAAAGGTTAAGACCAGAACAGCCAGCTCTGCAGAGTTAGGCAGGAAAACTGAAGTCAAGGTTGCCAGACCCATGAGTCTGAGAGACAGAAAGGGGCTATTAGCTCTCGTTAATAGCCAAATGTTTGGAAGTGATGTTCCTGGAACCATGAAAGGAAAGCAAGCATCTGAAAAGTATGGTTGAAGTTCTCTGTGCCAATAACAATGCCAGTAGTGCCAGCAGTGGCAGAACTTTTGAGAGTGCAAGTAATGCCAATCAGTCACATCAGACGAGAAGTCACCACATTTAAGCAGATCAGCATGAAGATTTGACTGATAATAAGCAATGCTCTAACTCAATCCCCTCTGATGTCTATACTGAACAGGAACATGGAAGCGCCAATTATGAGTATGATTATATCATACCCTCAAGTGTAGCAGTCATTCCAGATCCAGATTCTGATGAACCGCCTGATGCTGATCGGTCTAGATCTACTGTTCCTCTAGTCAAAGATGGACCACCCATGTGAAATCTGTTTTAAAATGGAGGCTTTAGATGTTGCTGTCCAATTACTCATGAAGGTCTCTTTTATGGCCTCAACAGACCTCAAAGGTGTACTGATTGCAAGGCAACAGAGAGAATACCTAAAGTTCCGATGGAAAGGGACACTACAGCAGTTTAGAGCATTACCAAATGGCTTAGTTCAGGACCTTATGTGTTCACAAAGTTGTTGAAACCACCATTTGCAACTATGAGGAGCAAAGATAATACTGTAGTGGCATATATAGGTGATAGCTTACTTGTTGCCAAAATGAAATAGGGAGCAATGGATGCAGTCAAACGGACCAAACACTATCCGACCTTGGTTTTGTCATATACCCACACAATTCCGTCCTTGACCCAGTATACAAAATTACCTTTCTAGGATTTATACTGCAATCCTCCACAATGCAAGTCAGTCTCACTGACACAAAATCTGAGGAAATATATTGTCTCTGCAAACATTTATTGGCCCCATATCCACCATAAATATGATTTGTTTCTTCTGTAATTGGTAAATTAGTGGCTGCTTTCCCTGGTGTACAATATGGGCCACTGTTTTACAAAGAGCTAAAAAAGGAAAAAAATATGGGCTTTGAAAGAAAACAATGGACATTTTGACAGAAAAATGATTCTTTTTCCTGCAGCTCACCATGAGCTCACTGGTGGGTTGATGATGTGTCAACTGCAGTTAATAACATTGACAAGGGAACACCAACAATACACATTGCAAGCATTGCCTCGGGATTAGGATGGAATGCATTCAGTGGTACCACACACTTTGAAGGAAGATGGAATACTGAAGGAACAGCATGAGCAGAAAGAAATTAAATTAATTAATTAGAATTGAAGGCTGCTTTTGTTGCCTTACAAGTTTTGTCACCTTACAAGTTTTGTCATGTTCACATTGCTATGCAGCTAGACAATACAACTGCAATAGCATACATAAACAACATAGGAGGAACAAAATCACAGGCTGGAAAGGGTGTATTTCGAAAGTCATTTGGGTCACTTCTAAACTTTTGCATAGTGTCTTGAATCAAATAACTGATGACAAATTAGAGAATTTCAATGACCAGCTTGAATGGAAGCTAGATGGGACTGTTTTCCTACAGCTGTGTAAGTTGTATGGAAAACCAAATGTTGATCTTTTTGCAGCAAGTTTAAATGCACAGGTTGAAAACTGTTTCTTGGTTACCAGACTCAGGTTCCATGGCAACAAATGCCTTTTCAATTGCCTGGCAAAGCTTTTTTTTCTAAGCATTTCCCCCATTTTGCCTGAGAAGTAGATGCTTACAGAAAATTAAAAGGGAGGAAGCTGATGGTTTTGTGATAGTAACGGAATAGCCAACACAGCCATAGATTGCAAAGTTATTGAATTTATGACTGCAAGAACCAGTGATATTCCCAATAATTAAGCATTTAATTTCTCAACCTACTTCAACAAAATACCCCCCGCTTTACAAGCATCTTAACTTTATGACCTGTAGGTTATCGGGGAAAAAAACTACAAGATGACGGTTTTTCTGCAGAAACTGCTGACATCATCCTATCTGCCTGGCGGTCATCGACCAGGAAGTAGTACATTACTCACATAATCAGTGGATGAGTATTTGAAGTAGACAATAAATTAAACAACTGCAAACATCTGTGGAAGCTGTTTTGCAATTTTTAACTTCATTATTTCACAGACTGGGGTACAGTTTAATGAACACAGCAAAGTCAGTTTTGTCTTCCTTTGTTGCATTGCCAAAGGGGCACACTTTGGGCTCACATCCACTGGTCACTCATTTTATAAGGTGCATTCAGTAGTATAACCTCAAACCACCAGTGTCAAGATATCATACCACAGGGGACGTGAAGCCAGTGCTAGACCACCTCCGAGAGCTTTCACTTGTTTTGTCATTTACTTTTCAAGAATTGTCAATGAAAACATGTATGTTAATTGGTTTGGAGACTACACAGCGTCAACAGGCCATACATCTACTTGACACAAGCAATATGTAAAAATCTCCTATGTCGTTTATTTTTAAAGTGGATGATCTTCTGAAAACTGGTTGCAAACTTGTGCTGAGAGCAAACTCATCAGATCCAAGTTTATGTGTCTACAAACATCTATGAAAATATTTTCTTCACACCGAACACCTTCGAAACACTGAGAAATATCTTTTTGAGAGTTTCAGAAGATCACACAAAAAGGTGACTACAGATACAATAGCTGGACAAATACACATCATGATCAAAGCTGGAATTGATGTAAATGTGCCGAAATCTCATTTTACAAGAGCTGCAGCCTCATCTACAGCTAATTTATCCATGATCCCAATAGCAGACCTTAAGTACTTAAGATGGAGTAATGAAAAACCTTTTCAAACATTTTAAAACAAGCCCTTAAAAGACAATGCAAATACGTTTGCAACAGTACTTTTGCAGGATTAGAAGGTATACTAGTGCTCGCTTTAATTAAGGGACATGCTTGAAAGAATAGTGTTGTTTCAGAATTAAGAATTGAACTATTCTTTGGCTTTTGAATTGGAAACAACTTGATCCTCAGGAGAAGGAAAATACCTGTGAATTGGAAACAACTTGATCCTCAGGAGAGGGTATGTTTTTCTTTTCTACATGTACTTGGATTTACAACATATAAACGGATGAAGCATAGTGTTAGGTATTACTGCCCACTTTCTCACACGTGCAACAGTCAATGGTTTGCATTAAAAGTGTTTCAGAAACCACAAATTGACCAGGTTTATTATTCATTGAGCTGGCATTGTAAGGCCAGAGTTTTCTGTAAAAATCTCATTATTTTGAACGAACACTGCTACAAAATAAAGTGGAAAAATTAAATGAGTACCTACCCTTCGATGTTTGATCTTCATTTTATGAGGTAGGTGGAATGGGAGATAACGTGCACATCACCCCTCCCATGGCTTTTTCATACAACTTTGAGTTGATATGGAATTGTATTGAACTACATAACAGGCCTATATATTTTGTTAAAAGCAAAATACTGCAGATATTGGAAATCTAGAACAAAAACAAAAATACCTTGAAAAACTCAGCAGATCTGACTGCATCTGCGGAGAGGAATACAGTTAACGTTTTGAGTCCAAATGACTCTTCATCAGAACTAGGGAAAAGTAGAAAAGAGGTGAAATATAAGCTGGTTATTTGGTGGGGGGAACACAGGTAGAGCTGGATAGAGGGCCAGTGATAGGTGGAGATTGTCAAAAAATGACATCTTTTGGCCATCTCCACCTATCACTGGCCTTCTATCCAGCTCTACCTGTCCCACTCCTCCTTAAACCAGCTTATATTTCACTTCTTTTCTGTTTTTCCTTAGTTCTGATGAAGAGTCATTTGGACTCCAAATGTTAACTGTATTCTTATATATTTTGTTGCTGATTACATATGCCACTCACTGCCAAGTATGAAAGGGAATTTCAATAGTTGGTACTGATAAGAATTCATTAACTCTGCCCTCACTTTTAAGGCTGGCCTGCACACGTGCAAATGGGTTCTCACATAATCTCTCAATCCAGCTGCCCCAAAATGAAAATCAGACATCGAAATAGGTTCTTGTTTAATCTTTCCATTCTTCAATAAAAAAATTGTTTATTTTATTTCACACATCAGTTTGGCTCAAACAACTCGAAAGTAATCACAGGAATGAAAAGAACTAAACCTGTAACATCAAGTAGTACATTGCTTAAAAGCCTACAAACATTTGATAAATTAATTTTATGCACTCCACCATTCCCTAGTGACTTCCTTGGCAGAATCCTGCTGTGTGTAACAGGTCACCACCAGCCAAAGATTTCCTAACTTGTAAGCAGACAGGAACAAACTGGGGAATATTTAATTTAATCAGGAATCTGTTTAGGAAAGATTTTTTATATACATCAGGATGCTTACCAAATTCAATAACTTAAATTAACTTTTCATTTGAAGATACAGCACAAAAATGTATAATTTTTTATACGTCTTCATTGAGCCAGTTGCATTTATTATTACATTTAATCTTGCTCAGCATATCCAAAGCTTCAACAGGATCTCGTCTTGTACAATTCATGGAACTATGTAATCTTGTCTTTTGAAAAAAAACAGCTTGCCTGGAAGTTGGTGACGATGCTGTAAAAAGCTATGATTTGTTTGTGCACAGATGTCTAAACACCGTATGACATAACAATTAAACAGCAGCAAAACATACAAATTTCAAATCCTGACTTTTGTACACATTTTCAAACCATATTATGATCTTGGAAAGAGATCAGTTTACTATAGGATGGAACATGAGGTGACTGCTCCATCTGATGTTGTACCTGCAGTTTCTGTATATAAATGTCAAAAAAAGGATATTTTAAAATGACACAATAAATTATTTGCTAGAATGCTTTAACGTGATTTAAAAAGTCAACGAATCCCAGCTTTAATCTTGTCTTTATATAGGAACAGTATAGGTAACAGGATAAATATTTGATCTAAACTTAACAGGACTTAACATACTATTAACAAAGCTTGCAGCAAAGAGACAAAGGCTGAAAAGATTAAAAGCTGAGGCTGCAGCTAAATGTCCAAACCAAGTTTTACATAAGCACAGGTTAAGGTTGTATTGTAGAATAAGAATAGAACCAGGTCTTCAACCTCTGAGCATTTAAGAGGTCAAGAGCATTGCAGCCATACAGATGGCCTGAGGGTGGGAACTGGTCACTCCAGGACGCGTGTTGTTCTCCAAAGTCAAAGTGCGTTCTCAGAGCCTGAAAGCTAGGTTGTATTATTTGTATAAAAGCAAAATACTGCAGATCCTGGAAATCTGAAACAAAAACAGAAAATGCTGAAAAACCTCAGCAGGTCTGGCAGTATCTGTGAAGAGTGAAACAGAGTTAGCATTTCACATCTGTATGACTCTTCTTCAGAGCTAAAGAGGAGGAGAAATGTGATGGAATTTATACTAAGGGGGTTGGAGCAGGTGAAGCAAGATAGAAAGTCAATGATAGGTGGGGGCTAAGAAGACATTGACAAAAATGTTATGGGCACATTACAAAGCGAGTGTTAATGGTAGTGGTGAAGAATAAAGAAGGTGTGATAGTGACATAAAGTTAAGAAAGCAGAATGTGTTAACGGCAGAACAAGGGTCAGCACTCTGAAATAACAACATAGAAACAAGTGACAGATGGATCTGTTTGGGGGTGGGAGGGGGTGATGTAGTTGGGGAAAAAAAGGATAAAAAAAACAAATGGATCATCCTCTGCCATTTCTGCCAACTCCAGCATGATACCACCAAACACATCTTCCCCTCACACACACCGCACCCCCCATCAGCATTTCATAGGGACTGTTCCCTTCAGGACACCCTGGTCCACTTCTCCATCACCCCCAGCTCCCCATCCCCTTCCCAAGGCACCTTCCCATGCAAGCGCAGAAGGTGCAACACCAGCTCCTTTACTTCCTCCCTCCTCACCGTCCAAGGGCCCAAACACTCCTTTCAGGTGAAGCAGCGCTTCACTTGCACCTCCTTCAATTTGGTCTACTGCATTTGCTGCTCCCAATACAGTCTCCTGCACAGTGAGGAGACCAAACACAGACTGGGTGACCGCTTTGCGGAACACCTTCGCTCAGTCCGCAAGACCTTCCTGTCGCTTGCCGTTTCAATTCACTATCCTGCTCTCTGCTCTCATGCCCACATGTCTGACCTTGGCCTGCTACAATGTTCCAGTGAAGCCCAATGTAAACTGGAAGAACAGCACCTCATCTTCCGATTAGGCACTTTGCAGCCTTCTGCACTTAACATTAAGTTCAACAACTATAGGCCATGAACTCTCTCCTCTGTCTTTACCCACATTTTAATCCTGTTTTCACACTTATTTTTATTCATTTTTAAATATTTTTTCCCCAACCACCTCTCCCTCCCCCCAAACAGGTCTATCTGTCACTTGTTCCTATGTTGTTCTTTCACAGACTGCTGACCCTTGTTCTGCCATTAACACATTCAGCTTTCTTAACCTTTATGTCACTATCAGCACCTTCTTTAGTCTTCACCTCTACCATTAACATTCCCTTTGTCTTGTGTCCATGATATCTTTGTCAATCCTTAGCCCCCACCTATCACTGACCTTCTATCTTGCTCACCTGCTCCACCCCCCCCTTGAACGGTATAAATTCCATCACATTTCTACTTCTCTTTAGCTCTGAAGAAGTCATACATACGGACTCGAGATGTTAACTCTGTTTCTCTCTCCAGATGCTGAGTTTTTTCAGCAATTTCTGTTTTTTATGTGTATGTCAGTTAATACGAATGGAAGGCCAAATCATTCATTGTAATAAAGCCTGTTATCATAAAAGCAATTCGTGTGTGAATCATAATCAATGTCATTGTTGCCAGGCTGAAAAACCTTTGTTGCAACAGTATCCACTAAGAAATCTACCAACATTATCAATAAGGCCAAAAATCTAAACAATCTGACAGATAACCATAGTAGGAAGATTATTTTCATCCTTGGTATATTTCCCACAATCATTTTGCAGAGATGGCAACTTGTGAAATATGTGAGTATATCAGTAATATCACACAATATTTTTTAAAGTTCATAAAAGTAGCATTTTGACTAGACAAATGTTTCAGAACACAGACCCACTCTGGATCAGTCGCTCGCTCTCTCTCACTCACTCAATGCCTGCTGTGGGTCAGACTCTCTCTCTAAATGCCCGCTCTGGGTCAGTCTCTCTTTCTCTCTCTCTCAGTGCCTACTCTGGGTCAGTCTCTCTCTCGCTCTCTCAGTGCCCATTCTGGATCAGTCTCTCTCTCTCTCAGTGCCCGCTCGGTCATACTCTCTCTCTCTCTCTCTCGCAGTGCCCACTCTGAGTCAGTCTCTCTCTCTCTCTGTCTGCTCTGGGTCAGTCTCTCTCTCTCTCAGTGCCTGCTCTGGGTCAGTCTCTCACTCTCTCTCTCTCTGTGCCCACGCTGGGTCAGTCTCCCTCTCCCTCTCAGTGCCCACTCTGGGTCAGTCTCTCACCCTCAGTGTCCGCTGTGGGACAGTCTCTCACTCGCTCTCTCTCAGTGCCCGCTCTGGGTCTGTCTCTCTCTCTCTGTGCCCGCTCTGGGTCAGTCTCTCGCTCTCTCTCAGTGCCCGCTCTGGGTCATTCTCTCACCCTCAGTGTCCGCTCTAGATCAGTCTCTCTCTCTCTCTCTCTCTCTGCCCGCTCGGGGTCAGTCTCCCTCTCTCTCAGTGCCCACTCTGGGTGAGTCTCTCTCTCTCAGTGCCCACTCGGGGTCAGTCTCCCTCTCTCTCAGTGCCCGCTCAGGGTCAGTCTCCCTCTCTCTCTGTGCCCGCTCAGGGTCAGTCTCCCTCTCTCTCTGTGCCCGCTCAGGGTCAGTCTCCCTCTCTCTCTGTGCCCGCTCAGGATCAGTCCCCTTCTCTCTCTGTGCCCACTCAGGATCAGTCCCCTTCTCTCTCTGTGCCCACTCGGGGTCAGTCTCCTTCTCTCTCTGTGCCCGCTCGGGGTCAGTCTCCCTCTCTCTCTGTGCCTGCTCGGGGTCAGTCTCCCTCGCTCTCTGTGCCCGCTCGGGGTCAGTCTCCCTCGCTCTCTGTGCCTGCTCCGGGTCAGTCTCCCTCTCTCTCTGTGCCTGCTCCGGGTCAGTCTCCCTCTCTCTCTGTGCCCGCTCAGGGTCAGTCTCCCTCTCTGTGCCCGCTCGGGGTCAGTCTCTCTCTCGCTCTCTCAGTGCCCATTCTGGATCACTCTCTCTCTCTCTCTGTGCCCGCTCTGGGTCATACTCTCTCTCTCTCTCGCAGTGCCCACTCTGAGTCAGTCTCTCTCTCTCTCTCTGTGCCCGGTCCGGGTCAGTCTCTCTCTCTCAATGCCCGGTCTGGGTCAGTCTCTCTCTCTCAGTGCCCGGTCTGGGTCAGTCAGTCTCTCTCTCTCTCTCTCTCTCTCTCAGGACCTGCTCTTTGTCAGTCTCTCACTCTCTCTCTCTCTGTGCCCACGCTGGTTCAGTCTCCCTCTCTCTCTCAGTGCCCGCTCTGGGTCAGTCTCTCACCCTAAGTGTCCGCTGTGGGACAGTCTCTCACTCGCTCTCTCTCAGTGCCTGCTCTGGATCAGTCTTTCTCTCTCTCTCTCTCAGTGCCCGCTCTGGGTCAGTCTCTCTCTCTCTCTCTCAGTGCCTGCTCTGGGTCAGTCTCCCTCTCTCTCTCTCTCTCTGTGCCCGCTCTGGGTCAGTCTCTCACTCTCTGTGCCCGCTCTAGGTCAGTCTCTCTCTCAGTACCCGCACTGGGTCAGTCTCCCTCTCTCTCAGTGCCGGCTCTGGGTCAGTCTCTCACTCTCTCTCTCTCTCGGTGCCCACTCTGGGTTAGTCTTCCAATCTCTCTCTCTTTCAGTGCCCGCTCGGGGTCAGTCTCCCTCTCTTTCAGTGCCCGCTCGGGGTCAGTCTCCCTCTCTCTCTGTGCCCGCTCGGGGTCAGTCTCCCTCTCTCTCAGTACCCGCTCTGGGTCAGTCTCCCTCTCTCTCAGTGCCGGCTCTGGGTCAGTCTCTCACTCTCTCTCTCTCTCGGTGCCCACTCTGGGTTAGTCTTCCAATCTCTCTCTCTTTCAGTGCCCGCTCGGGGTCAGTCTCCCTCTCTTTCAGTGCCCGCTCGGGGTCAGTCTCCCGCTCTTTCAGTGCCCGCTCGGGCTCAGTCTCCCTCTCTCTCTGTGCCCGCTCGGGGTCAGTCTCCCTCCCTCTCTGTGCCCGCTCGGGGTCAGTCTCCCTCCCTCTCTGTGCCCGCTCGGGGTCAGTCTCCCTCCCTCTCTGTGCCCGCTCGGGGTCAGTCTCCCTCTCTCTCTGTGCCCGCTCGGGGTCAGTCTCCCTCTCTCTCTGTGCCCGCTCGGGGTCAGTCTCCCTCTCTCTCTGTGCCCGCTCGGGGTCAGTCTCCCTCTCTCTCTGTGCCCGCTCGGGGTCAGTCTCCCTCTCTCTCTGTGCCCGCTCGGGGTCAGTCTCCCTCTCTCTCTGTGCCCGCTCGGGGTCAGTCTCTCGCTCTCTGTGCCCGCTCGGGGTCAGTCTCCCTCGCTCTCTGTGCCCGCTCGGGGTCAGTCTCCCTCGCTCTCTGTGCCCGCTCGGGGTCAGTCTCCCTCGCTCTCTGTGCCCGCTCGGGGTCAGTCTCCCTCGCTCTCTGTGCCCGCTCGGGGTCAGTCTCCCTCGCTCTCTGTGCCCGCTCGGGGTCAGTCTCCCTCGCTCTCTGTGCCCGCTCGGGGTCAGTCTCCCTCGCTCTCTGTGCCCGCTCGGGGTCAGTCTCCCTCGCTCTCTGTGCCCGCTCGGGGTCAGTCTCCCTCGCTCTCTGTGCCCGCTCGGGGTCAGTCTCCCTCGCTCTCTGTGCCCGCTCGGGGTCAGTCTCCCTCGCTCTCTGTGCCCGCTCGGGGTCAGTCTCCCTCGCTCTCTGTGCCCGCTCGGGGTCAGTCTCCCTCGCTCTCTGTGCCCGCTCGGGGTCAGTCTCCCTCGCTCTCTGTGCCCGCTCGGGGTCAGTCTCCCTCGCTCTCTGTGCCCGCTCGGGGTCAGTCTCCCTCGCTCTCTGTGCCCGCTCGGGGTCAGTCTCCCTCGCTCTCTGTGCCCGCTCGGGGTCAGTCTCCCTCGCTCTCTGTGCCCGCTCGGGGTCAGTCTCCCTCGCTCTCTGTGCCCGCTCGGGGTCAGTCTCCCTCGCTCTCTGTGCCCGCTCGGGGTCAGTCTCCCTCGCTCTCTGTGCCCGCTCGGGGTCAGTCTCCCTCGCTCTCTGTGCCCGCTCGGGGTCAGTCTCCCTCGCTCTCTGTGCCCGCTCGGGGTCAGTCTCCCTCGCTCTCTGTGCCCGCTCGGGGTCAGTCTCCCTCGCTCTCTGTGCCCGCTCGGGGTCAGTCTCCCTCGCTCTCTGTGCCCGCTCGGGGTCAGTCTCCCTCGCTCTCTGTGCCCGCTCGGGGTCAGCCTCCCTCTCTCTCTGTGCCCGCTCGGGGTCAGCCTCCCTCTCTCTCTGTGCCCGCTCGAGGTCAGCCTCCCTCTCTGTGCCCGCTCGGGGTCAGCCTCCCTCTCTCTCTGTGCCCGCTCGGGGTCAGCCTCCCTCTCTCTCTGTGCCCGCTCGGGGTCAGTCTCCCTCTCTCTCTGTGCCCGCTCGGGGTCAGCCTCCCTCTCTCTCTGTGCCCGCTCGGGGTCAGTCTCCCTCTCTCTCTGTGCCCGCACGGAGTCAGTCACCCTCTCTCTCTCTGTGCCCGCTCGGGGTCAGTCACCCTCTCTCTCTCTGTGCCCGCTCGGGGTCAGTCACCCTCTCTCTCTCTGTGCCCGCTCGGGGTCAGTCACCCTCTCTCTCTGTGCCCGCTCGGGGTCAGTCTCCCTCTCTCTCTGTGCCCGCTCAGGGTCAGTCTCCCTCTCTCTCTGTGCCCGCTCGGGGTCAGTCTCCCTCTCTGTGCCCGCTCGGGGTCAGTCTCCCTCTCTCTCTGTGCCTGCTCAGGGTCAGTCTCCCTCTCTCTCTGTGCCCGCTCGGGGTCAGTCTCCCTCTCTCTCTGTGCCCGCTCGGGGTCGGTCTCCCTCTCTCTCTCTGTGCCCGCTCGGGGTCAGTCTCCCTCTCTCTCTGTGCCCGCTCTGGGTCAGTCTCCCTCTCTCTCTGTGCCCGCTCAGGGTCAGTCTCCCTCTCTCTCTGTGCCCGCTCAGGGTCAGTCTCCCTCTCTCTCTGAGCCCGCTCGGGGTCAGTCTCCCTCTCTCTCTGTGCCCGCTCGGGGTCAGTCTCCCTCTCTGTGCCCGCTCGGGGTCAGTCTCCCTCTCTCTCTGTGCCCACACGGGGTCAGTCACCCTCTCTCTCTCTGTGCCCGCTCGGGGTCAGTCACCCTCTCTCTCTCTGTGCCCGCTCGGGGTCAGTCACCCTCTCCCTCTCTGTGCCCGCTCGGGGTCAGTCACCCTCTCTCTCTCTGTGCCCGCTCGGGGTCAGTCTCCCTCTCTCTCTGTGCCCGCTCGGGGTCAGTCTCCCTCTCTCTCTGTGCCCGCTCAGGGTCAGTCTCCCTCTCTCTCTGTGCCCGCTCGGGGTCAGTCTCCCTCTCTCTCTGTGCCCGCTCGGGGTCAGTCTCCCTCTCTCTCTGTGCCTGCTCAGGGTCAGTCTCCCTCTCTCTCTGTGCCCGCTCGGGGTCAGTCTCCCTCTCTCTCTGTGCCCGCTCGGGGTCAGTCTCCCTCTCTCTCTCTGTGCCCGCTCGGGGTCAGTCTCCCTCTCTCTCTGTGCCCGCTCTGGGTCAGTCTCCCTCTCTCTCTGTGCCCGCTCAGGGTCAGTCTCCCTCTCTCTCTGTGCCCGCTCAGGGTCAGTCTCCCTCTCTCTCTGTGCCCGCTCAGGGTCAGTCTCCCTCTCTCTCTGCGCCCGCTCGGGGTCAGTCTCCCTCTCTCTCTGTGCCCACTCGGGGTCAGTCTCCCTCTCTGTGCCCGCTCGGGGTCAGTCTCCCTCTCGCTCTCTCAGTGCCCATTCTGGATCACTCTCTCTCTCTCTCTCTCTCTCTCTCTGTGCCCGCTCTGGGTCATACTCTCTCTCTCGCAGTGCCCACTCTGAGTCAGTCTCTCTCTCTCTCTCTCTCAGTGCCCGGTCTGGGTCAGTCTCTCTCTCTCAGTGCCCGGTCTGGGCCAGTCTCTCTCTCTCAGTGCCCACTCTGGGTCATACTCTGTCTCTCTCGCAGTGCCCACTCTGAGTCAGTCTCTCTCTCTCTCTCTCTCTCAGGGCCTGCTCTGGGTCAGTCTCTCACTCTCTCTCTCTCTCTCTCTCTGTGACCATGCTGGTTCAGTCTCCCTCTCTCTCTCAGTGCCCGCTCTGGGTCAGTCGCTCACCCTCAGTGTCCGCTGTGGGACAGTCTCTCACTCGCTCTCTCTCTGTGCCCGCTCGGGGTCAGTCTCCCTCTCTCTCTGTGCCCGCTCAGGGTCAGACTCCCTCTCTCTCTGTGCCCGCTCGGGGTCAGTCTCCCTCTCTCTCTGTGCCCGCTCGGGGTCAGTCTCCCTCTCTCTCTGTGCCTGCTCAGGGTCAGTCTCCCTCTCTCTCTGTGCCCGCTCGGGGTCAGTCTCCCTCTCTCTCTGTGCCCGCTCGGGGTCAGTCTCCCTCTCTCTCTCTGTGCCCGCTCGGGGTCAGTCTCCCTCTCTCTCTGTGCCCGCTCTGGGTCAGTCTCCCTCTCTCTCTGTGCCCGCTCAGGGTCAGTCTCCCTCGCTCTCTGTGCCCGCTCAGGGTCAGTCTCCCTCTCTCTCTGAGCCCGCTCGGGGTCAGTCTCCCTCTCTCTCTGTGCCCGCTCGGGGTCAGTCTCCCTCTCTGTGCCCGCTCGGGGTCAGTCTCCCTCTCGCTCTCTCAGTGCCCATTCTGGATCACTCTCTCTCTCTCTCTCTGTGCCCGCTCTGGGTCATACTCTCTCTCTCGCAGTGCCCACTCTGAGTCAGTCTCTCTCTCTCGCAGTGCCCACTCTGAGTCAGTCTCTCTCTCTCTCTCTCTCAGTGCCCGGTCTGGGTCAGTCTCTCTCTCTCAGTGCCCGGTCTGGGCCAGTCTCTCTTTCTCAGTGCCCACTCTGGGTCATACTCTCTCTCTCTCGCAGTGCCCACTCTGAGTCAGTCTCTCTCTCTCTCTCTCTCTCAGGGCCTGCTCTGGGTCAGTCTCTCACTCTCTCTCTCTCTCTCTCTCTCTCTGTGACCATGCTGGTTCAGTCTCCCTCTCTCTCTCAGTGCCCGCTCTGGGTCAGTCGCTCACCCTAAGTGTCCGCTGTGGGACAGTCTCTCACTCGCTCTCTCTCTGTGCCCGCTCGGGGTCAGTCTCCCTCTCTCTCTGTGCCTGCTCTGGGTCAGTCTCACTCTCTCTCTCGGTGCCCGCTCTGGGTCAGTCTTCCACTCTCTCTTTCAATGCCCGCTCGGGGTCAGTCTTCCACTCTCTCTTTCAATGCCCGCTCGGGGTCAGTCTCCCTCTCTCTCTGTGCCCGCTCGGGGTCAGTCTCCCTCTCTCTCTGTGCCCGCTCGGGGTCAGTCTCCCTCTCTCTCTGTGCCCGCTCGGGGTCAGTCTCCCTCTCTCTCTGTGCCCGCTCGGGGTCAGTCTCCCTCTCTCTCTGTGCCCGCTCGGGGTCAGTCTCCCTCTCTCTCTGTGCCCGCTCGGGGTCAGTCTCCCTCTCTCTCTGTGCCCGCTCGGGGTCAGTCTCGCTCTCTCTCTGTGCCCGCTCAGGGTCAGTCTCCCTCTCTCTCTGTGCCCGCTCGGGGTCAGTCTCCCTCTCTCTCTGTGCCCGCTCGGGGTCAGTCTCCCTCTCTCTCTGTGCCCGCTCGGGGTCAGTCTCCCTCTCTCTGTGCCCGCTCGGGGTCAGTCTCCCTCTCTCTCTGTGCCCGCTCGGGGTCAGTCTCCCTCTCTCTCTGTGCCCGCTCGGGGTCAGTCTCCCTCTCTCCCTGTGCCCGCTCGGGGTCAGTCTCCCTCTCTCTCTGTGCCCGCTCGGGGTCAGTCTCCCTCTCTCTCTGCGCCCGCTCGGGGTCAGTCTCCCTCTCTCTCTGTGCCTGCTCTGGGTCAGTCTCCCTCTCTCTCTGTGCCTGCTCTGGGTCAGTCTCCCTCTCTCTCTGTGCCTGCTCCGGGTCAGTCTCCCTCTCTCTCTGTGCCCGCTCAGGGTCAGTCTCCCTCTCTGTGCCCGCTCGGGGTCAGTCTCTCTCTCGCTCTCTCAGTGCCCATTCTGGATCACTCTCTCTCTCTCTGTGCCCGCTCTGGGTCATACTCTCTCTCTCTCTCGCAGTGCCCACTCTGAGTCAGTCTCTCTCTCTCTCTCTGTGCCCGGTCTGGGTCAGTCTCTCTCTCTCAATGCCCGGTCTGGGTCAGTCTCTCTCTCTCAGTGCCCGGTCTGGGTCAGTCTCTCTCTCTCTCTCTCTCTGTCTCTCTCTCTCAGGACCTGCTCTGGGTCAGTCTCTCACTCTCTCTCTCTCTGTGCCCACGCTGGTTCAGTCTCCCTCTCTCTCTCAGTGCCCGCTCTGGGTCAGTCTCTCACCCTAAGTGTCCGCTGTGGGACAGTCTCTCACTCGCTCTCTCTCAGTGCCTGCTCTGGATCAGTCTTTCTCTCTCTCTCTCTCAGTGCCTGCTCTGGGTCAGTCTCCCTCTCTCTCTCTCTCAGTGCCCGCTCTGGGTCAGTCTCTCACTCTCTGTGCCCGCTCTTGGTCAGTCTCTCTCTCAGTACCCGCTCTGGGTCAGTCTCCCTCTCTCTCAGTGCCGGCTCTGGGTCAGTCTCTCACTCTCTCTCTCTCTCGGTGCCCACTCTGGGTTAGTCTTCCAATCTCTCTCTCTTTCAGTGCCCGCTCGGGGTCAGTCTCCCTCTCTTTCAGTGCCCGCTCGGGGTCAGTCTCCCTCTCTTTCAGTGCCCGCTCGGGGTCAGTCTCCCTCTCTCTCTGTGCCCGCTCGGGGTCAGTCTCCCTCTCTCTCTGTGCCCGCTCGGGGTCAGTCTCCCTCTCTCTCTGTGCCCGCTCGGGGTCAGTCTCCCTCTCTCTCTGTGCCCGCTCGGGGTCAGTCTCCCTCTCTCTCTGTGCCCGCTCGGGGTCAGTCTCCCTCTCTCTCAGTGCCCGCTCGGGGTCAGTCTCCCTCTCTCTCTGTGCCCGCTCGGGGTCAGTCTCCCTCTCTCTCTGCGCCCGCTCGGGGTCAGTCTCCCTCTCTCTCTGTGCCCGCTCGGGGTCAGTCTCCCTCTCTCTCTGTGCCCGCTCGGGGTCAGTCTCCCTCTCTCTCTGTGCCCGCTCGGGGTCAGTCTCCCTCTCTCTCTGTGCCCGCTCAGGGTCAGTCTCTCGCTCTCTGTGCCCGCTCGGGGTCAGTCTCCCTCGCTCTCTGTGCCCGCTCGGGGTCAGTCTCCCTCGCTCTCTGTGCCCGCTCGGGGTCAGTCTCCCTCGCTCTCTGTGCCCGCTCGGGGTCAGTCTCCCTCGCTCTCTGTGCCCGCTGGGGGTCAGTCTCCCTCGCTCTCTGTGCCCGCTCGGGGTTAGTCTCCCTCGCTCTCTGTGCCCGCTCGGGGTCAGCCTCCCTCTCTCTCTGTGCCCGCTCGGGGTCAGCCTCCCTCTCTCTCTGTGCCCGCTCGGGGTCAGCCTCCCTCTCTCTCTGTGCCCGCTCGGGGTCAGCCTCCCTCTCTCTCTGTGCCCGCTCGGGGTCAGTCTCCCTCTCTCTCTGTGCCCGCTCGGGGTCAGTCTCCCTCTCTCTCTGTGCCCGCTCGGGGTCAGCCTCCCTCTCTCTCTGTGCCCGCTCGGGGTCAGTCTCCCTCTCTCTCTGTGCCCACATGGGGTCAGTCACCCTCTCTCTCTCTGTGCCCGCTCGGGGTCAGTCACCCTCTCTCTCTCTGTGCCCGCTCGGGGTCAGTCACCCTCTCCCTCTCTGTGCCCGCTCGGGGTCAGTCACCCTCTCCCTCTCTGTGCCCGCTCGGGGTCAGTCTCCCTCTCTCTCTGTGCCCGCTCAGGGTCAGTCTCCCTCTCTCTCTGTGCCCGCTCAGGGTCAGTCTCTCTCTCTGTGCCCGCTCTGGGTCAGTCTCCCTCTCTCTCTGTGCCCGCTCAGGGTCAGTCTCCCTCTCTCTCTGTGCCCGCTCAGGGTCAGTCTCCCTCTCTCTCTGTGCCCGCTCAGGGTCAGTCTCCCTCTCTCTCTGCGCCCGCTCGGGGTCAGTCTCCCTCTCTCTCTGTGCCCACTCGGGGTCAGTCTCCCTCTCTGTGCCCGCTCGGGGTCAGTCTCCCTCTCGCTCTCTCAGTGCCCATTCTGGATCACTCTCTCTCTCTCTCTCTCTCTCTGTGCCCGCTCTGGGTCATACTCTCTCTCTCGCAGTGCCCACTCTGAGTCAGTCTCTCTCTCTCTCTCTCTCTCAGTGCCCGGTCTGGGTCAGTCTCTCTCTCTCAGTGCCCGGTCTGGGCCAGTCTCTCTCTCTCAGTGCCCACTCTGGGTCATACTCTCTCTCTCTCGCAGTGCCCACTCTGAGTCAGTCTCTCTCTCTCTCTCTCTCTCTCAGGGCCTGCTCTGGGTCAGTCTCTCACTCTCTCTCTCTCTCTCTCTCTCTGTGACCATGCTGGTTCAGTCTCCCTCTCTCTCTCAGTGACCGCTCTGGGTCAGTCGCTCACCCTAAGTGTCCGCTGTGGGACAGTCTCTCACTCGCTCTCTCTCTGTGCCCGCTCGGGGTCAGTCTCCCTCTCTCTCTGTGCCCGCTCAGGGTCAGTCTCCCTCTCTCTCTGTGCCCGCTCGGGGTCAGTCTCCCTCTCTCTCTGTGCCCGCTCGGGGTCAGTCTCCCTCTCTCTCTGTGCCCGCTCGGGGTCAGTCTCCCTCTCTCTCTGTGCCTGCTCAGGGTCAGTCTCCCTCTCTCTCTGTGCCCGCTCGGGGTCAGTCTCCCTCTCTCTCTGTGCCCGCTCGGGGTCAGTCTCCCTCTCTCTCTCTGTGCCCGCTCGGGGTCAGTCTCCCTCTCTCTCTGTGCCCGCTCAGGGTCAGTCTCCCTCTCTCTCTGTGCCCGCTCAGGGTCAGTCTCCCTCTCTCTCTGAGCCCGCTCGGGTCAGTCTCCCTCTCTCTCTGTGCCCGCTCGGGGTCAGTCTCCCTCTCTGTGCCCGCTCGGGGTCAGTCTCCCTCTCGCTCTCTCAGTGCCCATTCTGGATCACTCTCTCTCTCTCTCTCTCTCTGTGCCCGCTCTGGGTCATACTCTCTCTCTCGCAGTGCCCACTCTGAGTCAGTCTCTCTCTCTCTCTCTCTCAGTGCCCGGTCTGGGTCAGTCTCTCTCTCTCAGTGCCCGGTCTGGGCCAGTCTCTCTCTCTCAGTGCCCACTCTGGGTCATACTCTCTCTCTCTCGCAGTGCCCACTCTGAGTCAGTCTCTCTCTCTCTCTCTCTCTCTCAGGGCCTGCTCTGGGTCAGTCTCTCACTCTCTCTCTCTCTCTCTCTCTCTCTGTGACCATGCTGGTTCAGTCTCCCTCTCTCTCTCAGTGCCCGCTCTGGGTCAGTCGCTCACCCTAAGTGTCCGCTGTGGGACAGTCTCTCACTCGCTCTCTCTCTGTGCCCGCTCGGGGTCAGTCTCCCTCTCTCTCTGTGCCTGCTCTGGGTCAGTCTCACTCTCTCTCTCTCGGTGCCCGCTCTAGGTCAGTCTTCCACTCTCTCTTTCAATGCCCGCTCGGGGTCAGTCTTCCACTCTCTCTTTCAATGCCCGCTCGGGGTCAGTCTCCCTCTCTCTCTGTGCCCGCTCGGGGTCAGTCTCCCTCTCTCTCTGTGCCCGCTCGGGGTCAGTCTCCCTCTCTCTCTGTGCCCGCTCGGGGTCAGTCTCCCTCTCTCTCTGTGCCCGCTCGGGGTCAGTCTCCCTCTCTCTCTGTGCCCGCTCGGGGTCAGTCTCCCTCTCTCTCTGTGCCCGCTCGGGGTCAGTCTCCCTCTCTCTCTGTGCCCGCTCGGGGTCAGTCTCCCTCTCTCTCTGTGCCCGCTCGGGGTCAGTCTCCCTCTCTCTCTGTGCCCGCTCGGGGTCAGTCTCCCTCTCTCTCTGTGCCCGCTCGGGGTCAGTCTCCCTCTCTCTCTGTGCCCGCTCGGGGTCAGTCTCCCTCTCTCCCTGTGCCCGCTCGGGGTCAGTCTCCCTCTCTCTCTGTGCCCGCTCGGGGTCAGTCTCCCTCTCTCTCTGCGCCCGCTCGGGGTCAGTCTCCCTCTCTCTCTGTGCCTGCTCTGGGTCAGTCTCCCTCTCTCTCTGTGCCTGCTCTGGGTCAGTCTCCCTCTCTCTCTGTGCCTGCTCCGGGTCAGTCTCCCTCTCTCTCTGTGCCCGCTCAGGGTCAGTCTCCCTCTCTGTGCCCGCTCGGGGTCAGTCTCTCTCTCGCTCTCTCAGTGCCCATTCTGGATCACTCTCTCTCTCTCTGTGCCCGCTCTGGGTCATACTCTCTCTCTCTCTCGCAGTGCCCACTCTGAGTCAGTCTCTCTCTCTCTCTCTCTCTGTGCCCGGTCTGGGTCAGTCTCTCTCTCTCAATGCCCGGTCTGGGTCAGTCTCTCTCTCTCAGTGCCCGGTCTGGGTCAGTCTCTCTCTCTCTCTCTCTCTCTCTCTCTCTCTCTCTCAGGACCTGCTCTGGGTCAGTCTCTCACTCTCTCTCTCTCTGTGCCCACGCTGGTTCAGTCTCCCTCTCTCTCTCAGTGCCCGCTCTGGGTCAGTCTCTCACCCTAAGTGTCCGCTGTGGGACAGTCTCTCACTCGCTCTCTCTCAGTGCCTGCTCTGGATCAGTCTTTCTCTCTCTCTCTCTCAGTGCCCTCTCTGGGTCTGTCTCTCTCTCTCTCTCTCTCAGTGCCTGCTCTGGGTCAGTCTCCCTCTCTCTCTCTCTCAGTGCCCGCTCTGGGTCAGTCTCTCACTCTCTGTGCCCGCTCTAGGTCAGTCTCTCTCTCAGTACCCGCTCTGGGTCAGTCTCCCTCTCTCTCAGTGCCGGCTCTGAGTCAGTCTCTCACTCTCTCTCTCTCTCGGTGCCCACTCTGGGTTAGTCTTCCAATCTCTCTCTCTTTCAGTGCCCGCTCGGGGTCAGTCTCCCTCTCTTTCAGTGCCCGCTCGGGGTCAGTCTCCCTCTCTTTCAGTGCCCGCTCGGGGTCAGTCTCCCTCTCTCTCTGTGCCCGCTCGGGGTCAGTCTCCCTCTCTCTCTGTGCCCGCTCGGGGTCAGTCTCCCTCTCTCTCTGTGCCCGCTCGGGGTCAGTCTCCCTCTCTCTCTGTGCCCGCTCGGGGTCAGTCTCCCTCTCACTCTGTGCCCGCTCGGGGTCAGTCTCCCTCTCTGTGCCCGCTCGGGGTCAGTCTCCCTCTCTCTCTGTGCCCGCTCGGGGTCAGTCTCCCTCTCTCTCTGTGCCCGCTCGGGGTCAGTCTCCCTCGCTCTCTGTGCCCGCTCGGGGTCAGTCTCCCTCTCTCTCTGTGCCCGCTCGGGGTCAATCTCCCACTCTCTCTTCGCCCGCTCGGGGTCAGTCTCCCTCTCTCTCTGTGCCCGCTCGGGGTCAGTCTCCCTCTCTCTCTGTGCCCGCTCGGGGTCAGTCTCCCTCTCTCTCTGTGCCCGCTCGGGGTCAGTCTCCCTCTCTCTCTGTGCCCGCTCGGGGTCAGTCTCTCGCTCTCTGTGCCCGCTCGGGGTCAGTCTCCCTCGCTCTCTGTGCCCGCTCGGGGTCAGTCTCCCTCGCTCTCTGTGCCCGCTCGGGGTCAGTCTCCCTCGCTCTCTGTGCCCGCTCGGGGTCAGTCTCCCTCGCTCTCTGTGCCCGCTCGGGGTCAGTCTCCCTCGCTCTCTGTGCCCGCTCGGGGTCAGTCTCCCTCGCTCTCTGTGCCCGCTCGGGGTCAGCCTCCCTCTCTCTCTGTGCCCGCTCGGGGTCAGCCTCCCTCGCTCTCTGTGCCCGCTCGGGGTCAGCCTCCCTCTCTCTCTGTGCCCGCTCGGGGTCAGTCTCCCTCTCTCTCTGTGCCTGCTCGGGGTCAGCCTCCCTCTCTCTCTGTGCCCGCTCGGGGTCAGTCTCCCTCTCTCTCTGTGCCCACACGGGGTCAGTCACCCTCTCTCTCTCTGTGCCCGCTCGGGGTCAGTCACCCTCTCTCTCTCTGTGCCCGCTCGGGGTCAGTCACCCTCTCCCTCTCTGTGCCCGCTCGGGGTCAGTCACCCTCTCTCTCTCTGTGCCCGCTCGGGGTCAGTCTCCCTCTCTCTCTGTGCCCGCTCGGGGTCAGTCTCCCTCTCTCTCTGTGCCCGCTCAGGGTCAGTCTCCCTCTCTCTCTGTGCCCGCTCGGGGTCAGTCTCCCTCTCTCTCTGTGCCCGCTCGGGGTCAGTCTCCCTCTCTCTCTGTGCCTGCTCAGGGTCAGTCTCCCTCTCTCTCTGTGCCCGCTCGGGGTCAGTCTCCCTCTCTCTCTGTGCCCGCTCGGGGTCAGTCTCCCTCTCTCTCTCTGTGCCCGCTCGGGGTCAGTCTCCCTCTCTCTCTGTGCCCGCTCTGGGTCAGTCTCCCTCTCTCTCTGTGCCCGCTCAGGGTCAGTCTCCCTCTCTCTCTGTGCCCGCTCAGGGTCAGTCTCCCTCTCTCTCCGTGCCCGCTCAGGGTCAGTCTCCCTCTCTCTCTGCGCCCGCTCGGGGTCAGTCTCCCTCTCTCTCTGTGCCCACTCGGGGTCAGTCTCCCTCTCTGTGCCCGCTCGGGGTCAGTCTCCCTCTCGCTCTCTCAGTGCCCATTCTGGATCACTCTCTCTCTCTCTCTCTCTCTCTCTCTCTCTGTGCCCGCTCTGGGTCATACTCTCTCTCTCGCAGTGCCCACTCTGAGTCAGTCTCTCTCTCTCTCTCTCTCAGTGCCCGGTCTGGGTCAGTCTCTCTCTCTCAGTGCCCGGTCTGGGCCAGTCTCTCTCTCTCAGTGCCCACTCTGGGTCATACTCTCTCTCTCTCGCAGTGCCCACTCTGAGTCAGTCTCTCTCTCTCTCTCTCTCTCTCAGGGCCTGCTCTGGGTCAGTCTCTCACTCTCTCTCTCTCTCTCTGTGACCATGCTGGTTCAGTCTCCCTCTCTCTCTCAGTGACCGCTCTGGGTCAGTCGCTCACCCTAAGTGTCCGCTGTGGGACAGTCTCTCACTCGCTCTCTCTCTGTGCCCGCTCGGGGTCAGTCTCCCTCTCTCTCTGTGCCCGCTCAGGGTCAGTCTCCCTCTCTCTCTGTGCCCGCTCGGGGTCAGTCTCCCTCTCTCTCTGTGCCCGCTCGGGGTCAGTCTCCCTCTCTCTCTGTGCCTGCTCAGGGTCAG
This sequence comes from Carcharodon carcharias, assembly GCF_017639515.1. Lineage (NCBI taxonomy): Eukaryota > Metazoa > Chordata > Chondrichthyes > Lamniformes > Lamnidae > Carcharodon > Carcharodon carcharias. Next base: position 56,390,510 of record NC_054478.1, on the reverse strand, counting down.
TCTCCCTCTCTCTCTGTGCCCGCTCGGGGTCAGTCTCCCTCTCTCTCTGTGCCCGCTCGGGGTCAGTCTCCCTCTCTCTCTCTGTGCCCGCTCGGGGTCAGTCTCCCTCTCTCTCTGTGCCTGCTCTGGGTCAGTCTCACTCTCTCTCTCTCGGTGCCCGCTCTGGGTCAGTCTTCCACTCTCTCTTTCAATGCCCGCTCGGGGTCAGTCTTCCACTCTCTCTTTCAATGCCCGCTCGGGGTCAGTCTCCCACTCTCTCTTTCAATGCCCGCTCGGGGTCAGTCTCCCTCTCTCTCTGTGCCCGCTCGGGGTCAGTCTCCCTCTCTCTCTGTGCCCGCTCGGGGTCAGTCTCCCTCTCTCTCTGTGCCCGCTCGGGGTCAGTCTCCCTCTCTCTCTGTGCCCGCTCGGGGTCAGTCTCCCTCTCTCTCTGTGCCCGCTCGGGGTCAGTCTCCCTCTCTCTCTGTGCCCGCTCGGGGTCAGTCTCCCTCTCTCTCTGTGCCCGCTCGGGGTCAGTCTCCCTCTCTCTCTGTGCCCGCTCGGGGTCAGTCTCCCTCTCTCTCTGTGCCCGCTCGGGGTCAGTCTCCCTCTCTCTCTGTGCCCGCTCGGGGTCAGTCTCCCTCTCTCTCTGTGCCCGCTCGGGGTCAGTCTCCCTCTCTCTCTGTGCCCGCTCGGGGTCAGTCTCCCTCTCTCTCTGTGCCCGCTCGGGGTCAGTCTCCCTCTCTCTCTGTGCCCGCTCGGGGTCAGTCTCCCTCTCTCTCTGTGCCCGCTCGGGGTCAGTCTCCCTCTCTCTCTGTGCCCGCTCGGGGTCAGTCTCCCTCTCTCTCTGTGCCCGCTCGGGGTCAGTCTCCCTCTCTCTCTGTGCCCGCTCGGGGTCAGTCTCCCTCTCTCCCTGTGCCCGCTCGGGGTCAGTCTCCCTCTCTCTCTGTGCCCGCTCGGGGTCAGTCTCCCTCTCTCTCTGCGCCCGCTCGGGGTCAGTCTCCCTCTCTCTCTGTGCCTGCTCTGGGTCAGTCTCCCTCTCTCTCTGTGCCTGCTCTGGGTCAGTCTCCCTCTCTCTCTGTGCCTGCTCCGGGTCAGTCTCCCTCTCTCTCTGTGCCCGCTCAGGGTCAGTCTCCCTCTCTGTGCCCGCTCGGGGTCAGTCTCTCTCTCGCTCTCTCAGTGCCCATTCTGGATCACTCTCTCTCTCTCTGTGCCTGCTCTGGGTCATACTCTCTCTCTCTCTCTCGCAGTGCCCACTCTGAGTCAGTCTCTCTCTCTCTCTCTCTCAGTGCCCGGTCTGGGTCAGTCTCTCTCTCTCAATGCCCGGTCTGGGTCAGTCTCTCTCTCTCAGTGCCCGGTCTGGGTCAGTCTCTCTCTCTCTCTCTCTCTGTCTCTCTCTCTCAGGACCTGCTCTGGGTCAGTCTCTCACTCTCTCTCTCTCTGTGCCCACGCTGGTTCAGTCTCCCTCTCTCTCTCAGTGCCCGCTCTGGGTCAGTCTCTCACCCTAAGTGTCCGCTGTGGGACAGTCTCTCACTCGCTCTCTCTCAGTGCCTGCTCTGGATCAGTCTTTCTCTCTCTCTCTCTCAGTGCCCGCTCTGGGTCAGTCTCTCTCTCTCTCTCAGTGCCTGCTCTGGGTCAGTCTCTCACCCTAAGTGTCCGCTGTGGGACAGTCTCTCACTCGCTCTCTCTCAGTGCCTGCTCTGGATCAGTCTTTCTCTCTCTCTCTCTCAGTGCCTGCTCTGGGTCAGTCTCCCTCTCTCTCTCTCTCAGTGCCCGCTCTGGGTCAGTCTCTCACTCTCTGTGCCCGCTCTAGGTCAGTCTCTCTCTCAGTACCCGCTCTGGGTCAGTCTCCCTCTCTCTCAGTGCCGGCTCTGGGTCAGTCTCTCACTCTCTCTCTCTCTCGGTGCCCACTCTGGGTTAGTCTTCCAATCTCTCTCTCTTTCAGTGCCCGCTCGGGGTCAGTCTCCCTCTCTTTCAGTGCCCGCTCGGGGTCAGTCTCCCTCTCTTTCAGTGCCCGCTCGGGGTCAGTCTCCCTCTCTTTCAGTGCCCGCTCGGGGTCAGTCTCCCTCTCTCTCTGTGCCCGCTCGGGGTCAGTCTCCCTCTCTCTCTGTGCCCGCTCGGGGTCAGTCTCCCTCTCTCTCTGTGCCCGCTCTGGGTCAGTCTCCCTCTCTCTCTGTGCCCGCTCGGGGTCAGTCTCCCTCTCTCTCTGTGCCCGCTCGGGGTCAGTCTCCCTCTCTCTCAGTGCCTGCTCGGGGTCAGTCTCCCTCTCTCTCTGTGCCCGCTCGGGGTCAGTCTCCCTCTCTCTCTGTGCCCGCTCGGGGTCAGTCTCCCTCTCTCTCTGTGCCCGCTCGGGGTCAGTCTCCCTCTCTCTCTGTGCCCGCTCGGGGTCAGTCTCCCTCTCTCTCTGTGCCCGCTCGGGGTCAGTCTCCCTCTCTCTCTGTGCCCGCTCGGGGTCAGTCTCCCTCTCTCTCTGTGCCCGCTCGGGGTCAGTCTCCCTCTCTCTCTGTGCCCGCTCGGGGTCAGTCTCCCTCTCTCTCTGTGCCCGCTCGGGGTCAGTCTCCCTCTCTCTCTGTGCCCGCTCGGGGTCAGTCTCCCTCTCTCTCTGTGCCCGCTCGGGGTCAGTCTCCCTCTCTCTCTGTGCCCGCTCGGGGTCAGTCTCTCGCTCTCTGTGCCCGCTCGGGGTCAGTCTCCCTCGCTCTCTGTGCCCGCTCGGGGTCAGTCTCCCTCGCTCTCTGTGCCCGCTCGGGGTCAGTCTCCCTCGCTCTCTGTGCCCGCTCGGGGTCAGTCTCCCTCGCTCTCTGTGCCCGCTCGGGGTCAGTCTCCCTCGCTCTCTGTGCCCGCTCGGGGTCAGTCTCCCTCGCTCTCTGTGCCCGCTCGGGGTCAGCCTCCCTCTCTCTCTGTGCCCGCTCGGGGTCAGCCTCCCCCTCTCTCTGTGCCCGCTCGGGGTCAGCCTCCCTCTCTCTCTGTGCCCGCTCGGGGTCAGTCTCCCTCTCTCTCTGTGCCCACACGGGGTCAGTCACCCTCTCTCTCTCTGTGCCCGCTCGGGGTCAGTCACCCTCTCTCTCTCTGTGCCCGCTCGGGGTCAGTCACCCTCTCCCTCTCTGTGCCCGCTCGGGGTCAGTCACCCTCTCTCTCTCTGTGCCCGCTCGGGGTCAGTCTCCCTCTCTCTCTGTGCCCGCTCGGGGTCAGTCTCCCTCTCTCTCTGTGCCCGCTCAGGGTCAGTCTCCCTCTCTCTCTGTGCCCGCTCGGGGTCAGTCTCCCTCTCTCTCTGTGCCCGCTCGGGGTCAGTCTCCCTCTCTCTCTGTGCCTGCTCAGGGTCAGTCTCCCTCTCTCTCTGTGCCCGCTCGGGGTCAGTCTCCCTCTCTCTCTGTGCCCGCTCGGGGTCAGACTCCCTCTCTCTCTCTGTGCCCGCTCGGGGTCAGTCTCCCTCTCTCTCTGTGCCCGCTCTGGGTCAGTCTCCCTCTCTCTCTGTGCCCGCTCAGGGTCAGTCTTCCTCTCTCTCTGTGCCCGCTCAGGGTCAGTCTCCCTCTCTCTCTGTGCCCGCTCAGGGTCAGTCTCCCTCTCTCTCTGCGCCCGCTCGGGGTCAGTCTCCCTCTCTCTCTGTGCCCGCTCAGGGTCAGTCTCCCTCTCTCTCTGTGCCCGCTCAGGGTCAGTCTCCCTCTCTCTCTGCGCCCGCTCGGGGTCAGTCTCCCTCTCTCTCTGTGCCCGCTCGGGGTCAGCCTCCCTCTCTCTCTGTGCCCGCTCGGGGTCAGTCTCCCTCTCTCTCTGTGCCCGCTCTGGGTCAGTCTCCCTCTCTCTCTGTGCCCGCTCAGGGTCAGTCTCCCTCTCTCTCTGTGCCCGCTCAGGGTCAGTCTCCCTCTCTCTCTGAGCCCGCTCGGGGTCAGTCTCCCTCTCTCTCTGTGCCCGCTCGGGGTCAGTCTCCCTCTCTGTGCCCGCTCGGGGTCAGTCTCCCTCTCGCTCTCTCAGTGCCCATTCTGGATCACTCTCTCTCTCTCTCTCTGTGCCCGCTCTGGGTCATACTCTCTCTCTCGCAGTGCCCACTCTGAGTCAGTCTCTCTCTCTCTCTCTCTCAGTGCCCGGTCTGGGTCAGTCTCTCTCTCTCAGTGCCCGGTCTGGGCCAGTCTCTCTTTCTCAGTGCCCACTCTGGGTCATACTCTCTCTCTCTCGCAGTGCCCACTCTGAGTCAGTCTCTCTCTCTCTCTCTCTCTCAGGGCCTGCTCTGGGTCAGTCTCTCACTCTCTCTCTCTCTCTCTCTCTCTCTCTGTGACCATGCTGGTTCAGTCTCCCTCTCTCTCTCAGTGCCCGCTCTGGGTCAGTCGCTCACCCTAAGTGTCCGCTGTGGGACAGTCTCTCACTCGCTCTCTCTCTGTGCCCGCTCGGGGTCAGTCTCCCTCTCTCTCTGTGCCTGCTCTGGGTCAGTCTCACTCTCTCTCTCGGTGCCCGCTCTGGGTCAGTCTTCCACTCTCTCTTTCAATGCCCGCTCGGGGTCAGTCTTCCACTCTCTCTTTCAATGCCCGCTCGGGGTCAGTCTCCCTCTCTCTCTGTGCCCGCTCGGGGTCAGTCTCCCTCTCTCTCTGTGCCCGCTCGGGGTCAGTCTCCCTCTCTCTCTGTGCCTGCTCGGGGTCAGTCTCCCTCTCTCTCTGTGCCCGCTCGGGGTCAGTCTCCCTCTCTCTCTGTGCCCGCTCGGGGTCAGTCTCCCTCTCTCTCTGTGCCCGCTCGGGGTCAGTCTCCCTCTCTCTCTGTGCCCGCTCGGGGTCAGTCTCCCTCTCTCTCTGTGCCCGCTCGGGGTCAGTCTCCCTCTCTCTCTGTGCCCACTCGGGGTCAGTCTCCCTCTCTCTCTGTGCCCGCTCGGGGTCAGTCTCCCTCTCTCTCTGTGCCCGCTCGGGGTCAGTCTCCCTCTCTCTCTGTGCCCGCTCGGGGTCAGTCTCCCTCTCTCTCTGTGCCCTCTCGGGGTCAGTCTCCCTCTCTCTCTGTGCCCGCTCGGGGTCAGTCTCCCTCTCTCTCTGTGCCCGCTCGGGGTCAGTCTCCCTCTCTCCCTGTGCCCGCTTGGGGTCAGTCTCCCTCTCTCTCTGTGCCCGCTCGGGGTCAGTCTCCCTCTCTCTCTGCGCCCGCTCGGGGTCAGTCTCCCTCTCTCTCTGTGCCTGCTCTGGGTCAGTCTCCCTCTCTCTCTGTGCCTGCTCTGGGTCAGTCTCCCTCTCTCTCTGTGCCTGCTCCGGGTCAGTCTCCCTCTCTCTCTGTGCCCGCTCAGGGTCAGTCTCCCTCTCTGTGCCCGCTCGGGGTCAGTCTCTCTCTCGCTCTCTCAGTGCCCATTCTGGATCACTCTCTCTCTCTCTGTGCCCGCTCTGGGTCATACTCTCTCTCTCTCGCAGTGCCCACTCTGAGTCAGTCTCTCTCTCTCTCTCTGTGCCCGGTCTGGGTCAGTCTCTCTCTCTCAATGCCCGGTCTGGGTCAGTCTCTCTCTCTCAGTGCCCGGTCTGGGTCAGTCTCTCTCTCTCAGTGCCCGGTCTGGGTCAGTCTCTCTCTCTCTCTCTCTCTGTCTCTCTCTCTCAGGACCTGCTCTGGGTCAGTCTCTCACTCTCTCTCTCTCTGTGCCCACGCTGGTTCAGTCTCCCTCTCTCTCTCAGTGCCTGCTCTGGGTCAGTCTCTCACCCTAAGTGTCCGCTATGGGACAGTCTCTCACTCGCTCTCTCTCAGTGCCTGCTCTGGATCAGTCTTTCTCTCTCTCTCTCTCAGTGCCTGCTCTGGGTCAGTCTCCCTCTCTCTCAGTGCCGGCTCTGGGTCAGTCTCTCACTCTCTCTCTCTCTCGGTGCCCACTCTGGGTTAGTCTTCCAATCTCTCTCTCTTTCAGTGCCCGCTCGGGGTCAGTCTCCCTCTCTTTCAGTGCCCGCTCGGGGTCAGTCTCCCTCTCTTTCAGTGCCCGCTCGGGGTCAGTCTCCCTCTCTCTCTGTGCCCGCTCGGGGTCAGTCTCCCTCTCTCTCTGTGCCCGCTCGGGGTCAGTCTCCCTCTCTCTCTGTGCCCGCTCGGGGTCAGTCTCCCTCTCTCTCTGTGCCCGCTCGGGGTCAGTCTCCCTCTCTGTGCCCGCTCGGGGTCAGTCTCCCTCTCTCTCAGTGCCCGCTCGGGGTCAGTCTCCCTCTCTCTCTGCGCCCGCTCGGGGTCAGTCTCCCTCTCTCTCTGCGCCCGCTCGGGGTCAGTCTCCCTCTTTCTCTGTGCCCGCTCGGGGTCAGTCTCCCTCTCTCTCTGTGCCCGCTCGGGGTCAGTCTCCCTCTCTCTCTGTGCCCGCTCGGGGTCAGTCTCTCGCTCTCTGTGCCCGCTCGGGGTCAGTCTCCCTCGCTCTCTGTGCCCGCTCGGGGTCAGTCTCCCTCGCTCTCTGTGCCCGCTCGGGGTCAGTCTCCCTCGCTCTCTGTGCCCGCTCGGGGTCAGTCTCCCTCGCTCTCTGTGCCCGCTCGGGGTCAGCCTCCCTCTCTCTCTGTGCCCGCTCGGGGTCAGCCTCCCTCTCTCTCTGTGCCCGCTCGGGGTCAGCCTCCCTCTCTCTCTGTGCCCGCTCGGGGTCAGCCTCCCTCTCTCTCTGTGCCCGCTCGGGGTCAGTCTCCCTCTCTCTCTGTGCCCGCTCGGGGTCAGCCTCCCTCTCTCTCTGTGCCCGCTCGGGGTCAGTCTCCCTCTCTCTCTGTGCCCACACGGGGTCAGTCACCCTCTCTCTCTCTGTGCCCGCTCGGGGTCAGTCACCCTCTCTCTCTCTGTGCCCGCTCGGGGTCAGTCACCCTCTCCCTCTCTGTGCCCGCTCGGGGTCAGTCACCCTCTCTCTCTCTGTGCCCGCTCGGGGTCAGTCTCCCTCTCTCTCTGTGCCCGCTCAGGGTCAGTCTCACTCTCTCTCTGTGCCCGCTCAGGGTCAGTCTCCCTCTCTCTCTGTGCCCGCTCGGGGTCAGTCTCCCTCTCTCTCTGTGCCTGCTCAGGGTCAGTCTCCCTCTCTCTCTGTGCCCGCTCGGGGTCAGTCTCCCTCTCTTTCTGTGCCCGCTCGGGGTCAGTCTCCCTCTCTCTCTCTGTGCCCGCTCGGGGTCAGTCTCCCTCTCTCTCTGTGCCCGCTCTGGGTCAGTCTCCCTCTCTCTCTGTGCCCGCTCAGGGTCAGTCTCCCTCTCTCTCTGTGCCCGCTCAGGGTCAGTCTCCCTCTCTCTCTGTGCCCGCTCAGGGTCAGTCTCCCTCTCTCTCTGCGCCCGCTCGGGGTCAGTCTCCCTCTCTCTCTGTGCCCACTCGGGGTCAGTCTCCCTCTCTGTGCCCGCTCGGGGTCAGTCTCCCTCTCGCTCTCTCAGTGCCCATTCTGGATCACTCTCTCTCTCTCTCTCTCTCTCTCTGTGCCCGCTCTGGGTCATACTCTCTCTCTCGCAGTGCCCACTCTGAGTCAGTCTCTCTCTCTCTCTCTCTCAGTGCCCGGTCTGGGTCAGTCTCTCTCTCTCAGTGCCCGGTCTGGGCCAGTCTCTCTCTCTCAGTGCCCACTCTGGGTCATACTCTCTCTCTCTCGCAGTGCCCACTCTGAGTCAGTCTCTCTCTCTCTCTCTCTCTCTCAGGGCCTGCTCTGGGTCAGTCTCTCACTCTCTCTCTCTCTCTCTCTCTCTGTGACCATGCTGGTTCAGTCTCCCTCTCTCTCTCAGTGCCCGCTCTGGGTCAGTCGCTCACCCTAAGTGTCCGCTGTGGGACAGTCTCTCACTCGCTCTCTCTCTGTGCCCGCTCGGGGTCAGTCTCCCTCTCTCTCTGTGCCCGCTCAGGGTCAGTCTCCCTCTCTCTCTGTGCCCGCTCGGGGTCAGTCTCCCTCTCTCTCTGTGCCCGCTCGGGGTCAGTCTCCCTCTCTCTCTGTGCCCGCTCGGGGTCAGTCTCCCTCTCTCTCTGTGTCTGCTCAGGGTCAGTCTCCCTCTCTCTCTGTGCCCGCTCGGGGTCAGTCTCCCTCTCTCTCTGTGCCCGCTCGGGGTCAGTCTCCCTCTCTCTCTCTGTGCCCGCTCGGGGTCAGTCTCCCTCTCTCTCTGTGCCCGCTCTGGGTCAGTCTCCCTCTCTCTCTGTGCCCGCTCAGGGTCAGTCTCCCTCTCTCTCTGTGCCCGCTCAGGGTCAGTCTCCCTCTCTCTCTGAGCCCGCTCGGGTCAGTCTCCCTCTCTCTCTGTGCCCGCTCGGGGTCAGTCTCCCTCTCTGTGCCCGCTCGGGGTCAGTCTCCCTCTCGCTCTCTCAGTGCCCATTCTGGATCACTCTCTCTCTCTCTCTCTCTCTCTCTCTGTGCCCGCTCTGGGTCATACTCTCTCTCTCGCAGTGCCCACTCTGAGTCAGTCTCTCTCTCTCTCTCTCTCAGTGCCCGGTCTGGGTCAGTCTCTCTCTCTCAGTGCCCGGTCTGGGCCAGTCTCTCTCTCTCAGTGCCCACTCTGGGTCATACTCTCTCTCTCTCGCAGTGCCCACTCTGAGTCAGTCTCTCTCTCTCTCTCTCTCTCTCTCAGGGCCTGCTCTGGGTCAGTCTCTCACTCTCTCTCTCTCTCTGTGACCATGCTGGTTCAGTCTCCCTCTCTCTCTCAGTGCCCGCTCTGGGTCAGTCGCTCACCCTAAGTGTCCGCTGTGGGACAGTCTCTCACTCGCTCTCTCTCTGTGCCCGCTCGGGGTCAGTCTCCCTCTCTCTCTGTGCCTGCTCTGGGTCAGTCTCACTCTCTCTCTCTCTCGGTGCCCGCTCTGGGTCAGTCTTCCACTCTCTCTTTCAATGCCCGCTCGGGGTCAGTCTTCCACTCTCTCTTTCAATGCCCGCTCGGGGTCAGTCTCCCTCTCTCTCTGTGCCCGCTCGGGGTCAGTCTCCCTCTCTCTCTGTGCCCGCTCGGGGTCAGTCTCCCTCTCTCTCTGTGCCCGCTCTGGGTCAGTCTCCCTCTCTCTCTGTGCCCGCTCGGGGTCAGTCTCCCTCTCTCTCTGTGCCCGCTCGGGGTCAGTCTCCCTCTCTCTCTGTGCCCGCTCGGGGTCAGTCTCCCTCTCTCTCTGTGCCCGCTCGGGGTCAGTCTCCCTCTCTCTCTGTGCCCGCTCGGGGTCAGTCTCCCTCTCTCTCTGTGCCCGCTCGGGGTCAGTCTCCCTCTCTCTCTGTGCCCGCTCGGGGTCAGTCTCCCTCTCTCTCTGTGCCCGCTCGGGGTCAGTCTCCCTCTCTCCCTGTGCCCGCTCGGGGTCAGTCTCCCTCTCTCTCTGTGCCCGCTCGGGGTCAGTCTCCCTCTCTCTCTGCGCCCGCTCGGGGTCAGTCTCCCTCTCTCTCTGTGCCTGCTCTGGGTCAGTCTCCCTCTCTCTCTGTGCCTGCTCTGGGTCAGTCTCCCTCTCTCTCTGTGCCTGCTCTGGGTCAGTCTCCCTCTCTCTCTGTGCCCGCTCAGGGTCAGTCTCCCTCTCTGTGCCCGCTCGGGGTCAGTCTCTCTCTCGCTCTCTCAGTGCCCATGCTGGATCACTCTCTCTCTCTCTGTGCCCGCTCTGGGTCATACTCTCTCTCTCTCTCGCAGTGCCCACTCTGAGTCAGTCTCTCTCTCTCTCTCTGTGCCCGGTCTGGGTCAGTCTCTCTCTCTCAATGCCCGGTCTGGGTCAGTCTCTCTCTCTCAGTGCCCGGTCTGGGTCAGTCTCTCTCTCTCTCTCTCTCTCTCTCTCTCTCTCTCTCTCAGGACCTGCTCTGGGTCAGTCTCTCACTCTCTCTCTCTCTGTGCCCACGCTGGTTCAGTCTCCCTCTCTCTCTCAGTGCCCGCTCTGGGTCAGTCTCTCACCCTAAGTGTCCGCTGTGGGACAGTCTCTCACTCGCTCTCTCTCAGTGCCTGCTCTGGATCAGTCTTTCTCTCTCTCTCTCTCAGTGCCCACTCTGGGTCAGTCTCTCTCTCTCTCTCTCTCAGTGCCTGCTCTGGGTCAGTCTCCCTCTCTCTCTCTCTCAGTGCCCGCTCTGGGTCAGTCTCTCACTCTCTGTGCCCGCTCTAGGTCAGTCTCTCTCTCAGTACCCGCTCTGGGTCAGTCTCCCTCTCTCTCTGCGCCCGCTCGGGGTCAGTCTCCCTCTCTCTCTGTGCCTGCTCTGGGTCAGTCTCCCTCTCTCTCTGTGCCTGCTCTGGGTCAGTCTCCCTCTCTCTCTGTGCCTGCTCCGGGTCAGTCTCCCTCTCTCTCTGTGCCCGCTCAGGGTCAGTCTCCCTCTCTGTGCCCGCTCGGGGTCAGTCTCTCTCTCGCTCTCTCAGTGCCCATTCTGGATCACTCTCTCTCTCTCTGTGCCCGCTCTGGGTCATACTCTCTCTCTCTCGCAGTGCCCACTCTGAGTCAGTCTCTCTCTCTCTCTCTGTGCCCGGTCTGGGTCAGTCTCTCTCTCTCAATGCCCGGTCTGGGTCAGTCTCTCTCTCTCAGTGCCCGGTCTGTGTCAGTCTCTCTCTCTCAGTGCCCGGTCTGGGTCAGTCTCTCTCTCTCTCTCTCTCTGTCTCTCTCTCTCAGGACCTGCTCTGGGTCAGTCTCTCACTCTCTCTCTCTCTGTGCCCACGCTGGTTCAGTCTCCCTCTCTCTCTCAGTGCCTGCTCTGGGTCAGTCTCTCACCCTAAGTGTCCGCTATGGGACAGTCTCTCACTCGCTCTCTCTCAGTGCCTGCTCTGGATCAGTCTTTCTCTCTCTCTCTCTCAGTGCCTGCTCTGGGTCAGTCTCCCTCTCTCTCAGTGCCGGCTCTGGGTCAGTCTCTCACTCTCTCTCTCTCTCGGTGCCCACTCTGGGTTAGTCTTCCAATCTCTCTCTCTTTCAGTGCCCGCTCGGGGTCAGTCTCCCTCTCTTTCAGTGCCCGCTCGGGGTCAGTCTCCCTCTCTTTCAGTGCCCGCTCGGGGTCAGTCTCCCTCTCTCTCTGTGCCCGCTCGGGGTCAGTCTCCCTCTCTCTCTGTGCCTGCTCGGGGTCAGTCTCCCTCTCTCTCTGTGCCCGCTCGGGGTCAGTCTCCCTCTCTCTCTGTGCCCGCTCGGGGTCAGTCTCCCTCTCTCTCTGTGCCCGCTCGGGGTCAGTCTCCCTCTCTCTCAGTGCCCGCTCGGGGTCAGTCTCCCTCTCTCTCTGCGCCCGCTCGGGGTCAGTCTCCCTCTCTCTCTGCGCCCGCTCGGGGTCAGTCTCCCTCTCTCTCTGTGCCCGCTCGGGGTCAGTCTCCCTCTCTCTCTGTGCCCGCTCGGGGTCAGTCTCCCTCTCTCTCTGTGCCCGCTCGGGGTCAGTCTCTCGCTCTCTGTGCCCGCTCGGGGTCAGTCTCCCTCGCTCTCTGTGCCCCCTCGGGGTCAGTCTCCCTCGCTCTCTGTGCCCGCTCGGGGTCAGTCTCCCTCGCTCTCTGTGCCCGCTCGGGGTCAGTCTCCCTCGCTCTCTGTGCCCGCTCGGGGTCAGCCTCCCTCTCTCTCTGTGCCCGCTCGGGGTCAGCCTCCCTCTCTCTCTGTGCCCGCTCGGGGTCAGCCTCCCTCTCTCTCTGTGCCCGCTCGGGGTCAGCCTCCCTCTCTCTCTGTGCCCGCTCGGGGTCAGCCTCCCTCTCTCTCTGTGCCCGCTCGGGGTCAGCCTCCCTCTCTCTCTGTGCCCGCTCGGGGTCAGTCTCCCTCTCTCTCTGTGCCCACACGGGGTCAGTCACCCTCTCTCTCTCTGTGCCCGCTCGGGGTCAGTCACCCTCTCTCTCTCTGTGCCCGCTCGGGGTCAGTCACCCTCTCCCTCTCTGTGCCCGCTCGGGGTCAGTCACCCTCTCTCTCTCTGTGCCCGCTCGGGGTCAGTCTCCCTCTCTCTCTGTGCCCGCTCAGGGTCAGTCTCCCTCTCTCTCTGTGCCCGCTCAGGGTCAGTCTCCCTCTCTCTCTGTGCCCGCTCGGGGTCAGTCTCCCTCTCTCTCTGTGCCTGCTCAGGGTCAGTCTCCCTCTCTCTCTGTGCCCGCTCGGGGTCAGTCTCCCTCTCTCTCTGTGCCCGCTCGGGGTCAGTCTCCCTCTCTCTCTCTGTGCCCGCTCGGGGTCAGTCTCCCTCTCTCTCTGTGCCCGCTCTGGGTCAGTCTCCCTCTCTCTCTGTGCCCGCTCAGGGTCAGTCTCCCTCTCTCTCTGTGCCCGCTCAGGGTCAGTCTCCCTCTCTCTCTGTGCCCGCTCAGGGTCAGTCTCCCTCTCTCTCTGCGCCCGCTCGGGGTCAGTCTCCCTCTCTCTCTGTGCCCACTCGGGGTCAGTCTCCCTCTCTGTGCCCGCTCGGGGTCAGTCTCCCTCTCGCTCTCTCAGTGCCCATTCTGGAAAACTCTCTCTCTCTCTCTCTCTCTCTCTGTGCCCGCTCTGGGTCATACTCTCTCTCTCGCAGTGCCCACTCTGAGTCAGTCTCTCTCTCTCTCTCTCTCAGTGCCCGGTCTGGGTCAGTCTCTCTCTCTCAGTGCCCGGTCTGGGCCAGTCTCTCTCTCTCAGTGCCCACTCTGGGTCATACTCTCTCTCTCTCGCAGTGCCCACTCTGAGTCAGTCTCTCTCTCTCTCTCTCTCTCTCAGGGCCTGCTCTGGGTCAGTCTCTCACTCTCTCTCTCTCTCTCTCTCTCTGTGACCATGCTGGTTCAGTCTCCCTCTCTCTCTCAGTGCCCGCTCTGGGTCAGTCGCTCACCCTAAGTGTCCGCTGTGGGACAGTCTCTCACTCGCTCTCTCTCTGTGCCCGCTCGGGGTCAGTCTCCCTCTCTCTCTGTGCCCGCTCAGGGTCAGTCTCCCTCTCTCTCTGTGCCCGCTCGGGGTCAGTCTCCCTCTCTCTCTGTGCCCGCTCGGGGTCAGTCTCCCTCTCTCTCTGTGCCCGCTCGGGGTCAGTCTCCCTCTCTCTCTGTGTCTGCTCAGGGTCAGTCTCCCTCTCTCTCTGTGCCCGCTCGGGGTCAGTCTCCCTCTCTCTCTGTGCCCGCTCGGGGTCAGTCTCCCTCTCTCTCTCTGTGCCCGCTCGGGGTCAGTCTCCCTCTCTCTCTGTGCCCGCTCTGGGTCAGTCTCCCTCTCTCTCTGTGCCCGCTCAGGGTCAGTCTCCCTCTCTCTCTGTGCCCGCTCAGGGTCAGTCTCCCTCTCTCTCTGAGCCCGCTCGGGTCAGTCTCCCTCTCTCTCTGTGCCCGCTCGGGGTCAGTCTCCCTCTCTGTGCCCGCTCGGGGTCAGTCTCCCTCTCGCTCTCTCAGTGCCCATTCTGGATCACTCTCTCTCTCTCTCTCTCTCTCTCTCTCTGTGCCCGCTCTGGGTCATACTCTCTCTCTCGCAGTGCCCACTCTGAGTCAGTCTCTCTCTCTCTCTCTCTCAGTGCCCGGTCTGGGTCAGTCTCTCTCTCTCAGTGCCCGGTCTGGGCCAGTCTCTCTCTCTCAGTGCCCACTCTGGGTCATACTCTCTCTCTCTCGCAGTGCCCACTCTGAGTCAGTCTCTCTCTCTCTCTCTCTCTCTCTCAGGGCCTGCTCTGGGTCAGTCTCTCACTCTCTCTCTCTCTCTCTCTCTCTGTGACCTTGCTGGTTCAGTCTCCCTCTCTCTCTCAGTGCCCGCTCTGGGTCAGTCGCTCACCCTAAGTGTCCGCTGTGGGACAGTCTCTCACTCGCTCTCTCTCTGTGCCCGCTCGGGGTCAGTCTCCCTCTCTCTCTGTGCCTGCTCTGGGTCAGTCTCACTCTCTCTCTCTCGGTGCCCGCTCTGGGTCAGTCTTCCACTCTCTCTTTCAATGCCCGCTCGGGGTCAGTCTTCCACTCTCTCTTTCAATGCCCGCTCGGGGTCAGTCTCCCTCTCTCTCTGTGCCCGCTCGGGGTCAGTCTCCCTCTCTCTCTGTGCCCGCTCGGGGTCAGTCTCCCTCTCTCTCTGTGCCCGCTCGGGGTCAGTCTCCCTCTCTCTCTGTGCCCGCTCGGGGTCAGTCTCCCTCTCTCTCTGTGCCCGCTCGGGGTCAGTCTCCCTCTCTCTCTGTGCCCGCTCGGGGTCAGTCTCCCTCTCTCTCTGTGCCCGCTCGGGGTCAGTCTCCCTCTCTCTCTGTGCCCGCTCGGGGTCAGTCTCCCTCTCTCTCTGTGCCCGCTCGGGGTCAGTCTCCCTCTCTCTCTGTGCCCGCTCGGGGTCAGTCTCCCTCTCTCTCTGTGCCCGCTCGGGGTCAGTCTCCCTCTCTCCCTGTGCCCGCTCGGGGTCAGTCTCCCTCTCTCTCTGTGCCCGCTCGGGGTCAGTCTCCCTCTCTCTCTGCGCCCGCTCGGGGTCAGTCTCCCTCTCTCTCTGTGCCTGCTCTGGGTCAGTCTCCCTCTCTCTCTGTGCCTGCTCTGGGTCAGTCTCCCTCTCTCTCTGTGCCTGCTCCGGGTCAGTCTCCCTCTCTCTCTGTGCCCGCTCAGGGTCAGTCTCCCTCTCTGTGCCCGCTCGGGGTCAGTCTCTCTCTCGCTCTCTCAGTGCCCATTCTGGATCACTCTCTCTCTCTCTGTGCCCGCTCTGGGTCATACTCTCTCTCTCTCTCGCAGTGCCCACTCTGAGTCAGTCTCTCTCTCTCTCTCTGTGCCCGGTCTGGGTCAGTCTCTCTCTCTCAATGCCCGGTCTGGGTCAGTCTCTCTCTCTCAGTGCCCGGTCTGGGTCAGTCTCTCTCTCTCTCTCTCTCTCTCTCTCTCTCTCTCTCTCAGGACCTGCTCTGGGTCAGTCTCTCACTCTCTCTCTCTCTGTGCCCACGCTGGTTCAGTCTCCCTCTCTCTCTCAGTGCCCGCTCTGGGTCAGTCTCTCACCCTAAGTGTCCGCTGTGGGACAGTCTCTCACTCGCTCTCTCTCAGTGCCTGCTCTGGATCAGTCTTTCTCTCTCTCTCTCTCAGTGCCCACTCTGGGTCAGTCTCTCTCTCTCTCTCTCTCAGTGCCTGCTCTGGGTCAGTCTCCCTCTCTCTCTCTCTCAGTGCCCGCTCTGGGTCAGTCTCTCACTCTCTGTGCCCGCTCTAGGTCAGTCTCTCTCTCAGTACCCGCTCTGGGTCAGTCTCCCTCTCTCTCAGTGCCGGCTCTGGGTCAGTCTCTCACTCTCTCTCTCTCTCGGTGCCCACTCTGGGTTAGTCTTCCAATCTCTCTCTCTTTCAGTGCCCGCTCGGGGTCAGTCTCCCTCTCTTTCAGTGCCCGCTCGGGGTCAGTCTCCCTCTCTTTCAGTGCCCGCTCGGGGTCAGTCTCCCTCTCTTTCAGTGCCCGCTCGGGGTCAGTCTCCCTCTCTCTCTGTGCCCGCTCGGGGTCAGTCTCCCTCTCTCTCTGTGCCCGCTCGGGGTCAGTCTCCCTCTCTCTCTGTGCCCGCTCGGGGTCAGTCTCCCTCTCACTCTGTGCCCGCTCGGGGTCAGTCTCCCTCTCTGTGCCCGCTCGGGGTCAGTCTCCCTCTCTCTCAGTGCCCGCTCGGGGTCAGTCTCCCTCTCTCTCTGTGCCCGCTCGGGGTCAGTCTCCCTCTCTCTCTGTGCCCGCTCGGGGTCAGTCTCCCTCTCTCTCTGTGCCCGCTCGGGGTCAGTCTCCCACTCTCTCTGTGCCCGCTCGGGGTCAGTCTCCCTCTCTCTCTGTGCCCGCTCGGGGTCAGTCTCCCTCTCTCTCTGTGCCCGCTCGGGGTCAGTCTCCCTCTCTCTCTGTGCCCGCTCGGGGTCAGTCTCCCTCTCTCTCTGTGCCCGCTCGGGGTCAGTCTCTCGCTCTCTGTGCCCGCTCGGGGTCAGTCTCCCCCGCTCTCTGTGCCCGCTCGGGGTCAGTCTCCCTCGCTCTCTGTGCCCGCTCGGGGTCAGTCTCCCTCGCTCTCTGTGCCCGCTCGGGGTCAGTCTCCCTCGCTCTCTGTGCCCGCTCGGGGTCAGTCTCCCTCGCTCTCTGTGCCCGCTCGGGGTCAGTCTCCCTCGCTCTCTGTGCCCGCTCGGGGTCAGTCTCCCTCTCTCTCTGTGCCCGCTCTGGGTCAGTCTCCCTCTCTCTCTGTGCCCGCTCAGGGTCAGTCTCCCTCTCTCTCTGTGCCCGCTCAGGGTCAGTCTCCCTCTCTCTCTGTGCCCGCTCAGGGTCAGTCTCCCTCTCTCTCTGCGCCCGCTCGGGGTCAGTCTCCCTCTCTCTCTGTGCCCACTCGGGGTCAGTCTCCCTCTCTGTGCCCGCTCGGGGTCAGTCTCCCTCTCGCTCTCTCAGTGCCCATTCTGGATCACTCTCTCTCTCTCTCTCTCTCTCTCTGTGCCCGCTCTGGGTCATACTCTCTCTCTCGCAGTGCCCACTCTGAGTCAGTCTCTCTCTCTCTCTCTCTCAGTGCCCGGTCTGGGTCAGTCTCTCTCTCTCAGTGCCCGGTCTGGGCCAGTCTCTCTCTCTCAGTGCCCACTCTGGGTCATACTCTCTCTCTCTCGCAGTGCCCACTCTGAGTCAGTCTCTCTCTCTCTCTCTCTCTCTCAGGGCCTGCTCTGGGTCAGTCTCTCACTCTCTCTCTCTCTCTCTCTCTGTGACCATGCTGGTTCAGTCTCCCTCTCTCTCTCAGTGCCCGCTCTGGGTCAGTCGCTCACCCTAAGTGTCCGCTGTGGGACAGTCTCTCACTCGCTCTCTCTCTGTGCCCGCTCGGGGTCAGTCTCCCTCTCTCTCTGTGCCCGCTCAGGGTCAGTCTCCCTCTCTCTCTGTGCCCGCTCGGGGTCAGTCTCCCTCTCTCTCTGTGCCCGCTCGGGGTCAGTCTCCCTCTCTCTCTGTGCCTGCTCAGGGTCAGTCTCCCTCTCTCTCTGTGCCCGCTCGGGGTCAGTCTCCCTCTCTCTCTGTGCCCGCTCGGGGTCAGTCTCCCTCTCTCTCTCTGTGCCCGCTCGGGGTCAGTCTCCCTCTCTCTCTGTGCCTGCTCTGGGTCAGTCTCACTCTCTCTCTCTCGGTGCCCGCTCTGGGTCAGTCTTCCACTCTCTCTTTCAATGCCCGCTCGGGGTCAGTCTTCCACTCTCTCTTTCACTGCCCGCTCGGGGTCAGTCTCCCTCTCTCTCTGTGCCCGCTCGGGGTCAGTCTCCCTCTCTCTCTGTGCCCGCTCGGGGTCAGTCTCCCTCTCTCTCTGTGCCCGCTCGGGGTCAGTCTCCCTCTCTCTCTGTGCCCGCTCGGGGTCAGTCTCCCTCTCTCTCTGTGCCCGCTCGGGGTCAGTCTCCCTCTCTCTCTGTGCCCGCTCGGGGTCAGTCTCCCTCTCTCTCTGTGCCCGCTCGGGGTCAGTCTCCCTCTCTCTCTGTGCCCGCTCGGGGTCAGTCTCCCTCTCTCTCTGTGCCCGCTCGGGGTCAGTCTCCCTCTCTCTCTGTGCCCGCTCGGGGTCAGTCTCCCTCTCTCTCTGTGCCCGCTCGGGGTCAGTCTCCCTCTCTCTCTGTGCCCGCTCGGGGTCAGTCTCCCTCTCTCTCTGTGCCCGCTCGGGGTCAGTCTCCCTCTCTCTCTGTGCCCGCTCGGGGTCAGTCTCCCTCTCTCTCTGTGCCCGCTCGGGGTCAGTCTCCCTCTCTCTCTGTGCCCGCTCGGGGTCAGTCTCCCTCTCTCTCTGCGCCCGCTCGGGGTCAGTCTCCCTCTCTCTCTGTGCCTGCTCTGGGTCAGTCTCCCTCTCTCTCTGTGCCTGCTCTGGGTCAGTCTCCCTCTCTCTCTGTGCCTGCTCCGGGTCAGTCTCCCTCTCTCTCTGTGCCCGCTCAGGGTCAGTCTCCCTCTCTGTGCCCGCTCGGGGTCAGTCTCTCTCTCGCTCTCTCAGTGCCCATTCTGGATCACTCTCTCTCTCTCTGTGCCCGCTCTGGGTCATACTCTCTCTCTCTCTCTCGCAGTGCCCACTCTGAGTCAGTCTCTCTCTCTCTCTCTGTGCCCGGTCTGGGTCAGTCTCTTTCTCTCAATGCCCGGTCTGGGTCAGTCTCTCTCTCTCAGTGCCCGGTCTGGGTCAGTCTCTCTCTCTCTCTCTCTCTGTCTCTCTCTCTCAGGACCTGCTCTGGGTCAGTCTCTCACTCTCTCTCTCTCTGTGCCCACGCTGGTTCAGTCTCCCTCTCTCTCTCAGTGCCCGCTCTGGGTCAGTCTCTCACCCTAAGTGTCCGCTGTGGGACAGTCTCTCACTCGCTCTCTCTCAGTGCCTGCTCTGGATCAGTCTTTCTCTCTCTCTCTCTCAGTGCCCGCTCTGGGTCAGTCTCTCTCTCTCTCTCAGTGCCTGCTCTGGGTCAGTCTCGCACCCTAAGTGTCCGCTGTGGGACAGTCTCTCACTCGCTCTCTCTCAGTGCCTGCTCTGGATCAGTCTTTCTCTCTCTCTCTCTCAGTGCCTGCTCTGGGTCAGTCTCCCTCTCTCTCTCTCTCAGTGCCCGCTCTGGGTCAGTCTCTCACTCTCTGTGCCCGCTCTAGGTCAGTCTCTCTCTCAGTACCCGCTCTGGGTCAGTCTCCCTCTCTCTCAGTGCCGGCTCTGGGTCAGTCTCTCACTCTCTCTCTCTCTCGGTGCCCACTCTGGGTTAGTCTTCCAATCTCTCTCTCTTTCAGTGCCCGCTCGGGGTCAGTCTCCCTCTCTTTCAGTGCCCGCTCGGGGTCAGTCTCCCTCTCTTTCAGTGCCCGCTCGGGGTCAGTCTCCCTCTCTCTCTGTGCCCGCTCGGGGTCAGTCTCCCTCTCTCTCTGTGCCCGCTCGGGGTCAGTCTCCCTCTCTCTCTGTGCCCGCTCTGGGTCAGTCTCCCTCTCTCTCTGTGCCCGCTCGGGGTCAGTCTCCCTCTCTCTCTGTGCCCGCTCGGGGTCAGTCTCCCTCTCTCTCAGTGCCCGCTCGGGGTCAGTCTCCCTCTCTCTCTGTGCCCGCTCGGGGTCAGTCTCCCTCTCTCTCTGTGCCCGCTCGGGGTCAGTCTCCCTCTCTCTCTGTGCCCGCTCGGGGTCAGTCTCCCTCTCTCTCTGTGCCCGCTCGGGGTCAGTCTCCCTCTCTCTCTGTGCCCGCTCGGGGTCAGTCTCCCTCTCTCTCTGTGCCCGCTCGGGGTCAGTCTCCCTCTCTCTCTGTGCCCGCTCGGGGTCAGTCTCCCTCTCTCTCTGTGCCCGCTCGGGGTCAGTCTCCCTCTCTCTCTGTGCCCGCTCGGGGTCAGTCTCCCTCTCTCTCTGTGCCCGCTCGGGGTCAGTCTCCCTCTCTCTCTGTGCCCGCTCGGGGTCAGTCTCTCGCTCTCTGTGCCCGCTCGGGGTCAGTCTCCCTCGCTCTCTGTGCCCGCTCGGGGTCAGTCTCCCTCGCTCTCTGTGCCCGCTCGGGGTCAGTCTCCCTCGCTCTCTGTGCCCGCTCGGGGTCAGTCTCCCTCGCTCTCTGTGCCCGCTCGGGGTCAGTCTCCCTCGCTCTCTGTGCCCGCTCGGGGTCAGTCTCCCTCGCTCTCTGTGCCCGCTCGGGGTCAGCCTCCCTCTCTCTCTGTGCCCGCTCGGGGTCAGCCTCCCTCTCTCTCTGTGCCCGCTCGGGGTCAGCCTCCCTCTCTCTCTGTGCCCGCTCGGGGTCAGTCTCCCTCTCTCTCTGTGCCCACACGGGGTCAGTCACCCTCTCTCTCTCTGTGCCCGCTCGGGGTCAGTCACCCTCTCTCTCTCTGTGCCCGCTCGGGGTCAGTCACCCTCTCCCTCTCTGTGCCCGCTCGGGGTCAGTCACCCTCTCTCTCTCTGTGCCCGCTCGGGGTCAGTCTCCCTCTCTCTCTGTGCCCGCTCGGGGTCAGTCTCCCTCTCTCTCTGTGCCCGCTCAGGGTCAGTCTCCCTCTCTCTCTGTGCCCGCTCGGGGTCAGTCTCCCTCTCTCTCTGTGCCCGCTCGGGGTCAGTCTCCCTCTCTCTCTGTGCCTGCTCAGGGTCAGTCTCCCTCTCTCTCTGTGCCCGCTCGGGGTCAGTCTCCCTCTCTCTCTGTGCCCGCTCGGGGTCAGTCTCCCTCTCTCTCTCTGTGCCCGCTCGGGGTCAGTCTCCCTCTCTCTCTGTGCCCGCTCTGGGTCAGTCTCCCTCTCTCTCTGTGCCCGCTCAGGGTCAGTCTTCCTCTCTCTCTGTGCCCGCTCAGGGTCAGTCTCCCTCTCTCTCTGTGCCCGCTCAGGGTCAGTCTCCCTCTCTCTCTGCGCCCGCTCGGGGTCAGTCTCCCTCTCTCTCTGTGCCCGCTCAGGGTCAGTCTCCCTCTCTCTCTGTGCCCGCTCAGGGTCAGTCTCCCTCTCTCTCTGCGCCCGCTCGGGGTCAGTCTCCCTCTCTCTCTGTGCCCACTCGGGGTCAGTCTCCCTCTCTGTGCCCGCTCGGGGTCAGTCTCCCTCTCGCTCTCTCAGTGCCCATTCTGGATCACTCTCTCTCTCTCTCTCTCTCTCTCTCTGTGCCCGCTCTGGGTCATACTCTCTCTCTCGCAGTGCCCACTCTGAGTCAGTCTCTCTCTCTCTCTCTCTCAGTGCCCGGTCTGGGTCAGTCTCTCTCTCTCAGTGCCCGGTCTGGGCCAGTCTCTCTCTCTCAGTGCCCACTCTGGGTCATACTCTCTCTCTCTCGCAGTGCCCACTCTGAGTCAGTCTCTCTCTCTCTCTCTCTCTCTCAGGGCCTGCTCTGGGTCAGTCTCTCACTCTCTCTCTCTCTCTCTCTGTGACCATGCTGGTTCAGTCTCCCTCTCTCTCTCAGTGCCCGCTCTGGGTCAGTCGCTCACCCTAAGTGTCCGCTGTGGGACAGTCTCTCACTCGCTCTCTCTCTGTGCCCGCTCGGGGTCAGTCTCCCTCTCTCTCTGTGCCTGCTCTGTGTCAGTCTCACTCTCTCTCTCTCGGTGCCCGCTCTGGGTCAGTCTTCCACTCTCTCTTTCAATGCCCGCTCGGGGTCAGTCTTCCACTCTCTCTTTCAATGCCCGCTCGGGGTCAGTCTCCCTCTCTCTCTGTGCCCGCTCGGGGTCAGTCTCCCTCTCTCTCTGTGCCCGCTCGGGGTCAGTCTCCCTCTCTCTCTGTGCCCGCTCGGGGTCAGTCTCCCTCTCTCTCTGTGCCCGCTCGGGGTCAGTCTCCCTCTCTCTCTGTGCCCGCTCGGGGTCAGTCTCCCTCTCTCTCTGTGCCCGCTCGGGGTCAGTCTCCCTCTCTCTCTGTGCCCGCTCGGGGTCAGTCTCCCTCTCTCTCTGTGCCCGCTCGGGGTCAGTCTCCCTCTCTCTCTGTGCCCGCTCGGGGTCAGTCTCCCTCTCTCTCTGTGCCCGCTCGGGGTCAGTCTCCCTCTCTCTCTGTGCCCGCTCGGGGTCAGTCTCCCTCTCTCTCTGTGCCCGCTCGGGGTCAGTCTCCCTCTCTCTCTGCGCCCGCTCGGGGTCAGTCTCCCTCTCTCTCTGTGCCTGCTCTGGGTCAGTCTCCCTCTCTCTCTGTGCCTGCTCTGGGTCAGTCTCCCTCTCTCTCTGTGCCTGCTCTGGGTCAGTCTCCTTCTCTCTCTGTGCCCGCTCTCGGTCAGTCTCCCTCTCTCTCTCTCAATGCCTGCTCTGGGTCAGTCTCCCTCTCGCTCTGTGCCCGCTCTAGGTTAGTCTCTCACTCTCAGTGACCGCTCTGGGTTAGTCTCTCACTTTCTTTCTCTCAGTGCCCGCTCTGGATTAGATTCTCTCTCACTCAATGCCTGCTCTGGGTCAGTCTCTCTCTCTCTCTCTCAGTGCCCGCAGTGGGTCAGTCTCTCTCTCTCAAGCCCCACACTGGGTCAGTCTCTCTCTCTCTCTCTCAAGCCCCACCCTGGGTCAGTCTCTCTCTCTCTCTCTCAAGCCCCACCCTGGGTCAGTCTCTCTCTCTCTCTCTCTCAAGCCCCACTCTGGGTCAGTCTCTCTCTCTCTCTCTCTCAAGCCCCACTCTGGGTCAGTCTCTCTCTCTCTCTCAAGCCCCACCTTGGGTCAGTCTCTCTCTCTCTCTCTCTCTCTCTCTCTCTCAAGCCCCACCCTGGGTCAATCTCCTTCTCTCTCTGTGCCCGCTCTCGGTCAGTCTCCCTCTCTCTCTCTCAATGCCTGCTCTGGGTCAGTATCCCTCTCGCTCTGTGCCCGCTCTGGGTTAGTCTCATTCTCAGTGACCGCTCTGGGTTAGTCTCTCACTTTCTTTCACTCAGTGCCTGCTCTGGATTAGATTCTCTCTCACTCAATGCCTGCTCTGGGTCAGTCTCTCTCTCTCAGTGCCCGCAGTGGGTCAGTCTCTCTCTCTCAAGCCCCACACTGGGTCAGTCTCTCTCTCTCTCTCTCTCTCAAGCCCCACCCTGGGTCAGTCTCTCTCTCTCTCTCTCTCAAGCCCCACTCTGGGTCAGTCTCTCTCTCTCTCTCTCAAGCCCCACCCTGGGTCAGTCTCTCTCTCTCTCTCTCTCTCTCAAGCCCCACCCTGGGTCAGTCTCTCTCTCTCTCAGTGCCCACTCTGGGTCAGTCTCTCTCTCTCTCTGTGTCCGTTCTGGTTCAGTCGCTCTTTCTCATTACTCATAATAACAGCGAGAGACAGGGGGTAAGAGACCAGAGAATAAAAAGTGTTGGATTTTCCATTTTTAAATTCAAATTCCCATAAATCGACCTCAAAATTTTTGGAGAGAATATTAGATTTATGCAACAGAAGCATTTGTGACACCAAGCAAAAAAGATAAAATGAACTGAACATAAGCATACCCCATTGTAATCATCTGAAATTAAACATTATTAAAAGGATGACCAAACACTACTTTAAAAGGGGAATAAACAGAAGAGGCGGACATTCACATCCACTTCCAACCTATCCTGATAATGGTTTTTACTCCCTCAGGCACCAGCTATGACAACTGTTACAATGGTTTTGCTAGTCTTGTACCTTGCCACTCCTTTGTTTGCACATCCATAATTTTTGTTTGGGTTATTGGCTACACTCTGATCACATGGTTTTCCAATCAGTTTGTTTGTTTCAATGGCCTTCTAATGAATTATCTTAATTGCTTTGAAGTTCATTGGCGGCCATCTTTAATGAAAACTCAGATGCAACTGAATCATCACAAAGTGAATACTGCTTCAATGTGCACAATATTATCGTAGTTATGAATATCATGTATATTCTATCAAATGATGAACAATTTTAAAATCTTTTATTGCGTGTCAGTGATATAGCAGCATTGTCACTGGACTAGTATTCCAGAGACCCAGGGTAATGTTCTGGGGACATGGGTTCAAATCACACCACGGCAGATGGTGATATTTGAATTAAAAAATTTGGAATTAAAAAAGTCTAATGATGACCATGAAACCATTGCCGATTGTTATAAAAACCCAACTAGTTCACTAATGCCCTTTAGGGGAGGAAATCTGCCATTCTTACTTGGTGTGGCCTACATATGACTCCAGACCCACAGCAATGTGGTTGACTCTTAAATGCCCACTGATCAAGGGAAATTAGGGATGGGCAAAAATGCTGGCCTAGCCAGTGATGTCCGCATCCCATGAACAAATTTTAAAAAGAGTCAATTTTAAACTTAACCAGGAAAACCTCTCCAGTATTGAAAAAAAATACTCATAGAAATGGTCCTATACTAGCAATCGCTCTAGTGCTGGTTTTTACAAATATTGACAATGATCTTTAACATTAAAGTTTTCTAATGACTAAAATGATTTTTATTTGAATAGTCTGATTGTTGCTTTCTTACACATTCCTTTTGCTCAACAAATCACTTGACATCTTACCGTATCTAGTTAACTTGGTATGCCATTCACTATACATATATCAAGACACTTCACCAAAATTTACAAATAATGAGCCATAGCAATAACTTAAAATCATCCCACTCAATCAGAAAAATAATTTCAAAAATTCCTCTCTTATCCTGCAGATTCACTGAGACATCAGTGCTTAATTACTCCACATTTTACTCAAGAACAGAAAATGTTGAGAACACACAGCACCTATGGAGAGAAGGTGGTGTTAATGCAACCCAATTTTAACAAAGGGTCATTAAGACCTAAAATGTTAACACTACATTTCTTTATGTTCCTAAGCTAAGTACTAACCCTTCTTCACTTCCATCGCTATAGCTTACATTTTTGTGTACTAAATTTGATTGAGGGACTCTCAGATTTAATTTTGTTTCTAAGAAACATAATGCAAAGGAATGAATTTCAGGCACAACTTACAACTGAAATATACATTTATAGTTACATATTGTAAAATACATGGATTTTGTACATACCTTAACTAAGTATTTTTTATCCATGGGTAAACTGCAACATAAAAATAAAAAAGGAGCTATCAATGTTTAAAGTTAAAGTCGGTGATGTTATTTAACAAATTTTATCACATGACAAATTCCAATACAACAAATTACAATACTTACTATTCAATACTTAAATCATACACAATTTTTATTCTTAGATGCTGATCAATACTTCTCCTGGTAATTCGACTTGGTTCTAAATAAACCTGGTAAATCACCTAGAACAAAAAAGATGGGATTGGTAAAGGAGACATCAATATACAAAAGGAGATAAAGACTGGACCTTTAACAGTTGGGCATATCAGTTCTGCACACCTAACTTCAAATATAACACCATGTTCTATTCCTGGCTAATTAAATGAGTTAATATCCTTCATTATCATTTATAAATGTAACAAAGTTATTATTCCAACATAAAAAGTAGATAGTTACCTTTAAGTACAGATAATAGATAAATTAATTTTTCCAGACAATTTCTCAATGCTAAATTATCTTGGCTAACATTGCCATCTAAAATACATTTAAAAAAAGGCCACCAAGCACCAACTGTAGTGCTTCATTGCCGATACATTCAAAAATCCAGTCATCTTCCAAATAGGATATGGATTTAGTGGCACAATTATCTTCCTGCCCAACCATCAGACTCTCTGCTTCAATGCAGACTCAGGTTCTCATGTCTGACTTTCTTTCCCTCTAACTTTTCTCAAATTTCTCCCTCGATACACATTGTGTGTCAATTGCTCCCTTCCAGCATGTATTGATATGTCAGATCTTCCACCTCACTGTATGCATTATGCCCTATTATTAGATCTTGTTTCTCATGGCACATTGATGTTAGAAAAGTCTATATAGGCTCAAGGACCAGTTTCTGTGCTACTCACCCACTCTGTGTAGACTCAGTCTCCAATATCTGTGTTAGATCTTCCCTATCAGTTTACGTTGAGTACAGTGTTTGTCAGGCTATTGCATTCACGTTTGGATCCAGGCTCAACTCGCTTCCTAGTGTACACCCTGGACCAAGCTCAGGTTCGTCCTCACTGCATGCTTGGTGCCCGAGTCACACTACATATTTAAATTATTTTTTAAATGAAGAGAGACTGCAGAATGCTACTATACTGAAGAATCTGGGTGTCCTTGTACATGAATCATAAAGCATTAACATGCAGGTGCAGCAAGTAATTAGGAAGGCAAATGGGATGTTGGCCTTTATTGTAAAGGGGATGGAGTATAAAAATAGGGAAGTCCTGCTACAACTGTACAGGGCATTGGTGAGGCTGCACCTGGAGTATTTTGTACAGTTTGGTCTCCTTAAGGAAGGATACACTTGCATTGGGGGCAGTTCAACAAAGGTTCACTAAGCTAATTCCTGGGATGAAGGAGTTGTCTTACGAGGAAAGGCTGAGCAGGAAGGGTCTATACAAATAGAAGTTTAGAAGGATAAGAAGTGATCTTATTGAAATATATGAGATTCTCAGGGGCTGAGGGAATGCTTCCCCTCCTAGAAGAATCTAGATCGAGGATGCAGTTTCATATTAAGGGGTCTCCAATTTAAGATGAAGATAAGGAGGAATTTCTTCTCTCAGAGGAACTCTCTTCCATAGAGAACAGTCATGGAATATATTCAAGGCTGAGCTAGACAGATTTTTATCAGATATTTCATTGACAAGGGAGTCACGGGTTATGGGGGGGGCACAAGTGGAGTTAAGGCCACAATCAGGTCACTTATGATGTCACTGAATGGCTCAAGGGGTCAAATGGTCTACTCTTGCTCCTATTTCTTATATTTGTATGTTCAGGCTCTTTCAGTGCTTGCTCTGTGCCAGGGTCAAACTTTCCCTCAGTGCCCTGCTGTGCCAGGGTCAGATTCTCCCTTAGTGCCTGCTCTGTGCCAGGGTCAGACTCACCTTCAGTGTCCACTCTATGCCTGGGTCAGACTCTCTCCAGAATCACAAAATGGTTACAATGCAGATGGAGGCCATTTGGCCCATCATGTCTGTGACAGCTCTATGAAGGAGCAACCTGGTCATTCCCCTGCCTTCTCCCTGTAGCCCTCACATTCTTCCTTCTCAGATAATAATCCAATTCCTTCTTGAATGTCTTGATTGGACCTGCCTCCACCACACACTCAGGCAGCACATGTGATTCCAAATCCTAACAACTTACTGCTTAAAAAGTTTTTCCTCATGCTGTCATTCTTTTCCTATTTCCTTAAATCTGAGCCCACTGGTTCATAATCTTTCAACCAATTGGAGCAGTTTCTCCCTATCTACTCTGTCCAGATCCCTCATAATTTTGAATAATTCTAAAAAATCTCCTCCCAACCTTCTCTTCTTCAAGGAAAGTACAGCCACCTTCTCCAATCTATCCACCTAATTGAAATTCCTCATCCCTAGAACCATTCACATAAATCGTTCCTGCACTCTCTCTAATGCCTTCACATTCTTCATCAAGTCTGGCACCCAGAACTGGACGCAATATTCCAGTTGAAGCCAAACCAGTATTTCATACAAGTTTAACATACATGAAGGTCTAGGTTATTTACATATATCAGGAAGAGCAGAGGTTCTAACACTAATCCCTGGGGAACTCCACTGTAAACCTTCCTCTAGTCCATAAAACATCCATTAACCACTACGCTGTTTCTTGTCACTCTGCCAAATTTCATACCTATGTTGCTACTGCTCCTTTTATTCCATGAGCTATAACTTTGTTCACAAGTCTGTTGTGCAGCACTTTATCAAGTGCCTTTTGGAAGTCCATGTACATCACATCAACAGAATCATCCTCATGAACCCTTTTTGTTACCTCGTCAGAAAACTCATGCAAGTTAGCTAAGCATAATTTGCCCTTAACAACTCTATGATGGCTTTCCTTAATTAACTCACACTTGCCCACGTGACCAATAATTTTGTTCCAAATTATCACTTCTAGAAACTTCCACACCACCAAGATTAAACCGACTTGGCCTGTAGTTGCCAGGCTTATCTTTACAACTTTTTTGAAAAAGGGTGTAACAGTTGCAATTCTCCAGCCCTCTGGCACCACCCCTGAATCTAATGAAGACTGTAAAATTATGGTCAGTGTCTCTGCAATTTTCACTCTCACTTCCCTCAGTATCCTTGGATGCATCTCATCCGGTCCTGCAGCCTTATCAATTTTAAGTGCATAAAGTCTATCCAATACGTACTCCTTAGCAATGTTAAACCCTTAAAGTGTCTGAACTGCCTCCTCTTTCACAAGATCTGCATAGCATCATTTTCCATGGTAACAACAAATGCAAAGTATTAATTTAATACTTCAGCCATGCCCCTGCCTCCATGCGTAAATCTTCTTTTTTGTCCCTAATCAGCTCCACTCCTCCTTTTACCACCGTTTTACTTTTTATATGCCTATTTAAGGCTTTCAGAGTTTCTTTTATGTTAGCTGCTAGTTTCTTCTCATACTCTCTCTTTGCTTCTCTTATTTGCTTTTTCAATTCCCCTCTGAACCTTCTAAATCCAGCCTGGTTCTTATTATCCATCAACATCTGCCATATCATACTTTTTCTTCTTTATCTTTATCTTTAGAGGGAGCTCTAGATTGTTTGCCCTACCTTTCCCTTTCATGGGAATATATCTTGACTGTGTGCAAACTCTCTCTTCTGTAAAGGCAACCCATTGTTCAGTCACAGTTTTGCCTGCCAACCTTTGATTCTAATTATCTGGCCCAGATCCATTCTTACCCATTGAAGTTGGCTTCCCCCAGTTAATTATTCTTACTCTGAAGGATTGTTCTTTGTCCTTTTCCATAGCCAATCTAAATCTTATGTTACAATAATCACTGTCACATAAATGTTCCCCCACTGACACTTGATCCGCTTGGTCCACCCATTCCCAAAAACCATGTCTAGCAGTACCTCCTTTCTTATTGGACTGGAAATATACTGTAGAAATTTTTCCTCCAGGAATTCTTGCCTCTCTCTTCCCTTTACACTACCATATATAGCTAACTAAAGACCCCCATTATAACAATTCTACAATTCCTGCACATCTCTGTAATTTCCTTTCAAACTTGGTCCTGTATATCTTTTCCAGTTGTTGGTTGTCTGTAGAATACAACAAGCAATGTAATTATACCTTTTTAATTCCGTAGCTCTAGCCAAATAGATTCTATCCTTGACTCCTCTGGAACATACTCACTCTCCAACACTGAAATGTTCTTCTTGTTATGGCCAGTACAGGCATAAAGATATTAAAAATTCTAAAGGTGTATTTTTAAAAATAGAACAGATTTTTAAGATGGTTGACAACACATCATATGACTTTGGCAACATCAGCTCCAGACAAAACCTGAAACTCAGGCAAATACCTCTTTAAAATAAGAGTAATCCCAGCCACTTCTGAAGCTCACAAGTCCTTTTGTAAGGATGAACTGTAAACCTCCATGACTATGATACCAGCCAATTCATCTTCCTGCCTCACCATGGACAACAGAGACATTGAAACACAATGGGTGTGAGACAAATCAGAAATGAGTGTCATTGGCATTTCATTGTATTGTGATTGACCCTCACCTCAAAACAGTGAAAGTGTGAAAGGCCACAACACAGGGTGTTTATTGGCCCAACCCACTACCATATTTGGGGAAGGTCTCTGGACTTGTCTTGGTCACATGGTTAAAGCAGCCATGTTTATACTGGCTATTAAAAGTTACAGCAGGTCTCCATTATAGCCACAAGATCATATTTCCATATGGTAATCTGCATCTGGCCTGCAACTCACCAATCTTACTTATCATGTTCCACAGACATACAAGCACACTAACCCTAATTTATACTTTATTACTTTACTCTGAGTGGATCTAACAACTTATTATTTCTGACTCTAGTGCTATTAGTCTCTTCGAATATTCTGTGCACCTTGGTAGTCCTCTTTAATATTACCTCCTGGTTCCCATATCCTCGCTGTTAATTTAAACCCTCCCCAATACACTAGTAAATATTAGCAAGGGAACTGGTCCCAGCTCTGTTTAGGTGCAAAGCATGCATCCTGCACAGGCCCCATCTCACACAGACCTGGTCCCAAAGTACCAGGAATCTAAAGCCCTTACTTCTGCTCAGTGCCTGAATCAAAATCTCCCTCAGCAACCCTCTCTGGGCCTCAGTCAAACTCTCACAGTACACTCTCAGTGCCTGGATCACACACCCCCTCAGTGAATGCTCTGTGGTTAGGCCAGACTCCCTCTCATGCTCGCTCTCTCCGTGCCCACTCAACAACGCACCCTCTTGTGCTCGCGCTCTCCAATACCGCTCAACCGTGTGCTGTCTCATGCGCGCTCTCTCCGTGCCCGTTCAACGAAGCACTCGCACTCCCCATCCCCGCGCAACTGCTCGCGCTTGCTCCCTCCATCCCCACTCAGCCACAAGAGTGCTGCATGCCCGTTCAATTGCACGTGTTCAGTACCTGCTCAGTCACGCACACTCTCAGTGCCCGCTCAATCATTCACTCACTCTGTGCCCACTCAATCATGCACGCTTGCTGTGCCTGCTCAATCGCGCACTCACTATCAGTGCCCACTCAATCGCGCTCTCTGGCTCGCCCTCAGTGCCCGCTCAATCGCTGTCTCTGGCTCGCTCTCTGTACCCACTCAATCTCTATCTCCCTTTCTCTCTGTGCCCGCTCTGGCTCGGTCTCCCTCTGTGCCCACTCTGACTTGGTCTCCCTCTGTGCCCTCTCTGGCTCAATCTTCCTGTGCCCGCTCCGGCTCGGTCTCCCTCTGTGCCCGCTCTGGCTCGATCACCCCCTGTGCCCGCTCTGGCTCAGTCACCCCCTGTGCCCGCTCTGGCTCGATCACCCCCTGTGCCCGCTCCGGCTCCGTCTCCCTCTGTGCCCGCTCCGGCTCAGTCTCCCTCTGTGCCCGCTCCGGCTCAGTCTCCCTCTGTGCCCGCTCCGGCTCAGTCTCCCTCTGTGCCCGCTCCGGCTCAGTCTCCCTCTGTGCCCGCTCCGGCTCAGTCTCCCTCTGTGCCCGCTCCGGCTCAGTCTCCCTCTGTGCCCGCTCCGGCTCAGTCTCCCTCTGTGCCCGCTCCGGCTCAGTCTCCCTCTGTGCCCGCTCCGGCTCAGTCTCCCTCTGTGCCCGCTCCGGCTCAGTCTCCCTCTGTGCCCGCTCCGGCTCAGTCTCCCTCTGTGCCCGCTCCGGCTCAGTCTCCCTCTGTGCCCGCTCCGGCTCAGTCTCCCTCTGTGCCCGCTCCGGCTCAGTCTCCCTCTGTGCCCGCTCCGGCTCAGTCTCCCTCTGTGCCCGCTCCGGCTCAGTCTCCCTCTGTGCCCGCTCCGGCTCAGTCTCCCTCTGTGCCCGCTCCGGCTCAGTCTCCCTCTGTGCCCGCTCCGGCTCAGTCTCCCTCTGTGCCCGCTCCGGCTCAGTCTCCCTCTGTGCCCGCTCCGGCTCAGTCTCCCTCTGTGCCCGCTCCGGCTCAGTCTCCCTCTGTGCCCGCTCTGGCTCGATCACCCCCTGTGCCCGCTCCGGCTCAATCACCCCCTGTGCCCGCTCCGGCTCGATCACCCCCTGTGCCCGCTCCGGCTCCGTCTCCCTCTGTGCCCGCTCCGGCTCAGTCTCCCTCTGTGCCCGCTCCGGCTCAGTCTCCCTCTGTGCCCGCTCCGGCTCAGTCTCCCTCTGTGCCCGCTCCGGCTCAGTCTCCCTCTGTGCCCGCTCCGGTTCAGTCTCCCTCTGTGCCCGCTCCGGCTCAGTCTCCCTCTGTGCCCGCTCCGGCTCAGTCTCCCTCTGTGCCCGCTCTGGCTCGATCACCCCCTGTGCCCGCTCCGGCTCAATCACCCCCTGTGCCCGCTCCGGCTCGATCACCCCCTGTGCCCGCTCCGGCTCCGTCTCCCTCTGTGCCCGCTCCGGCTCAGTCTCCCTCTGTGCCCGCTCCGGCTCAGTCTCCCTCTGTGCCCGCTCCGGCTCAGTCTCCCTCTGTGCCCGCTCCGGTTCAGTCTCCCTCTGTGCCCGCTCCGGCTCAGTCTCCCTCTGTGCCCGCTCCAGCTCCCTCTGTGCCCGCTCCATCTCCGGCTCCCCCTGTGCCTGCTCCGACTCCCCCGTGCCCGCTCCAGCTCCATCTCCACCCCGTGCCCGCTCCGGCTCCATCTCCCCCCGTGCCCGTTCTGGCTCCGGCTGTGCCCGTTCTGGCTCCGGCTCCCCACCGTGCCCGCTCCGGCTCCGGCTCCGGCTCCATCCCCCTCCCCCACTCCCGTGCCCGCTCCGGCTCAATCTTCCTCTGCTCAGTGTCTCTCAGTCTCTAACTTACCAGCTCCTTTCCTTTATAAATTCGGTTTATTTACCTGTAATTATTGCTCACCTCTCTCAAATCCGGAACACGGTGTTTACATGTATAGCAGGTACTGGTTTCGATGACAGCACACATCATGCCGGTTACTATATAAAAGGCCCAGGTCCGGATTCTCCGACAGAGATTGAAGCCGGACGCCATCATTGGGCCGCGATGACGTCACGGGGCCGGCAAAACGCATGCGCAATGGAGGTGTTGAATGCTACATATCTGGTGGAGGAGACTGAGTAACAACAGCTGGTGTGGGAGAGAATACCTGTCATGCAGCAATATTATATTCCGAAAGAAAT
The DNA here is from genome assembly GCF_017639515.1 of Carcharodon carcharias. Lineage (NCBI taxonomy): Eukaryota > Metazoa > Chordata > Chondrichthyes > Lamniformes > Lamnidae > Carcharodon > Carcharodon carcharias. Next base: position 56,358,968 of record NC_054478.1, on the reverse strand, counting down.
GGCAACGAATAACTTGTAAAACCCATCAAAACAATCTGAGACTTTAAAAACTCGCAATATCAATCAGATTAGTAAAACTGTTTTTTCCTGGACCAGACTCCCCAAAACCTGTCCACCATCTGCAAAGAACAAGTCAGGAATGTGATTGAATACATTTCACTTGTCTGGATGAGCGCTGTTGCAATAACACTCAAGAAGTTCGATATCCAGCACAAGGCAGCCCACTTGAGCAGCTCCTCATTCACTACGTTAAACATCCACTCCCTCCATCACTGGTGCATAGCAGCATGTACCATATGCCAGATGCACTGCAACAACTTACCAAAGTTCCTTCGACAGCACCTTCTAAACTTGCTACCTCTACTTCATAGAAGGATAAGGGCAGCAGGCACATAGGAACACAGCCACCTGCAAATTCCCCTCCAAGCCACCTGACATAGAAACATAGAAAATAGGAGCAGGAGTAGGCCATTCGGCCCTTTGACCCTGCTCAGTCATTCATCATGATCATGGCTGATCATCCAATTCAATAGCCTGCTCCCATTTTCTCCCCATTTCCTTTGATACCTTTTGCCCCAAGAGCCTTATCTAACTCCTTCTTGAAAACATACAATGTTTTGGCCTCAACTACTTTCTGTGATAGCGAATTCCACAGGCTCACCACTCTCTGTGTGAAGAAATTTCTCCTCATCTCAGTCCTAAATGGTCTACTCCGTATCCTCAGACTGTGACCCCTGGTTCTGGACTACCCCACCATCGGGAACATCCTTCATGCATCTACCCTGTCTAGTCCTGTTAGAATGTTGTAGGTTTCTATGAGATCCCCTCTCATTCTTCTGACTTCCAGTGAATATAATCCTAACCAACTCAATCTCTCCTCATATGTCAGTCGCGCCATGCCATGAATCATTCTGGTAAACCTTTGCTGCACTCCTTCTACAGCAAGAACATTCTTCTTCAGATAAGGAGACCAAAACTGCGCACAGTATTACAGGTGTGGTTTCACCAAGGCCCTGTATAATTGCAACAAGGCATCCCTGCTCCTGTACTTGAATTCTCTCGCTATGAAGGCCAATATACCATTTGCCTTCTTTACTGCCTGCTGCACCTGCATGCTTACCTTCAACAACTGATGTACGAGGGCACCCAGGTCTCATTGTATATTCCCCTCTCTCAAGTTATAGCCATTCAGATAATAATCTGCCTTCCTGTTTTTGCTACCAAAGTGGATAACCTCACACTTACCCACATTATACTGCATCTGCCATGCATTTGCCCACTCACTCAGCTTGTCTAAATCACACTGAAGCATCTCTGTATCCTCCTCACAGCTCACTCTCCCACCCAGCTTTGTGTCATCTGCAAATCTGGAGATATTACATTTAGTTCCCTCATCTAAATCATTAATATATATTGTGAATAGCTGGGGTCCCAGCACTGATTCCTGCGGTACCCCACTAGTCACTGCCTGCCATTCAGAAAAAGACCTGTTTATTCCTACTCTCTGTTTCCTGTCTGCCAACCAGTTTTCTATCCATCTCAATATGCTACCCCCAATCCCATGCGCTTTAATTTTACATGCTAATCTCTTATGTGGGATTTTGTTGAAAACCTTCTGAAAGTCCAAATAAACCACATCCACTGGGTCCCCCTCATCAACCCTACTAGTTACATCCTCGAAAAATTCCAGATTTGTCAAGCATAATTTCCCTTTCATAAATCCATGCTGACTCTGTCTGATTCTGCCACTGTTTTCCAAGTGCTCAGCTATTAAATCTTTTATAATGGACTCTTGAATTTTCCCCACTACCAACAACAGGCTGACTGGTCTATAATTCCCTGTTTTCTCTCTACCTCCCTTTTTAAATAGTGGAGTTACATTAGCTACCCTCCAATCTGTAGAAACTGTTCCAGAGCCTATAGAATCTCAGAAGATGACCAGCAATGCATCCACTATTTCTAGGGCCACTTCCTTAATTACTCTGGGATGTAGATTATCAGGCCCTGGGGAATTATTGGCCTTCAATCTCATCAATTTCTCCAACACCATTTCCCTACTAATACTGATTTCTTTCAGTTCCTCTCTCTCACTAAACCCTGTGTTCCCCAACATTTCTGGTATGTTATTTGTGTCCTCCTTTGTGAAGACAGAACTAAAGTATGTATTTAGTTGGTCAGCCATTTCTTTGTTCACTGTTATAAATTCCCCTGTTTCTGACTGTAAGGTACCTACATTTGTCTTCACCAATATTTTTCTCTTCACATAACTATAGAAACTTTTACAGTCAGTTTTTATGGTCCTGCAAGCTTACTCTCGTACTCTATTTTCCCCTTCTTAATTAATCCCTTGGTCCTCCTTTGCTGAATTTTAAAGTGCTCCCAATTCTTAGGTCTGTTGTTTTTTCTGGCCAATTTGTATGCCTCTTCCTTGGATTTAATGCTATCTCTAATTTCCCTTGTAAGCCATGGTTTGGCCACCTTTCCTATTTTACTTTTGCACTAGACAGGAGTAAATAATTGTTGGAGTTCACTCATGCTCTCTTTGAATGTTTGCCCTTGCCTATCCACCATTATCCCTTTAAGTAACGTTTCCCAATCCATCATAACCAACTCGTGCCTGATACCATCGTAGTTTCCTTTATTAAGATTCAGGACCCTAGTCACAGAACCAACTACGTCATTCTACATCTTGATGAAGAATTCTATCATATTATGGTTGCTCATCCCCAAGGGGCCTCAAACAACTAGATTGCCAATTATCCCTTTCTCATTACACAATACCCAGTCTAGGATGGACTGTTCTCTAGTTGGTTCCTCAACGTATTGGTCCAGAAAACCATCTTGTATACACTCCAGGAATTCCCCCTCTACAGTATTGTTAGCAATTTGATTTGCCCAATCTATATGCAGATTAAAGTCACCCATAGTTACAGATGTCCCTTTATTGCATACATCTCTAATTTCCTGTTTAATGCCATTCCCAACATCACCAATACAGTTTGGGGGTTTATATACAACCCCCCACTAATGTTTTTTGCCCTTTGGTGTTTCTCAGCTCTACCCAAACAGATTCCACATCGTTGAAGCTAATATCTTTCCTCACTATTGCGTTAATTTCCTCTTTAACCAGCATTGCAACTTCACCGCCTTTTCCTTTTTGTCTGCCCTTCCTAAATACTGAATACCCCTGGGTGTTCAGTTCCCATCCCTGATTACCTTGCAACCATGTCTCTGTAATCCCGACTATATCATACCTGTTTACATGTATTTGGTCGGTTAATTCATCCGCTTTATTACGAATGCTCCTCACGTTAAGGCACAAAGCCTTAAGGCTTGTCTTTTTAACATTACTTGTCCCGTTCCCACTATTTTTCACTGAGGCCCTGTTTGATTCTTGCCCTTGATTTCTCTGAAGATCACTTTTCTTATTTCCCTTTCTGTCTTTTGTTCTTGTCCTTGATTTCCCCTCCTCTGACTCCTTGCAAAAGTTCTCATCCCCCTGCCATTTTAGTTTAAACCCTCCCCAGCCACTCTAGCAAATATTCCCCCTGAGACATCAGTCCTGGTCCTACCCAGGTGTAACCCATCCAGTTGGTACTGGTCCCACCTCCCCCAGAACCAGTCCCGATGTCCCAGGAATCTGAAACCCTCCCCCTCACACCATCTCTTCAGCCACATATTCATCTGATATATCCTGCTATTTCTACTCTGACTAGCACGTGGCACTGATAATAATCCTGAGATCACTACCTTTGAGGTCCTACTTTTCAATTAACTTCCTAACTCCCTATATTCTGCTTTTAAGACCTCATCCTTTTTTTACCTATGTCGTTAGTACCAATGTGTACCACGACCACTGGCTGTTCACCCTCCCCCTTCAGAATGTCCTGTAGCCGCTCTGAGACATCCTTGACCCTAGCACCAGGGAGGCAATATACAATCCTGGAGTCTCATTTGCGGCCACAGAAATGCCTATCTATTCCCCTCACAAATGAATCCCCTATAACTATTGCATTCCCACACTTTTTACTCCTCCCCTGTGCAGCAGAGCCAATCATAGTACAACGAATTTGGCTGTTGCTGCTTTCCCCTGAGAGGCCATTCCCCCCAACAGTATCCAATGCGGTATATCTGTTTTGCAGGGGAATAGCCACAGGGGATTCCTGCACTGCCTGCCTAGTCCTCTTGCTCTGCCTGATGGTCACCCATTCCCTTCCTGCTTGTGGACTCTTAGCCTGCAGTGTGACCACTTCTCTATCCGTGCTATCCATGATATTCTCCGCCTCACAGATGCTCCACAGTATCCCCAGCTGCTGCTCCATCTCTGAAACTCAGGCTTCCAGGAGCTGCAGCTGGAGACACTTCCTGCACAGATGTGGCCCCGGGCACTGGAAATGTTCCCAGCTTCCCACATAGAGCAGGAGCTTGGAACTATATGCTGTTCCTTCACCATCACTGGGTCAAACACCTGAATCTCGCTAACAGCACCATACGTGCACCCCCACCAGATGGAATGCAGCAGTTCAAGAAGGCAGCTCATCTTCCCAAGGGAAATTAGAGATGAGCAACAAATGCTCCCCTTGTCAATGATGCTCACATCCAATGAAAAAATAAAAAAGTACCATGTAAGAAAGAAATACTGAAGCAACATAACAAAGTCTAGCCATCTTTGAAATAATTCCAAGGATTTTTTTCTACTTCTATTCATCTACTTGAAAGCCCAGTATGTGCATGGAGACACAAAGCTTGTTTTCAAGGAGCTGGCAACTGTTTTCTGATAGAGAGTGGCAATTATAGAATTTTGGGTTCTCAGGTTATTCTTAACATATTGTGAGTAAAGGTTCAGATGAAATGGGCCAAATGGATTTCTTCTGAAAATTCAGAGGACACAGAAACTTAAAATAGGGCCGGGGAGCTACTTACTCCAGGTAGCAATGAAATACAACTTAATTGTTATAGATAGTAGCAGGCCCAGTACACAGAAGACCAAAGTGATGAAATTTCTGCAGAGTTGGAGGGTGACAAGTGGCAAGGAATTCTTTGTCTCTGTAAGTGCGGACTACCCACCTCACTTAAATTACTTGCGTTAATCCTTTATTCATTTTTCTGCCTTGTCAGATGTCACATAAAGCTTTCTGCCTCAATGAGATGCAAATGTAGGACAGGCTGAATTTGGTTAATTCCTCAGTTGTGTCTGTGCACATGGAGAAGTTGGGTGCTAGGTGATGGCGATCAATATGAAGGAGATGATATTTGGGATATGTGAGACAGAGTCTTTATTACACAGTCATTGAAAGGGCATCGTGATTGCAGGACGTGGGTGTGAATGCGATTGTCCCTTGCCTCCTTTGCACGTCTCTCAATGCCACTTGCCTCCAGTGCAAGGGACTCATCATCCTGTCCCATCTGCTCAGCAACATCTTTTACATTGGATGAGAAGTGGCGATCAACTCTGTCAACCTGATGGAATCCACTCAGGTGTCCACTCAGCAGTGTCAGATTGTGTAGAGCACAGCAGATCACCATAATACAAGAGACTCTCGCTGAAACATTGTGCAGGGCTCCACTGGATCAGTCTATACACCAGAATCTCATCTTTAACAGGCCAATGACCTGCTCGATGGTTGCTCAGTTGCAGTATGAAGGTTCCTCAAAGGCGTGCGTAGCCATGTCTTTAGTGGGTAACCTCTGTCCCCAAGGATACATTCCTGTAGGTGTATGGTGGGGGAGGGGTGGGGCTGGAACAGCTATGGCAGTGGGGAGTAGAAAAGTATGTTTACGTCATGGTTGTTTCCTTGGAACCATACGTATACCTAAAGGATCAGCTTCTGGTGGTCTCCAACCATTTGGAAGTTGATGGAAGGAAGGTGGCTGGCTGGTGTCTGGGAGCCTTGATGGCCATATGAGTGCAATCGATGACACTTTGCACCGGGAGAATCCAGCAATGGCCCTGAAGCCAATGGATGTCTCTGCCTGGCTATCATGGTGGGTCTGGTAGCACATGTAAACACCAGCCCTCTTGAACAAGGTACTGGTCACCTCCTTGATTCTGCAATGAGCTGCTGCATGGGACACCCCAATGGATCCCTGGCAAAAGCCAGATTCATAAAAGTTCAGAGCCATGGTGATCTTCAGGGTCATGGACGTTGGGTGTCCAGTGAGGCCTGTGAGTTGCTGCTTATCCTGCAGCATGGCACACAGGTCTGTGGTGGCCTCCCTTGACAGTCATGGTCTTCATTGACACTGGCTTTCTGATATCTGCAGGTGGATGAGGTGAGTCCAGTACACATTTTGCCACTATAAGCCCATCATTGTGCAGCCGCCTGCTGCCAGTCCCCAAGTACCCTTCTGCACCTTGCCCAGCCAGAGGCTGGCTCTTTTGCTACCACTGCAGTGCAGCCTCTTGCACCTGATTCTCCCTCCCTCTTTGCCGCTCCTGCTCCACACAGGGGTCAAAGAAGATTGATTGCATGAATCCCATGGCAGCTCATCTCTCCCTTTCTCGTGCACTGTTTTTGGAGTTGAACTCCCTTTCCACTTGTTACTTGCCTCTCAATAAGCACCAATACCCCCTGTGCCCTTGCTGAGAGCCCACCATCCTAATCAGTTCCCGCTGTTATTGATAGCCCATCTCCACAATCAGCCCCCACATTTAGAAGCCTTTGACCACAGGCTGGAAATGGCCTCTGCTCCTGACTCTTCCTCCTTCAAGACATTCAAGAATGAACCAACAAACTCAATATGGCTGACTTCCAAAGGCAGCATTAAGGCCACACCTCAGTGTTGTCAGCTTTAAATGGTTGGGGATCTTAAAGCCCACAATCCCCGTGCGCTGAGCATAAAATGCTAAACTCCAAGTAAAATCCCAATGAAGTACATGCAAATGATGTGTTACTACCTTATTAACAATCTTAAATGCTGTCCCACTATGTTGTCGCATTAGGGTTCTGGATGAGTGCATCCCTCCTGATTTTTCGACACACCCCACCTCCTATCCTGCTGCTGAAGGCCTTATAAAATTCATTCTACCTGGTGCAGCCTATGCACCCCTGCCAAAATCTGAACATGGCCCTTAATGAGCTTTTTGCCTATCTTAATTGCCCTCATTAGCAAATCAAGTGGGTTCTCAGGACTGCCCTCCCCCACACCCTGGTGAAGTCGCTGGCAACAGGAAACCAGCACACGGGTATTTTCACCCCCACTCGCCTCCGTTTCTGCCCCAGGTGGGACATCAGAATGCAGTGCAATATATTTTTTGTGCCTTCTAAAATCTCTAGTTATTTTCATTCAAATGTGAAGTGAGAATGATTGCCCTTTCCATCAAGCAGCCCTAGCAAAATTGAATCAAATTTTAACAGAGGAAATATCTCCACTTGTTGGAGACATATCTAGCACAAAGGAAGATGGTTATTGTTGTTGTTGGAGGCTAATGATCTCAGCCCAAAACATCGCTGCAGGTGTACCTCAGTGTAGTGTCAGATCAGTAGTCGGAATGTTTGCTGATGATTCCACAGTTTTCAGTATGATTCATAACTCTTCAGATATTGAAGCAGTCCTGTGCCTGCAAGCAACAATATTCAAGCTTGGGCTAGGAAGTGGCAAGTAACGTTCTCACCACACAGGTGCCAGGCAATGATTATCTCCAACCAGAGGGAATCTAATCATCTGGATTTGATATTCAATGGCATTACCACCACTGTATTCCCCACCATCAACATCCTGGGGGTTGTCATTGACCAGAAACTTAACTAGGCCAGCCACGTAAATAATATGGCTGCAAGAGCAGGTCTGAGGCTGGGAATTCTGCAGCGAGTAACTCAACTCCTGACTCCAAAAGCCTGTCCACTATCTACATGGAACACGTCAGGAGTGTGATGAAGTGCACTCTGCTTGTTTGGATGTGCACAACTCCAAAAACACTCATGAAGCTCAACACCATCCAGGCAAAGCATTTGATCAACACCCCAATCATGACCCTAAACATTCACTCCTTCCATTGCAGTATATACCAGCTATAAGATGCACTACTGCAACTTTCCAAGCCTTCTTTGACAGCACCTTCCAAATCTATAAACTCTACCACCTAGAAGGACAAAGGCAGCAGATGCATGGGAACACCATCACCTGCAAGTTCCCCTCCAAGTCGCACGCCATCTTTACTTGGAGCTAGATCACCTTTGTCGCTGGGTCAAAATCTTGGAACTCCCTTCTTAATAGCGCTATGGGTTTACCTATACTACATGAACTGCAGTGGTTCAAAAAGGCAACTCAGCACCACCTTCTCAAAGACAATTCAAATGGACAACAAATGCTGGCCTTGCCAACAAAGCTCCTATATGATGAACAAATTTAAAAAAATGACACTCTCAACTAAGCCTCTCTGCAGTTCTATTTCTTGTTCTGTTTTTGTACTGTTTGACAAATTAATATCTGCACATTAGGATACATCGGGTAGATTTATTAATCTGTATTAAAATGTGTCATACAAGTATAGCATGAACTTTTAAACAAATACAGACTTTTCTAAATATAAAGAAAAATGCAAAATTACATTTTGATTTTGAGTGACAATCATAAAAATGAAGTGTGAACAAGAAGAATATTTTTTTTTCGGTGGTTTATTTGAATATTGGCAAGAAATAAGTGACAGTTAAAGAATTTAGTACAATAAACATTCAGTAATTTTTATTTTGTGTCCTAAATTATTAAAAATCTATTAGCAATTGGATAAAGGAAAATCTCAGATGACATTGTAAAATGGTTCTTTGGACACTGTCAGAGTCTCTCTTGGTTGTTATGCCAAAGTCCAAGTCTGCAGCTTTACACTGAGAAGAAAAGGGAAACTAGAACATAAAGTCAAGCCCAAAACCAGTGCAGTCCAACAGCACTCATCTCCACTAGTCTTTCTGATCTTTACTTCCCCATTAGGCGTTCTGATTAGGAGCATGTTCAAATAAAATTAGAGCAATCAACATGGAATCCTATTGGCCTTATCATGGAATGTTTATCCATTTACAGCATACCCCATCTTAACTCATTTTCACTTCCTCTTTGGATTAGTGACAACCAAGACGAAGAATCTAACATCAGAAATGAACATGAATCTGCCCTAGCAGATCAGTAACTGGCAAGCACCTCACAGACATAAGTTTTGGTGCAGATACATCCACTGCTGGTGGCCAAATAAAGTTGTGGATTCAGCTGGTGATGCTCCGAGCAAAAATAGGCAGGACCAAGAAAAAATGGCAGCAGCTGAGCAGTACAAGAGGATGAAGAAACTAGAGGTATGCAGCAGTTTTTTTGAGCCCAACTATTTCTTTTTACTTTACAGTGCTCTTCAGGCAGTCTTTTGAGGATCTACACAGATGGAATTGTGAAGAGTTTTCATCAGTGTTGCCCTAACATCGATGCAGGGATGCAAGGTATTTTACGAATCACTAAGAAATACATGAGAACTCCACAGCAATTTGCAGGGGAGCAGATCCCAATTTTGCTAACGAGACCTGCAGCTCCAATTTTCAAAAGACTTTCACTTTAGGTTTCAAGAATAATAAGGGGATTTTTATTTTTTTTTTTAGGAATTTGATACCAGATTTCACACTCTTAAATGACAGGGTCAGAGAAAATAGTTCTGTCTTCCACTTCCAAATTCAGGACAGCTAAGTCATGTGGTTATTTACCAACTTCGCTACTGGTGGTGGCAAGAATGCTGTCAACAGAGATTAATCTATGCAGAAGAAGTTGGTAAACAATGAAAATATTGCACAAGTTATGAGACAAGCATCTTGATTACACCAGCATAAACTCTTCTAATTGGCATACCATGAAAAGTACCTTACACCCTTTGCATGCCAATCTACTATTAATTATCAATCTGTCAGGAGTTTATTCTGAGGGCCTGTGCCTACTAGGAACTGGTTTGAGACTGCCAAAGGTAATTTCATATCAGATACTGAGAGATAATAAAGAGTCTGATCGGGATTAGAGCCTGATGTTTAAACAACAGTTTGCTGGCAGTGCCAACCAGTCCATTTGATGGCTTTTCAGATTGATTTTCCCTGAATTAAAAATTATGATTTCTGCATGGAAATGTTACTATGTTGACTGAAAGAATTGCAGAAAGTTGAATTCCAATTTTAGTTGCGTTACACAGATGTACAGAGCACATAATAAGCTATTAAAATCCCAAATACTGCTGTGATTTAAAGGTGATTAAGTATTCTGGATAGGCTTGAATATCATTGAAAATGATGAACATTGATGGTCTCTGCTCGTTGTCAACGACACTGTCATACAAATCTGTAGGATTTGCTGCATTTTTTGGAGGAGGAGTGACCATTCCTCCGATCCCTCGACAATAGACTCCAGTAAGCACTCGAGCACGATACATGTGCTTCAATCCATTAGCATCAATTCTTGCATATGTTTCCGCAGCAGAATAGCTTGCATCTACAGCAAAATAGGTGCCATTCCCATATGCTGTGGCTAAAAAGAAAAAAAACTTCCTTAATTGTGCATTAATTTTATATACTAAAGGCATCTGAAATCATAATGTTCGTCTTTTGTAGAAAACATACCAGAATCATAGATTTCTTGCATCCCTAAATTAAGCACTCTTAAATCTATATCTCCACTAAATCTGTATTTTTTTAAGCTAAGAATTTTGGAGCAGTGGGGGTGATTTTAGTTTGATGCAGTAATTGGCTAGGTAGTTTGTAGTGCAGAGGTCTGTTCTAAACTCAAGTTGGGTCAACCTTAGGTGAAAAGTGAGCAAGCACTTTTTCACAATTTCTTCTGCCCATCGGCAAATTTTGCAGCATAAATGGAACGGTAAGCATATGAACATCAGCCCCAGTTTGCTCAGTAGATTCAAATTTAAGGTTACATCTTTAAAAATATTTTTAATGAAAATAGCTACAAATATTTTAATAATGAAGAAAAGGCTGCAGCTCTGATAAATAGTAAATATCAAAATAATCATAACTGATCTTTTCAGCATTTACATTTTTTCCTTTTGGACAAGGAAATAGTGTTCCTTACCATTCCTTCCCGCGTAGCTACGGTTAAATCCATGATGGCTGATTGAATTGAGTGTGTTCTGTGCTGTTCCGTGAAATAAGATCTTTTCATTAATAGTGCCAGATGGATTCTTTTCTTCCAGCAATTGTTTTCTAATCATATAATTCTTCCAAAGACATGGGTTTTGCAATCTTTCAATCTGTTCAAGGAAATTTCTTAGTTAATTTTATGGACAACTTAATTTTAAAACTCCAAATACTTAGGACCAAAGATGGCTTCTTGTACACATCCACTATCAAAATGTTAAGTCATTTGCTCTCTCCTGATTTGTTAAGTGTTTCTGATATTTTCTGTCTTTTCAGATTTCCAACATCTGCAGTTTGTTTTTCTAGCTCCTCTTGCAATCATTCATTCATGAAACATCTGGAAAATATATGAATTCCAACACCACCATATTGCTGGTAACAATGGCCTGAACTTTTCAGGCGGCGGGCGGGCTTGGAGGGAGTGAGCGGGGGTGGTCGTGGAGCTGATCGCCGCCCGCGATCGGCTCCGCGTCACCATTTTACACGGGCGGGCCAATTGAGGCACACCCAGCGTAAGACGCGACTGGTAGTGCTCACCTCTACCTGTGCGGGCAGGGGAAGGAGGGAGAGTGCGCACAAAAAAGTGCTTCAATCTCCCTGGGGCATGCAGCAGCCTCAGGAAGATTGAAGGGTTTCTGAAATTATTAAATAAAAGGCTTATAAATTTATTTCAACATGTCCTCTCATGTGACTGTGTCAAATGAGATGGGACATGTTTTTATATTTATGAAAAACATGTTATTTATTGAATAAAAGCTTTAGGAAACCTCATCCTGCTCGTGGATGAGGTTTTCTAAAACACGCAAAGGCCGCTTGGGCTTTTTGCCTGCCTGCCAACCATTAAGGGTGAACGGGCAGCGTTAACAAGTACTTCAATTAACCTCTTAATGGCCTTAATAGGCCGTTTACATCTGGTGATTGTGCAGCTGACTCCGGCATGCGCCCGCCAAACGAAATATTGTGGGATTGCGCAATAACATCTGGACACACGCCCGACATCATCGGGCGTCATTTTACGTTGGGCCTGCCCCCACATGCTGACAGATAAATTCTACCCAATGCTTTGTATTTAGTGGCCTGGATGTGGATTTGTGGTTGGTTGGTTTTAACACTAAGTCAAAGGATTAACATTGCACACAAGTGACACATTGATGCTTTGGAAACTCTTTCTAATCATAAATCAACAGTATTTTCATAGGAGGCTTTGAGTGGCATGCGAGTCTCAGCAATTGCACTCAGCACATGGGAAACATCAGCTAGGCTATAGAATTGGATAGCTTTCTATCTGTTTATGCTTGTCTGGCTCCATTGGAAGGAAATAATTTTTTCCCAAATAACATCAGTGAACTTCTTAACACAGTAGTAAGCTGGAGGACTGGTAAGTGCATCACCGATCACCCAAGAAGCATCAAGGAGGTTTAAGGTAATGGTGACCTAGACTAGCACATAAATAAAGCACTTCACGATAAATGCTGTAAGATTTCCAATTTTTATTTACCACTTAAAATGGTAATGGTAACGGCTTCCATTCAATTGTGTTTCAATGTTGAAATGGAAATTACAGCACTCTGGTACCAGTCCTGTAAATAAATCATTGACTATACTTTGAATAAGTTTTCGGAGTTGCAGGCTGCAGTTTCCATCGTAGTTTTGGCATCACAAGCAGTGAAAATGCATGTGCAAGAAGTGCGCCCTCTTAGTTGTGGCATAACCAAACTCAGCCATTTATAAAAGGCAGATTGTGTTTTCCTAATCTAATTAAATTTTTTGATAAAGTAACAGAAGAGGTTAATGAAGGGAAAGCAATGGATGTTGTCTCTATGGATTTTAAGAAAGCATTTGACAAAGTACCAGGTAAAAGGCTGGCTAACAAAAGTGAAGCTCATGGAATTGGAGGGTCAGTGTCAGCTTGGGTAAAAAATTTAGTTAAGGATGGAAAACAGGAAGTCATGGTAAATGGTTGCTTTTTGGACTGGAGGATGGTAGGCAGTGGTGTTCACCAAGGTTCAGTGCTAGGACCACCACTTATAAATGACTTGAATAATGGAATACAGAGTAAAATTTCAAAACTTGCTGTGGCAAACAATGAAGAACTGCAACAAGACATCAATAGGCTACAGAATTTCAGCTAAGTTGAATTTAATACATAAAGGTGTGAGGTGATGCATTTTGGCAGAAGGAAAAGGGAGAAGCAATATAGACTAAATGGCACAGTTCTAATGAGTGTAGAGAGGCAGAGGGACCTGGGGGCTCATTAACATAGATCTTTGAAGATGGTAGGTCATATTGCAAGCGTAGTTTGCAAAACATATCGGATCTTGGGCTTCTTAGAGATTTTGAGTACAAAAGTAGAAGTTGCGACAAACACAAAAAATGCAGGAAATATGCAACAGGTCTGTTGGTTACAAATGTAATAGCTCTTAGTTCCTTACATTTCTAACTGTTCCCAGTTCTGATGGAAGGTCATGATGTGAAACTTCACTTTGGGGCGAATTTTACTGCTCCCTGCCAATGTATTTGAAGGCAGTGGGGCCACATAAAATAAAGCGGGTGGCCAGCCCACTGCCTTACCGCCCACTCCTGCCCTGTCTCCCATATTACAAGGGGTAGGTAAGGCGTCAGACAGTCCATGCACCCTTAAGCCTACTGAGACCCTTAAGTGGCCAATTAGTGGTTATTTAAGGACCTCATTCCATCTCCAATGCTATAATATGTGTGGTAGGGGAAGACAGAAGGAAGGCAGCCAGCCCAGAAGTCTCAGTCAGGACCGCATTGAGTTGGGTGAGAGGAGAAAACGGCAAGCAGAGCACAGAGCCAGAAGTCCTGACCCATTTCCATCTATGGCTATTTTCAGCAGTGTAGGAATTGGGAACCCTACATGCTGCTGTTTACAACTTACCAGCACTATTCTTAAAGAGGGTATTTCAGAACTTCTACAATTTTCAGCAAGGTGGCAGCATTTTGGAAGCCTTTCTAAATCACACTTGGCGAGTGGATGCATGTGGAGACATGAAGCATGAACTGGAGATGGGAAGAGTGTAAAAGGTGATTTAAAATGTTTCCCTTTTTATTTTACATTGTGAAAGGCTATAGCCTGAGTTATATCTATGTTTACTAAAGTGAGTAATGGCAGTGCTGTGGAAAACTTAAATGACCATTAAATAATGTGGTTGCCAGATTGTTACTTTGTAAACTGGCAAGTTGTCAAGTGAAAGAACAGCATTAACATTGTGAAAGTGGAAATATCTTTAAATGCCACTGGATAAAGTGCTATTCTGCATTGTACAATATGGAAAGCGTAGCTCCGTGTCAGATCCAAAGCTATTTTTTTACATTATCCCCATGGCTTTCACTAAATTTTTAAAGAACACCTCAGCCATCTGTTTGCCTGTCTCAAAGCTTTGGCAGATGTCCGAGCTTTTGGCTGTCTTTAAAGGCTCTAATGGATTTTGCTCTGCAGAACTTATTTAAAGAGTTATTCAGGGATTTGTTAGTTTGATGGTTTGGCTTCCTTCTGAATTACTAAAGGATTCTGCACTGCATTGTTTATTTGTACAGTTGTTCAGGGGAATATTAGTTTGATGGCTTGGACACCTTTCAAACCACTAATGGATTCTACTCTGCAGGGTTTATTTACACTGGTGTCCAGGGGAATATCAACATGTTTATTTTAACCGATTTATGAGCTTATGATGAGGATAATGATTTTAAGTCCTCATCCAAGTCATGTGTGTTTATTTTGAAAGATTTATATGCCTGAATAGGATAATCATCCTTTAAGTGCCTATTCAAGCAATGTTTATTTTGACAGATTTATGAGCTTTCCAAACATTTACAGTTTTTGATAGTGCTCATGAGTTCTGATTACAGTGGATACAGGGTAAATAGATGGGGGGGGGGGGGGGTGTTGGTTAAGGGGACCATTGGGAGCTGGGGGTGAGAGGGCCAGGGGGTGAGGGTTAAGGTGTTCTATACCTATCTGCAGGACTGAGTCAATGTCCCTACAAATGAAGGCAGGTCTTTTACCTTGTCTGTAATGTTTTGGCCTGCTTCTTCCACTGCCTCCCCCAGATGAAAATTCCAGGGCCAGCACTGTCAGGGTGAAAGCAGTTCACAACGTCATGAAAATTCCAGACCCTGTGATAAAAATGTGGCCCTGTGATTCTATGGGCAGAATCTTCTGTTTGGTGTGTGGGGATAGGCCCCACACCCGGACGCATAAAATGACGCGTGGTGACGTCGGGCACGTGTCCCTGACATCACCGCGTGTCATTCTGATCTTCCGTTTGGCGGACATACACTGGAATTGGCTGCGTGCCCGCTGAACTGTCAAAGGCCTGATAAAGCCATTAATCAAACAATTAAGCAAAGTGAAAATGCTGCCCGCCCAACCTTAAGGTTGGCGGGCAGGCAAAGACCCCTGGCGGCCTTCGCATTTTTCATGAAACCTCATCCACGGGCGGGATGAGGTTTCATGAAGGGTTTATAACATTAATAAATATTTTTGGAACATTTGAAAACATGTCCCAGCTCATGTGACACTGTCACATGAGAGGACATCTGTAAGTGATTTTTCAGCCTCTTTATTTCAAATTCGCATTATGAAATTAATCTCCCTGAGACAGGTCTATGCCTCAGGGATATTTCTGTGCTCTTTCACACACAGGCACCGACTCTCCCTCCTCCTGCACAAGTAGCACTGAGCGTTTCCAAGCGCGTCACGCTGGGCGGGCCTTAATTGGCCTGCCCATGCACAATGGCGGAGCGCAGCTGATCGTGGGTGTTGATCGACTCCGCGCCCACCCACCCCCTCTCCCGGCCGGCCCGCCCAACGGGGAGAAAATTCTCCCCTACAAGAATGCAGTTGGGAGGATTTGAAATGGTGGCCTCCAAAACACATTCTTCACCTTTAATTGCTCCAAATCCATTCCAAAACAGGCAGTGTCTGAAAAGAATACTTCCAAGTTCTGAAAATATACAGATTACGTTAATATTAATTTATTTGTACTTGCATTGTAGGCGCTACAGCAAAGGTTCGCTAAATTGGTCCCTGGGATGAGGGGATTGTTCTATGATGAGAGGCTGAGTAAATTGGGTCTATATTCTCTGGAGTTTAGAAGAATGAGAGGTGATCTCATTGAAACCTGCAAAATTCTGAAGGGGCTTGATAGGGTAGATGCTGAGAGATTGTTTCCGTTGGTCAGGCAGTCTAAAACATGGGGGCACAGTCTCAGGATAAGGAGTCAATCATTTATGACTGAGACGATAAGAAATTACTTCACTCAAAGGGTTGTGGATCTTTGGGGTTTTCTACCCAGAGGGTTGCGGATGCTCCGTCATTCAATACATTTAAGGCTGGTGTGGGCAGATTTTTGGTTTCTCAGGGAATTAAGGGACATGGTCTACTCCTGCTCCTGTTTCTTGTGTTCTTGTATGTTGTTATTAACCAACTGCCAACAGTTTATGATTATCTTTGGAACCAGCGTGTATGTGCCATAGAACTGTGTTATACTGGAATATAAATAAAACACCAATCAAACAGGTGATTGATTGCACTTCATACTGTTGTGATGCCATGAAAGAAGATTATATACCAACGAATATTAAAATATTGAAATACCTTCATAATGTGAATTTGATTCAGTGATCTTTTGATTGATGCCTCTACATCCTGATATTCCTGGGATTGCTGTTGGAGCAGCACAGATCTGTATTGTAATTTTTGCATGTCATCCCAATGGTTTGGAATGTCCAGGACTGGCAATCCTGCAGGTGTATTAAATGAATCACACCATATTTTTATAATAGTTCATTGGTTAATTAAACTTTCTTTTTAGCTCCAAGAGATGGCTATCAGAGTGAGGATATGTTTCCACTTTAAGCATCCAATCATCAAGTACCTCTAGGTAGGTATAAGACAAGTTAGGCATGGGGAAATGTTTTGTTCAATTTAGTTACAAATACATGAAATATGGCACCTATTGATTGGTTCAATTCATTTGTCCAAGATGTTGTAATGACCAACAGTAATATGTTTGCAAACTATTTCTTTGTATTAAAATAATATCTAATGAATGCATTGCCTAACATCTCTACTCAAAGCAGTACCACATGACGCTAGCTAGATTACTTCCATATATCACACAAAACCATCCGGAGCCCTTAAAATTACCACTTAGTTCCAACTGATGACACAACTATATGCAGTTTTGCACTGTGAACCAATGGGCACTTAAAACTGAATTGAGACTGGCCAAATTGACTTTATGTAGATTTCTTTATGTCATGCTATTGTCCACAAGGCTAAAGGAGTGCCTGATCCATAGTATCACCCACTTCATTTCTTTAGAAAGTTTGTTCAAATGAATAAACATGAGCAGTGTAAATAATGTTGCATGAAAAACTTTACCTTCTGTTTTTAAAACCCTTTTTAATTTAATTATATTTCCCTGATTGTCAGATGCAGTTGCCATCCTGACTTTCACTACATATTTTCTGTTCCGCATTTCAATCACAGTTTCAGTTTTGTGTTCCCTGAATGCCTGTTCCAGTGTGAAGTTTGTAGCACTGTCAAATGGCACGAACTGAGTGCCATATTCCAACTGCCATTCCACTATATTGCTGAAGAGTTCCTCATCTCTTCTTTGGTGTTCTTTTTCTTTGTGATTGTTAACCATTTCCTGAATAACAGAATAAGCCGTCAAAACATCCTTAGCGGCACCAAAAACTTTGATCTGACTCCCAGATTGTTTAAGTTTCAGCTCTATAGCAATTTGCAGATTTCTCTGGAGTGTGCGTAATTCTTCATCTTCTTTTGCAGAAAGTTGAATTAAGTAGTCTGTGCTAATGATTTTCTCATCGTGTTCCATTAAAATTAAACATTCCATCCAAGATTTAGCATTTTCTACGGTTTGCCTGTTGTCTCCACAGACCTCAAACAGAACCGGCTCTATCTGATCTTTGAATATAATATGGCCTTCAGTGACATGCTGTTTCTTCTCTTTACTTGGGTCCCCAAAAATCAATTCTGTGACTACATCTAGGAGTATCAGAAATATTATCCATTAGAACAAGACAGCTGTCATGGAGTAATACATAAATACATCAGTTTTTTTAAGTACAATGTTTTGAGACTTACTCTTTGCCTTATTCCAGAGGGATCCTGTTTCTGGAAGAATGGATCCTTCGTGTTTTTGCAGACTGCTATGAAATTCTTTGAACATTTGAGGTTGAAAAATGACAATACGAATCTTCTGCAAAGAAGTTGGAGATTTTCTGTTTACAAAAGCACCAACTGAATCAATCATTGCATCAGCAACTTGGGTAGGATTTGCTTGTCCTTGTCCTATTGGAGTGAAAAAAAGAATTAAACATTTGTATATATGACCTGGCCTTCTGGTCACTTTTAAAATAACTCATTACTTAAGAAGTAAACTTCTCTCAGCTCTTCCTGTGCTTAAAGTTAGTTCTTCAACTGATGGTAAGTCTAGGATTTCTTTATGCATCATGCAAATCCTTTTTTTTTTTAACTATTTCAGTTCATGACCTACGACACCAAAAAATTCCCAGTTACAATAATAATGGTTTTCAGGTATGAAAAGTAGTTTCATTACTGTATTAATGCTAAACAGCTCAAAGATATTAATTCCAAATACAAGTGATTAAAATTTTACTTCTGATTTGATCTTCTTGTCCATCTTTTATACCCATTATTTTAACTTTCTTTTTTACATTACTTAAGTATTCCCATTTTAACATTATTCATATTTAAGTTTAAGTACAAATTTGGTATTACATGCCTTTACCAGCTTACTGCACAAGATCAAACCGGCATACTGAAACTAGTTGCCATGTCCTTCTTTAGGCCAGTAAATGGCATCCACCTTCTTGTCAGGATCCTGCTCTCAATACGAAAACAGAATTACCTGTAAAAACTCAGCAGGTTTGGCAGCATTGGCGGAGAAGAAAAGAGTTGACGTTTCGAGTCCTCATGACCCTTCAACAGAACTAGGTGAATCCAAGGAAGGGGTGAAATATAAGCTGGTTCAAGGTGTGTGTGTGTGTGTGTGTGTGTGTGTAGGGGGGGGGGGTTGGGTGGGGGGAGAGAAGTGGAGGTGGGTGGTGTCGTTGTACGGACAAGCAAAGAGTGATAGAAGCAGATCATCAAAAGATGTCACAGACAACAGAACACATAGGTGTTGAAGTTGGTGATATTATCCAAACGAATGTGCTAATTAAGAATGTATGGTAGGGCACTCAAGGTATAGCTCTAGTGGGGGTGGGGGGAGCATAAAAGATTTAAAAATAATGGAAATAGGTGGGAAAAGAAAAATCTATATAATTTATTGGAAAAAACAAAAGGAAGGGGGAAGAAACAGAAAGGGGGTGGGGATGGAGGAGGGAGTTTAAGACCTAAAGTTGTTGAATTCAATATTCAATCCGGAAGACTGTAAAGTGCTTGGTCGGAAGATGACGTGTTGTTCCTCCAGTTTGCGTTGGGCTTCACTGGAACAATGCAGCAAGCCAAGGACAGACATGTGGGCAAAAGAGCAGGGTGGAGTGTTAAAATAGCAAGCGACAGGGAGGTTTGGGTCATTCTTGCGGACAGATCGCAGGTGTTCTGCAAAGCGGTCGCCCAGTTTACGGTTTGGTCTCTCCAATGTAGAGGAGACCACATTGGGAGCAACATTGGAGAGACCAAACGTAAACTGGACGACCGCTTTGCAGAACACCTGCGGTCTGTCCACAAGAATGACCCAAACCTCCATGTCGCTTGCCATTTTAACACTCCACCCTGCTCTCTTGCCCACATGTCTGTCCTTGGCTTGCTGCATTGTTCCGGTGAAGCCCAACGCAAACTGGAGGAACAACACCTCATCTTCCGACTAGGCACTTTACAGCTTTCCGGACTGAATATTGAATTCAACAAATTTAGGTCTTGAACTCCCTCCTCCATCCCCACCCCGTTTCTTCCCCCTTCCTTTTGTTTCTTCCAATAAATTATATAGATTTTTCTTTTCCCCTTATTTCCATTATTTTTAAATCTTTTATGCTCCCTCCACCCCCACTAGAGCTATACCATGAGTGCCCTACCATCCATTCTTAATTAGCACATTTGTTTAGATAATATCACCAACTTCAACACCTATGTGTCTTCTCCTCTTGTCTGTGACATTTTTTGATGATCTGCTTCTATCACTGCTTGCTTGTCCCTACAACCACACCACCCCCCTCCACTTCTCTCCCCCCCCCCCCCCAATAAACCAGCTTATATTTCACCCCTTCCTTGGATTCACCTAGTTCTGTTGAAGGGTCATGAGGACTCGAAATGTCAACTCTTTTCTTCTCCGCCGATGCTGCCAGACCTGCTGAGTTTTTCCAGGTATTTCTGTTTTTGTTTCGGATTTCCAGCATCCGCAGTTTTTTTGTTTTTATCCTGCTCTCAATGTCTTGCAAAGGTGCCATTAAGCTATTGCCTTTTTCACACCACAGAGGAGTTGCCTCACAACAACACTTGCAGCTGCAGAAATACATTTCTTGACCAACTGACAGCTTGACTTAGTTGGTAGCACTCGTAACTCAAGGGTTAGGAAGTGACGGACTTGAGCACATAATACAGGCTAACACTCCTGGTCAACATTCTTACTAGAAAACAAATCATGCTGTGAATCATTCATTTACTATTTGTGAAACCTTAATGGTTGTAACCTTTGGTTGTATAACTATGTTGATAGCATTTCCAAACGAAGCCATTGGCTATAAAGTAGATGTTGATTATGTGATAAAGTACTATAAAACTGCACAATTTTTTCTTGCATGTATCCCCTTCACATTTTCACTTTCTCACTCTCAATGTTGACTTTCTTCAATATTCCTATTATAAACATGTTCTTGATAGCTAGGAAATGAATGCGTCCCCACTTCAATCTTACAGCACCTAATTCATTTTATTAATCAGTTAGCAGAAACCAGCTGAGCACATGGAAGATTAACATTGTGTACTTATTTCAGGTACTTTCCCTAAGTTTGGACCTGCCTCACCTTTACAACTCCATTGCCTTTACATTATACTACTGAACTCTGACAACCATTTAAAAAAAAAACTAACTTTAAAAAAAATACCTGAGAAGAAAATGTTATGATTGGTTGAATGGGATTTGGGAGGGTGACAGGAAGGACGAAGGGAGAATTTTCCTGATACCTTGTGATATTGTAAATCCTGTGACTATAGCCTTTAATCTCATATTTTTTGTAACAATATAACTTCCCCCAATTATCTCCCCATTTTTCCACTGAAGCTGATTGTTCTTCCTGAAGCGCAGTTTGCGAACCACAGGCAGCCTTCATGTAGCTCCCTCAATTAGCCATATTTCATGTGTGGGCTCAGATGGTTAGTACTATTTAACTGGAAAATACAATACCAAAACCTCATAGCTCCACACAATAGACTTTACATAAGGGTTGCTGATAAACAGTCATAAGTGAAAACTCTGAATCATTTGTCCCCTCTCTGGCCAATGCTGCTAAGGCTGGTTGTAGTAACCCAAAAGTTATCTTGTCTGACATCAGTAAAACAGTACTGACTATTAATTAATCTGGATAGTTAGGGCATTTCCCCAAAGGTTTTACTATTACTGGTTCAAACAGGCTGAACTGGATGCTGAGATTTTATTACCCTTGGATGGAACGTTTTGTTGCCAACTTTGGCTGTGCCGATAGTGATTGTGCACCTGAGGAAGGTATATTTAAGCTATAGGCATGTGACACATCTCCATGCTTTAAGTTTCATTATTTCATTAAAAATCATGTAATTGGGGCCAGATTTACTACCAAGAACCGTAAGTCACTTGCTGACAAATCTCAGCAGAAATGTTGCAGCATAGTATTAGTTAGCTCCCTCAACCACAATATCTCTCCCAGCCACTGTCTAAGGTTGAACCAGATGTTTTTTATCTTGCTGCCCTGTTTGATCCTGAACTTGGTTTCAAATGTGATATCCTTTCCATCACAAAGACACCTGCTTCCATTCTTACTTCAACTCTGCTGAAACCTTTATATATGCCTTTGTTATTTCCAGGCTTGGTTATTCTGGTGCCTGTTTTACTGGACTCCCTTCCTCCACCCCATATATATAGTCATAACATTTAAACAAATTAAAGGAACACTTATGCATACCAGTTTTTCCAACCCTCACTGGGATAATAACTATCTTTTGGTTTCATTTATTTTTAATATGTAATGAAACACTAAATATCAACAAATAAAAACGTGAGCAAAATTCAAACCTGTTCCAAGTGCAGGGAAAGCAACTGAGGAGAATTTGTGATCTTCACACATCTGAAGAATTATACCAACAAAAGCTTTTATTTGATTTGGGTCTTTTTGTCCAACCATGTGAATTATCTTTTGACATTGTAGATTTCCTGGATTTGTTATTATTACTCCGTTGTTTGGCTGTAAGCCTTCAAAATGAATAGAGAATTACCTCATCTGTTTTTTGTAAGTTCATTGTCACAATGAAATAATGGCAGAATTAACAGTTCTGTAATTAATAGTGCAAGTATCCCCTTCCATAATATTTTAGCGTCTTTTTATGATGACAGATAGTATAATTTTTTTGATGGCACTGTTCACATTTCATTCAGGACATGGCTGAGGAATGGATCAATCATTTGGGAAAGGATCAGAGGTAAGAGAATTGCAACATAATGAGAAAGAGAAAAGAGTTGGGTGAAATGTGTAACAAGTGAAGATGCAACAGGACACAAGGTACAACTTGAAGCAAGGACGGAATGAGCTTGGTTTCTTGTTATCTGGCAACTGCAAGCAGAAATATCTGTGAAATGAAGCTGGTGAGAATGACAGACTTAGTTCATCAGGAAAATATACCACGTTTGCAGTATTTTATAAATTAGTTAGTTTCACAATTTTTTCTTAGTTACCTCAGAGTACTCCTTCTCCAAATGGTGTTCTTCGGACTCAGAAAGGAGGCAGCCTTAATTTGAATAGCTTGCAGAGTGATTCTAGTGCATTCTAGGCTTTATGGTCTGCCACCTGTTGTATTTAGGGTAGGGGATAGTGATAAAACGATAGTTGTGGGAACTACCATAAACTCAAGTACTGTACCAGGAATGTAAAAACAATGGATAACGGTTCAAAGGCAAGTGTTACTGCTTTTAAACACTGTTTAAACACTGTTTAAACACCGAAACAAGTGTCAGAATTAGACTGGTGACTTACATAATTTAAAAAAGGTTATAAACCTTATTTTTAGTACTACGTCCTCAGATTACTGACAAAACAAGCTAATGGGTAAAACCTTTTCTCAAAGGATATTTTGAGTTATTTTGTTGATTCTCCTTCTTGCTAGCCTTGATAACTCTTGATAACGGTTTTCTGACTGCTAATTTTCAATTGCTTTTTTTGTACCTGTTTGCTGCTTGTTCATTAGCAAGAAAGAAAATTGACTATGTTTCCCACTTGCTCAGTTGTGATTTGTTACTATTTTATGAATGTGACATTTGCACCCATTGGCTGTATGGGGGATATGTTGCATTCAAATACAATATCTGTGATGCATTGTCAAATAGAGATGGTGCTCAATATAAAGTGCTAAATTTAACAATCCTCTGGAGACAGGGTGGGAGGCAGGAGGGCTGGTAAAATAGTGGCAGAAGGCATTGGGAGGGAAGCCCGATTTCTTCCCACTGTTATAGCATATTCCAAGAAACAGGAACAGCAGCAGCACAGCTACCCCACTGACTGGAGGCAGGCGGCCAAGTATTTCAAATAATTGGCCAATTAGCAGTCACATTCCACTCCTCCTGTCCTTCCCAGGTGTTTTCCTAAATGAGAATGGGATTGTGCGGGTAGGTGGTGGCATATCAAAGCGGCTTCTTAGTGGATTCCCAGGATGGGCGTGGGGTGGGGTTCTCCCTTTATTGCCGCTCCATGATCCATGGAGGGGGGCTCCCGGCAGCAACATTACCACTGGAGGGTTCACCTCTCCGATCACTGCGGCCTGTCAGCCTGGCACCAAAACATTTAAAAAAATCCTTACCTGCCCTTCTCCTCCCTACAGAATCAGCAGCGGCCTCCTCTATCAGCGGTGCTGCAGATACTGTCGTGCTCCAACAGGGGGCCCAATTGAATGAAGGCCCAGTGGAGGTTGCTGCTGGTAAAATCCCTCTTGGGTCCCTGCCTGCATCACATATCTCCCATGGCATTGTTGATCGTGAGTTAGATATTCTCCAACATAATCAGTGACAGTAATGTATCTACCAAGGCCCCTTGGCCCCGCTTTCTTCTCATTCCAACAATGCCCCTTTGTGACAGGATTTGAAGACATTGGATCATTTGCGCATTTATACAGATGGCACCCAGCTCTAATTCTCCATCACTACTCTTGACTCCTGCACTGCCTCTGTGTTGTCAGATTGCTTGCCTGATATTTACTGTTAGATGAGCTACAATTTCCTCCAGTTAAACACTGGGAAGACACACTCTTTCTCTCTCTCTCTCCCTCCTCACACACTCTCTCCCTCCTCACACTCTCTCTCTCTGCCTCCTCACACTCTCTCTCTCTCTCTCCCCCTCCTCACACTCTCACTCTCTCTCTCTCTCCCTCCTCACACTCTCACTCTCTCTCTCTCTCCCTCCTCACACTCTCACTCTCTCTCTCTCTCCCTCCTCACACTCTCACTCTCTCTCTCTCTCCCTCCTCACACTCTCTCTCTCTCTCCCTCCTCACACTCTCTCTCTCTCTCCCTCCTCACACTCTCTCTCTCTCTCCCTCCTCACACTCTCTCTCTCTCTCCCTCCTCACACTCTCTCTCTCTCTCCCTCCTCACACTCTCTCTCTCTCTCCCTCCTCACACTCTCTCTCTCTCTCCCTCCTCACACTCTCTCTCTCTCCCTCCTCACACTCTCTCTCTCTCTCTCTCCCTCCTCACACTCTCTCTCTCTCTCTCTCCCTCCTCACACTCTCTCTCTCTCTCCCTCCTCACACTCTCTCTCTCTCTCCCTCCTCACACTCTCTCTCTCTCTCCCTCCTCACACTCTCTCTCTCTCTCCCTCCTCACACTCTCTCTCTCTCTCCCTCCTCACACTCTCTCTCTCTCTCACACCTCACACTCTCTCTCTCTCTCCCTCCTCACACTCTCTCTCTCT
This sequence comes from Carcharodon carcharias, assembly GCF_017639515.1. Taxonomy (NCBI): domain Eukaryota; kingdom Metazoa; phylum Chordata; class Chondrichthyes; order Lamniformes; family Lamnidae; genus Carcharodon; species Carcharodon carcharias. Next base: position 56,333,694 of record NC_054478.1, on the reverse strand, counting down.
CCCTCCTCACACTCTCTCTCTCTCTCCCTCCTCACACTCTCTCTCTCTCCCTCCTCACACTCTCTCTCTCTCTCCCTCCTCACACTCTCTCTCTCTCTCCCTCCTCACACTCTCTCTCTCTCTCCCTCCTCACACTCTCTCTCTCTCTCCCTCCTCACACTCTCTCTCTCTCTCCCTCCTCACACTCTCTCTCTCTCTCCCTCCTCACACTCTCTCTCTCTCTCCCTCCTCACACTCTCTCTCTCTCTCCCTCCTCACACTCTCTCTCTCTCTCCCTCCTCACATCTCTCTCTCTCTCTCCCTCCTCACACTCTCTCTCTCTCTCCCTCCTCACACTCTCTCTCTCTCTCCCTCCTCACACTCTCTCTCTCTCTCCCTCCTCACACTCTCTCTCTCTCTCCCTCCTCACACTCTCTCTCTCTCTCCCTCCTCACACTCTCTCTCTCTCCCTCCTCACACACTCTCTCCCTCCTCACACACTCTCTCCCTCCTCACACACTCTCTCCCTCCTCACACACTCTCTCCCTCCTCACACACTCTCTCCCTCCTCACACACTCTCTCCCTCCTCACACTCTCTGCCTCCTCACACTCTCTGCCTCCTCACACTCTCTCTCTCTCTGCCTCCTCACACTCTCTCTGCCTCCTCACACTCTCTCTCTCTCTCCCTCCTCACACTCTCTCTCTCTCTCCCTCCTCACACTCTCTCTCTCTCTGCCTCCTCACACTCTCTCTGCCTCCTCACACTCTCTCTCTCTCTGCCTCCTCACACTCTCTCTCTCTCTCCCTCCTCACACTCTCTCTCTCTCTCCCTCCTCACACTCTCTCTCTCCCTCCTCACACTCTCTCTCTCTCTCCCTCCTCACACTCTCTCTCTCTCTCTCCTCACACTCTCTCTCTCTCTCCCTCCTCACACTCTCTCTCTCTCTCCCTCCTCACACTCTCTCTCTCTCTCCCTCCTCACACTCTCTCTCTCTCTCCCTCCTCACACTCTCTCTCTCTCTCCCTCCTCACACTCTCTCTCTCTCTCCCTCCTCACACTCTCTCTCTCTCTCCCTCCTCACACTCTCTCTCTCTCTCCCTCCTCACACTCTCTCTCTCTCTCCCTCCTCACACTCTCTCTCTCTCTCCCTCCTCACACTCTCTCTCTCTCTCCCTCCTCACACTCTCTCTCTCTCCCTCCTCACACTCTCTCTCTCTCTCCCTCCTCACACTCTCTCTCTCCCTCCTCACACTCTCTCTCTCTCCCTCCTCACACTCTCTCTCTCTCTCCCTCCTCACACTCTCTCTCTCTCTCCCTCCTCACACTCTCTCTCTCTCTCCCTCCTCACACTCTCTCTCTCTCTCTCTCCCTCCTCACACTCTCTCTCTCTCCCTCCTCACACTCTCTCTCTCTCTCTCTCTCCCTCCTCACACTCTCTCTCTCTCTCTCTCACTCTCTCTCCCTCCTCACACTCTCTCTCTCTCTCTCCCTCCTCACACTCTCTCTCTCTCTCCCTCCTCACACTCTCTCTCTCTCTCCCTCCTCACACTCTCTCTCTCTCTCCCTCCTCACACTCTCTCTCTCTCTCCCTCCTCACACTCTCTCTCTCTCTCCCTCCTCACACTCTCTCTCTCTCTCTCCCTCCTCACACTCTCTCTCTCTCTCTCCCTCCTCACATTCCCTCTCCTCCCAAAACTCACTCTCTCTCACACACACAGTCTCCAATCACTCACTTACTCAAGACGCCAGTGGGCTCAGCTCTCTCCTTTTTGCCCAGGCCCCACTCCTCAGCCCCCTCTGATCTTTGGCCCCCTGGCTCTCAGACCCCCTGCTCCTTGACCCCTTAACTTCTCGATCCCTGGACATTGCCTTCCTGCTCCTTGGCTGCCTGGATATCGCCGTCCCTCCCCCCGGCTGCCCAGACCTCACATTCCTGCTGCTCGGCTGCCTGGACCTCTTCTTCCTGCTCCCTGGCTGCCTGGGCCTCGCCTTCCTGCTCCCTGGCTGCCTGGGCCTCGCCTTCCTGCTCCCTGGCTGCCTGGGCCTCGCCTTCCTGCTCCTCGGCTGCCTGGGCCTCGCCTTCCTGCTCCTCGGCTGCCTGGGCCTCGCCTTCCTGCTCCTCGGCTGCCTGGGCCTCGCCTTCCTGCTCCTCGGCTGCCTGGGCCTCGCCTTCCTGCTCCTCGGCTGCCTGGGCCTCGCCTTCCTGCTCCCCGGCTGCCTGGGCCTCGCCTTCCTGCTCCTCGGCTTCCCCTGGCCCCAAACTCACTGCAGCTGATGATCGCTGCACCTCCAATCACAGGTTGTTTCTCTTCCAGATTAGCTGAGTGAGCCTGTCAGCAGCAAAGGTGGAAGAGAAATAACCTGTGATTGGAGGAGCAGCTCCATGCAGAATCTTCCATTCAAACTTACCTGTTTGACAGGCCTTTTGAAAACTGGCTCCAGAAGCCGCATAGAGAGGCTTTGCAGGACACATCCAGCCCATGGGCCGTAGGTTGGACAAGCCTGCTTTAAAATGTCATCCCTGTGGAATATCCTATGTAAACCTTCTGACATACCTTCTCCTTTAAGTCCCTCTTAAAAACCAACATCTTTGACCAAGAATGTGGTCAACCCAATTAACAGCTCCTTCTGTTGCTCTGTGTCCATTTTCATCTGATTATGCATCTGTATAGCATTGTGCCATCATATGTCAAAGGCGCAATAGAAATGTATGCTGTTGTTATTAGCACTGAGAGGAGTTGGGGTGTTCTATAAAAATAGAAGCAAGTCCTATTTTTTGGGAACATGTAAGTAGGGGCCCTGAGAATATTTGGGATGGGTCCAAGTGTCTGCAAGTGTGGGGAAAAATCTTGGGATCAGGTAGCATGGTACTATGGTGTAGGATTGAGCACAGAGTGAAATTTCGGGGGGGGTGGGGGAAATCAAGTCTTGGGTGAGGGGGCTTGGGATCTCCAGTTTGGAACAATTGTCAGAACTACAGACTAGCTGTATTGTGGGGCAAGATGTAGAAGCCTTGTGTGGAGGATGACTCAGGAGAATGCGACCCAAACTGCTCTTGGCCTCTTTTAAAACATCAAGCACCATGCTCCTCAGTCAGCCCTTTCCCTGATCCACCCAAAATCTCTTTTGCAGCCCTATCAACACGTCCTCAACAATCAGACAGCTCCTGATTCTGCCTTATTGCATTGCTTGATACTTTTGCATAAAATCAATGTTTCATTTTTAGTACAGAAATTTGTCAACCAGGAATATTTGCAGGTATAAATTACATTGTTCAGTGTAGGTAATGAGGTAGCAAAACAAATCTCTACAGTAACTGTACCTAGTTCTTCGCATTTATCTGCCACAGTTTGACCAGCAGCATCTAAAACTGCCTTGGAAACACCTGAAATGAAATTCATAAATTAATTTACAGCAGCATAAAACAATTCCTTATTTTATAACTGATCATTAATTGACCCAAGCACCAATCATACTTGGTACTACACAACAAAATGGGCACAGATGATATGTTTTTATAAAACCAAATCAACAGTGTCTCTGCTAGTAAATAGGATGTATCATAAATGTAAGTTCTTCTTTCTTTCAATTGTATCCTTTTTTTATGCTAATGCTATGATAATTTAATGGTTGCAACTGCCTTGCTGGTCAAACACTATGACCAAATTTTGTTCTTGGCAGAGAACGAATAACACTCATTGTTCACCTGACAGTTGTCCACTGACTTTTTGTCAGTGGACATTTCCACTAATTCGGTTGTTTGTTTCAGTGTTTCTTTCTTTCAAGGATCTCCACCACCTCTGAACAGGCCAAAAAACAGCAAGGCTCTTCAACCTTTTGGATAGTGGTATCTTAACTGAGGCACACAGAGTCCAAACCATGAGGAATAAACCAGGGTCTATAAATTGGGTTTAAATCATGTACAAAATTGAAGTACAGATTGGAAATATAGATGGAACTTTTGGAGAGAGATTAAATTGACAGAAAAATAGAATTTAAAAAATCTCTAACAATACTTTTCTTCCAAGGGAATGAGACCTCACACTTCTAAAATTAATTTTCCAGGGGTAGAGAAGTTGTTCAGCAGTAATTATCATTTATTAAAATTTCACTTATTCCTGAATGCATTAGCTCTAACTTTTTCAGCTGTCCTAAATGTGCAATTAATGGATAAATATCTCAAGTTTATGCCATTACATTAACTTCAATATCAAGTCAATCAGTGAAGACTGTAACACGACACCCTTTGGAGCAGCAGGTTATCTCAGACAGCAAATTCTGGATTTCCACATTTAACTATGCATGTGTGGCCACCAGAAATAACTGTCAGCTTCAACCTATGGTAATGATGAGTGCCGAATTCCTCACCTATATTAGTACAATAAAATCCAAGGCACTCTCAGCTGCATAATATTTTGATGTATAAAATCCGTGCAGAAGTTAAAGATTAAGAAATATATTCCACATCTCCAAATCATTTTTGAACATTGTGCTTCAATACCTGCTTTTAGAGTGAACTTATTATTTGTTGAGTTGACAATGGCATCAGTGGTCTCCTTTGTTATATCTCCTGTTATTACTTGTAGCAAAATTGGCCCTACTTGAATTTCATCCTGGCCTACAACAGCTGAAGTAACTCTTCCAAATAAAGGTCCTGAAAAGGATAAAAATAAATAGAAGCACCAATATTAATGACGAGTCCATTATTATTTTCTTCTACAAAAAAGGAAAAGGAGCTGCAAGCATGAGATTATATTAACACAAGGACAAGGACAAGGACAGATATGATGCACATGATGGACAATGGGCCCAAGATCCTTGCAGAAAGCCAGTGGACCCCACAAAAAACAGCACAAACAGCTTAAAAGGCTTTTCTCTATGGGTTCAGCAGGTCTCCTGCCACAATTGCAACAGAACACTCTTAGAATTCCAGGGCTAACAGGTATTACTATAAAAATATAATTTAATGTTTAGAGGTGGTTGATTTCAAATTTGGTATTATGATGCAAGAATTCAACCATAGAATATTCAAAATTTGAATATAGAGCTAAGTATTAGACTAGAAGGAGACGGAGCAAAACATACTTAAAAATAGTATATGCTGAAAATCTGAAATATCTAAATCAGTTTTGGTACAACATTTTATATATATATATATATATATATATATGAGAGAGAGAGCAGAGAGAGTTAGGAAATAGTGATAGTTTAAGTAAGTTATATTGGTATTTGTGGGCGTTAGGAATGAATTTTAGCTTTAAGGTTTAAGTTTGATTTGTATTTCTATGTGTTAAGAAAAGGCCAAGTTGAGTTTCAGTTTCACTTCAAAAGGTGCCTGCATTTCTAATGAGTGTTTACAACTGTAAGAGGAGTTAAGCAAACATGAGTAGAAAAATTGTGCTGCTGCCTAGCAACAGGGGTCCAGAAAGGCAGGTCCCTCCCATAGACACACATTAGAAACTGCAGTTTTGAGTTCAGTTTTGAAGATAGCTGCCAGGCAGAAGCAGCCTAGAAGGGGCAGATAGCCAGTCCCAAGGGAAAGTTGGTTGAAAGTAGGTGCCAGGGAGAGACTGGAGCAAAGGAGACAGCCAGTCCCAAGGTAAAGAAGAAAGTCCCCAAATCCAAGGAAGTGGAATGGGAGAAAGTCCCAAGCAGACCTTCTAGTCAAAGAAAGGACAGGATCCTGGAAAAGGTCCTGTTAAATGAAGTTGAGAGTGAAGGGCAGAGAAAGACTCCAAACTTCAAGCTTAAAGCTCCAAGCTGCAGGAAGCTGAGTCAAAGCAATATAAAGGCTTGTGAGAAGTCAAAAGGTCAAAAGATGCAACCAAAGGTCTGTGCCTCTTTGCTATGGGCATGTGAAACAAAAGGAGAGTTTGAAACCCTGGAGGTGAACCCTTGTGGAAGGCATCTGAGAGAAAGTGTCAGTTTGGGAGAAGATTCCAAGGCGTCTTCTTGTAAAGTGGAGATTGGAAATCCTTATGCGAAAGACAGAGTTCAGTAAGCTCACTGATAGTAATACTGGTTAGCTCACAGTATAACAGGCATCTGGGGGAAGTTGAGGAGAGATCCATTGCATCTGTCTGGGGTGGTCTGTCACTTGGTTTCAGAGTGTGGTGTGTCTGACCACAGGTCACCAATTGGTTTACATGGACTGTGCACTTACTGTGAACATTAGAGTATAAGATAACTTTTGTAACTTGTGTTATCCTTACAAATCTGTATATATCTGTAAAGGTACAGCGGTGAGTGAAGGAATATTATAATATAGTTCATATTTTCTTGTTTAATAAATGTTTTATGCTTTTATTAAAAGTTCCTTAGCTGACTCTGGTGACTCTATTCAGTAACCCCTCTCCACATACCTAAACAAACAAAATAAAAGTTAGGATCTATCAAGCTGGGTTCCACCCTGGGATCAGGCTTGTTCAGTGGTAATCTCAGCTGGGGATCATAACAATATATAGGTATAATATAAACATTAACACGCTGAATCACTTCAAATAAAGTATCAGTAAAAATGAATTTGACTTGAAAATCCAACTACATGGAAGGAAGCACAGAAATGTACTCAGGTTTCCTGAAATAAAAATAGTGGAATACTTAATCCTTCTTTAGAAAGTACAGGAAGGATGCAATAGACATTTGTATCTTTAATTAGACTATACTTGGATCAAATAATCTCTGGAGGTTGGAAGGGAGCATTGAGCTAAGAAATGATTCATTCATCCTCAGTGTGTAAATCAATTTGAATCAGTATTTGAAACAAATAATCACCTACCTGTGGGTCTCTGCTGCGCAGCAAGATGGGTTCTTTTCGGCTGAGAAAGAAAAGTTTTTTCGAATTCACGAGACATTGCCTAAGCAACAAAATATTGTTAAGGTTGAGAACAGTGGAGCCAACTTTTGAAACAATTATCATAAGAAAGAAAACAACCTTGCATTGCCAGCATGTTTCAGTATTTTCACAGAAATAAAATCATAATTATTGGAACAGATTAAAATTAATGAACAATGAAATAAATACTCAATGAAATAATAAAATTTTATTATAATGTAGAGTAATGATAAACAAAAGCAAATTACTGTGCATGCTGGAAATCTAAAATAAAAACAGAAAATGGAAAACCACTCAGCATTTCAGGGGGAAACTATGCACAGGAAAAATTCATGGGCAGAATTTAATGCCTCCATGGGAGATGGGTTCAGAGACAGAGGCAGCCGTGTGATCAGGCAGGAGGGTGCAAGGTGGAGATCCCACCCTCAGTTGCCCTCCCACCTCTTTCCAGTTTAGTCCAAGATAAGAAATTCCCAAGATGGTCTTGTTGCCTGGAGGCCAACTGATGCCCTTATCTGGCCACTTAAGGACCCCAGCCTGCCTCAGCTGGTACTTAACCAGCAAGTAGCAGGGGTCCTTATATGCTGGCACATGTGCCTGCTGCCTGGTGGTCGGGTGGGGCCTCTTCTACTTGGGCAGCCCATGTCCAATAGAGAAACCCACTAGAGGTATGGACCACCCGTGGGTGAAGAACCTGCCTAAATACAAACCCACTCCCCCAGGCTCGCTCAGCACTCCATGCCTTGCGCTTGCACAGGACATTGTGATGTATCCAACAATACAGCACTACTTTAGTAATATACTGGAGGTCTAGTCTAGATCACCTACTGAAAGCTTGGGGCTGGATTTTCATGGAATTGAGAAAACTTTGTGGATCTTTAAAAATGGCAGATGGGATCAGGACGTGGAGGCCCCTCCTCCATTTCCAACAGATCCAGGGGTATGATCCCCCAGGAAAGGGGAAGGGTGTGAATCACACAGGAGAGAAACCCAAACTCTGCGGGCCATTTGAACTCATTGCTGACTTTGAACAGAACCCACTTTGGCTGTTGCAAATGTGTTAAGCAGCATTGTGGGAGTCACAAATTCATGGAGTAGTCACAAACACTCTTGAAGGGCGGATGAGGTCTGTTTAAATGTTATGATCTGAAGTTTTTTAAATCTTCCACTCATTAAGTTGTAGAAAACAATTGGTTGATGTTTCCAGTGACTGACAACTTAAAGAGAATTAAAGGATTAGCTGTTTTTGATGGGAGGAATGAAGAGAAGTTTGTTTTTATAAGATATTAACTAGGAAAGATTTAAAAGATTTGAATGGGTTTCATGAACAGGAGTTTTTTTTCACTATCAAGTATATAGAGTGAGAGCTCTCTTCTAAGTTTATTTTATCTCTGCATGGCTCCTGAGGTCTGTCCATGGTGGATTCTGGGAGAGTTGGCATGGAGGTGGAATGGGGTGTGGGTGAAGGGATGAGGACTAGGGGGCCAACTGCTTACATTACAACTGGGACCACATTCCAGAGAACTGAGCTGGGCCTTCTAACTAGCCTGCCTTGGCATTTGCCCACCCCTGTTGCCACCTAGAATCTGCTTCCAGGGTCAGCGGGCCTGACTCTATCCCACATCTGCACCCCTGGAGCAAAGATTGTGTGTGACCGGGTGTTTTAAGCTGAGGCAGGTCTGCTGATTCGGGAAATTTTCTGACTTGAGCTAACCATCTTGGTAGTGAAAATCCAGCCCTTGATGCGGGACTTTCTTTTGGTCCAGAAGCTAAAGTGCTACCAACAAGACAAACTGAGATACAAGATGGGAGTAAATTTAACATATAAGGGAAATCCAGCAAGGACTGACAACGCTGAAGAGTGGAAAGCGTAGCTGTATATATTAAGGATAAAATTGAAATCTAGGAAGCTTATTTAATGCTGACACACATTTTAACCTGCAACCTGCAGGTGTATTTCACATTGGAGGCACATGAGGCAGAACCAAGAGGACAGAATATCTGATAGGAGACATTATTTTGCCAGTTCAGTATTTTAGATGATGTCCACCTAGAGGAATGCAAGAAACACCAGTACAGATATCACAGAATCAAGTCCCAGCCCAAATTCTGTTCTGATAGCCCCATGTGGCACTCAGGAACTTTGGGGTCTTAGTCTCCAAGATAGATGAATAAAATAATTCATGTAAAGAGACAATAAAAGAAGGGAGGAACGCGGAAAGGACTATAGGAATATTCTGGAACAGCTTAAAAGAGACATCAGAGCTCAAGAGATGAAGTATCAATACATTGCAGTAAAAGAGTAGCTACAGAGCAAATTAGAATTTTATTGGTTAATTGGAACTGAAGATAAAGTAAAGGGTACAACTCTAAAGGGCAGGAGCAAAGGGGCTTGGGTGCATATATGCATAAGTGACTGAAGGTTGCAGGACAGGTTGAGAGAGCGGTTAATAAAGTACACAGTATCGTAGGCTTTATTAATAGGGGCAGAGAATACAAGAGCAAGGAGGTTATGTTAAACTTGTATAAGATACTGGTTTAGCCTCAGCTGGAGTACTGTGTCCAGTTCTGGGTGCCACACTTTAGGAAGGATATGAGAGCATTGCAGAAAAGATTCATGAGAATGGTTCCAGGGATGAGGAACTTCAGATATGAAGGCAAATTGGAGAAGTTAGGACTACCTTCCTTGGAGAAAAGAAGGTTGAGAGGATATTTGATAGAGGTATTCAGAATCATGAGAGGTCTGAACAGAATAGATAGGGAGAAACTGTTCCCACTCATGAAAGGATTGAGAATGAGAGGGCACAGATTTAAAGTAATTAACAAAAGAAACAAAAGCCACATGAGAAAATACTTTTTCACATGTGAGTAGCTAAGGTCTGGAATGCACTGTGCAAGACTGTGGTGGAGGCAGATTCAATCAAAGCATTCAGATAGGAATTAAACTGTTATCTGAAGAGGAAGAATGTGCATGGCTACGGGGAAAAGGTGGGAGAATGGCACTAAGTGAATTGGTCATTTGGAGAGCTGGTGTAGACATGAGCTGAATGGCTTCCTTCTGTGCTGTAACAATTATGTGAAAATGCGCTATTAGAACAATGCTTTAAATGTGGGATATCTGAATTTTGAAGTAAGTTTGGCAGTGATATTTAATAAGCTAAAGAGGTTTAAGGCCAACAAATTCAATGAGATGGATGGCATACATTCTAGGACTCTGAAGGAGAACAGGGAGGAAATGTGAGTACTGTCTATTATCCTGAAGGGACCAATGGACCCTGGCAAAATTTTGCAGCAATGAAAGCAAGAAAACTTTGTACTTTGATTCAGAAGTTGGGAGGGGGCAAATCTGATTCCAGTAATTACAAACCAACTAAGCCTAACAGCAAAAATAAGTAAAATTCCAATGCATAGTGTTCAGAAGTAGCTACCTAGATATAGCTTAAGAAACGGCCAGTATAGATTTGGAAGGGGAGATCCTACTGTACAAACCACCCTTGATTCCTTTGAATATGTAACACATAAGTTAGATAATGAAGTCTCTAAAATACAGATTGTTTGGGCTTTCAATACAGTACACTGGCTGTTAGTCAACCAATGCCTTGATTTTAAAATTCTCCATGTTTTCAAATTCTTCCATGGCCTTACCCCTCCCTGTTTCTATAACCTCCTCCAGCCCTACAATTGTCCTAGATATCGTCACCCCTCTAATTATTACCTCCGAGCATCCCCAATCTTAATCACTGCCCCACTGGTGACAGTGCCTTCATTTGCCTAGGCCCGAATCTCAGGAATACCCTCCTTATGCCTCTTTGCCTCTCTACCTCACTTTCCTCCTTTAATACACTCCTTTAAAACAACCTCTTTGGCCAAGCTTTTGGTCATCTGACACAATGGGCAGAATTTTAATGGCTCCCAGGTGGCGGGCTGGGAGGCAGCCTGTAAAATAGCAAGGAGCCACGTCAGGATGGCTTTCCAACACTGTCCTGCCACTAGGAAAATTTCTCAGAGGCAGGTTGTGATGCCACTCCAAGGAGGGAGGCAGCCGATTTGCATACTTAAAGGCCCTACTAAGTGCCATTTTACAGAGCCACCAGCAATTTGCCAACAGCAGAGCAGCCCCCTGTTACATAGGGAGTCCACCAGCTTCATGGTGGCAGACTTCCTGTGGTGGTGTGGGGGTCCATCAGTACCGCAGGTGGCAAGTGCGGACTTGGAGCATGCTTTTTGCCACTCCTGTGAAGTGCACGGGATGTTTCATTACATCAAAGACACTGTGCGAATATAAGTCACTTTAGTTATTATATCATGGAACTGCATAACAAGTTGGTTAAAAATTAGGGAACCCAGAACACTTATCAGTAGTCGGGCACTTTTAGAGTGCAGGGAGGTGTTGCTTGCATTATTGTAATTTCTAATATATGGGAATAACTGACTATGGATGATAAACATCATAACTAGCTATCATATTTTCTGATCAGAGCATTAGGGACAAGGAAAGGGCAAAAGATTTATAACAAATTTAGATCAGTATTGCAATTGATCATACGAATAACAAATTAAATGTAACACTGTCACTGTCCACATTAGTCAAAATGTGAATCATAAGCATACCATGAGATGAGAGTTTTAGAAAGGAAATGGAATGGTGGTACATACATGACTTCCATTGCTGAGATCACCCTCAGTTGTATTATATTAAATTTATATTCAGCTTCTCAGGTGCTGAAGCAATCCATGCCAAGCTGCAGCAAGATTTGGGAAACATTCAGGCTATGGCTGATAAGTGACAAGTAACATTCATGCCACACAAGTGCCAGGCAATAACTATCTCCAATAAGAAAGTGTTTGATCACCTCCCGTTTACATTCAATGGCATTACCATTGTAAAATTCCCAACCATCAACATCTGGCAGTGGGGGAGGGGGTGAGGGTGGGGGTGGGTGGGGTCACCATTGATCCGAAATTTAATTGGACTGCCACATACAGCAGACCAGAGGCTAGATATTCCACATCAAATGATTCACCCCCAGATCGCAAATCCTTTCCAAAATCTACCAGGCACAGTGTAATGGAATACTCTCAGATCAGGAGTGTGATGAAATACTTTCCACTTGCCTGATGATTGCAGCTGCAATAACATTCAAGTGGGTCAACACTATCTAGGACAAAGCAACTCACTCAATTGGTACCCCGTCCACAACCTTAAATATGCACTCCCTCCCACCAGCACACAGTGGCTGCAGTATATACCATTTGCACAATGCACTGCAGCAACTTGTCCAGGCTTCTTCGATTGCATTTCCCAAACCTGCGACATCTATGATCTAGAAGTATAAGAGTAAATGGCACAAGGGAACACTACCACTTCCTAGGTCTCCTGCAAGTCACACATCATCCTGGCTTGGAAATGTAGCACCGTTCCTTCATTGCCCCTTGGTTAAAATCCTGGAAATGCCCCCCTAAAGCATTGTGGCTGTACCTACACCACATGGACTGCAGTGGTCATTCATGTACCACCTCCCATGGGCAATTAGGAATAGGCAACAAATGCTGCCCTTGCTAGCAAAACACACAATGCCTGAATTAATACAGCTATCCCTCATTTAGTAGTATGTTCCTAAAAAGCACCATGCTAAACGAACACATGCTAAACAAGTCACTTTCCCTAAGAAACCATGCAATAGGGTAGGTTATGTTCCTGATCTATAGTCTTTACTTTGGAAACTTATTGGCTACCATGGCCCAAAAATCCTCTTCACAGTATCTTTACAGTGCAGAAGGAGGCCATTTGGCCCATCGAGTCTGCACTCTTGGTCCCACTTCCCTGCCTTACTTCCATAACCTTGCACATTCTTTCTTTTCAGGTAGCAATCCAATTCCCCTTTGAATACCACAATCAAACCTACTTCCACCACCCTTTTAGGAAGTTTGTTCCAAATTCCAACCAGCTTCTGGGTGAAAAAATCTTTCCTCACATCACATTACTCCTTTTGCCAATTATTTTGAATCTGTGCCCTTTAGTTCTTGATGTTCTCTTGATGTTCTCTTTTTCCTGCCTTTCACCTCACACTTCTCTGTGTTGAACTTCATCTGCCACTTGTCTGCCGAATCCACCAAATGTCTAGGTCCTTTTGAAGTTCAAGACTTTCCTCATCACAGTTGACAATATTTCCAATCTTCATATCATCTGCAAATTTTGAAATCATGCCCTGCACACCATGGTCTAGGACATTAATGTATATCAGCAAGAGCAAGGGTCCCAACATTGACCCATGGGAACTCCACCACAAACCTTCCTCCAATCTGAAAAACAGCCATTTATCACTACTCTCTGTTTTCTCTTCTATCTTACTAACCTACTACCATTCTCCCACTCACTGCTTCCCACCACCCACCCACCACCTCTCTTGCTCCTTTCCCTCGCTGCTTCCCTCTCCCTCCCACTCACCACCTCTTCGACCCCCCCTCATTCCTTCCCACTCATTGTCCCTCTCCTGACCCTTCTCTCCCTCCCACTCACCACACCTCTCAAGACCCCCTCATTGCATCCCAATCGCCACCCCCTCCTGACCCCCTCACTCTCTCCTATTTGACAGTACCTCCCAACAACTTCACTCACGCCCATTCGCTGACCCTCTCCCGACCCTCTCACTCCTTCACATTCACTACCACCTCCTGATCCCCTCGCTCCCTCTCACTTGTTGCTACTCCTGATCCCCGCTTGCTCCCTTCCACTCGCCACCCTCTCAGGAACCCTTCACTCCCTCCAATTTGCTGCCCCCTCCTGACCCCCTAGCTCCCTCCCCTTGCTTCTTCCCTTCCGAGCCCATGCTCACAAGGGGTTGGGATAGGGAATAATGAGCAGGGCAGAGAATGGGAGAGAGTGAGGGGGTCGGGAGAGGGGCAACAAGCAGAAAGTAGCGAGAGTGTCAGGATAGGCAGCAAGTGGGAGAGAGCGAGAGGGTCAGGAGAGTGAAGCGACGGTGTGTTTAAAAAGCAGATGAGCATATGCAGTTTCAAAGCAGTTCTTGGCTCACGTACAGTAACTGCACTAAAACGAAAATGGAGGCAGCGCCATTCAGGATCAAATCAAGCTGGTTAAGCCAAAATTATTCAGTAAAAAATATATAATTAATGCCTAATTATTTCATATTAATGGATTTTGTTACCCTAATGAACATACAAAGTCATCAATTTTGATCAACATTTTGCTTCACTAGTAATAGTTCAATGATGCAAGAGACTTGAAAATAAAGCTCAACTATAATAAATTCATACCTGCAAAGTTGGAATATCATCAGGATGCACCACAAAGTGAACATTCTTAAGATGTTGTGTATGCCTCTTACTACTGAAATTTAGAACTTTTTCAAACATCAAGGTTGCAACAAGCTCCTTTGGAAAACCCAATTTCCCAGTTCCAATTGCTGGGAAAGCAATAGAATTCAACTGTAATGCTTCTGTGTTCTTCAGACAGTCTTTGATTATATTTCTTAACAGCTGGAAAGTAAATTCACACCAAGTGTTTCTATCCAATAACGTAATACTTCAAAAACATGAATTGCTGATTTGGGATTAATATTAGAATGTATATTACCTTTTCTGCACCTCCTTTTCCTTTATCCCAGGGAGGAGCAACAACGTGAAAGACTTCTTCACAGTTAAGATTGCATCCTTTTGTTTCATAAATTCTTCCCATAGCATGTTTTTTACTGTGCTTTTCATTCAACAGTAATGCTTGGAGCTTTGGACCAGCTTTCTCTAATAATGCTTGGGAAACTGCACCACCAGTAAGATCAAAATCCATTCCAATGACATTTACAATGACACCAACCTGGAAATAGAAAACAAACAATTATAAAAAAAATAAAATATGATGTTTGGAATGAATGACATTCTCAAATACATTGGTAAAAACTTACTGTTACATGTTGAATATTGCCGTTGTCAACAATGACATTTAGACCTTCTTTTGTTTGGGCTTTATGCAGACAACTTATGCTAGTGTTTTTCGTCCTGCTGTCAATGTTAAGCCTTTCTGGTTGCACAGGAGTACGAAGCAAAAATTCACCTAATATTTTCTGAACAGCACCTGAAACAGCATGAACTGTTTGCTCATCATGGTTTACCAAATGGATCTCTTTCAGTGCACTGCCACCCTGTGAATCAACACAGTGCTCTCTGATTGATCTGACAATTATTTCTGCACACAAAGGCAATGGAAATCCAAATATTCCTGAACTAATGGCAGGAATTGCTATAGTCTTCAAATTGTGGGATTCAGCAAGACATAGGCTTTGCTTCACGGCCTTTCTTAAGCATTTCTTAGCCGTGTCTGCATTAGTTTGCATCCATCTTGGACCAACTGCATGAATCACTTTGGAACATGGTAGGTTACCAGCATCTGTAATAACTGCATCACCAGGCATAAGAGCTCCTTGATGGTTAACAATCCAATTACAATCATTTTGCAATATGGGACCTGCTGCTTTTAGTAGAGCTCCTGCAAGACCTCCAATGTGCTGTAGATCTTCATTTGCTGCATTGACAACTACATCAACTTGAATCTTGCAGAGGTCTCCTTTGTAAGCAGTAACTAAAGGCCCAAGAGGCAATTGTACTTTACAGTGAGCCTGCCCCAATTCACCATTGTCTCCAAAGACACCGTGCTTAATAGTTGTTAGAACACATTCAAATTTATGCATTACAGTAGTAACATACATATCTTCCTTTTCTTTGAAAATCTTGTTTATTCCTGGTTTGGTCATTTTCAAGACTGAACTAATTACTCTGGAAGCTGCATCTAAAAGTAAATTCTCCACTTGATAGACATTCTCTTGGGGACCAGATATGACAACACCATTTGCCATATTATTGACTTTTATTTTTATGTCCTTTGGTGGTGCTTGGAAAAGATCAATTTTCTTAACATCCATCAAAAACTTCAGGACTCCACCAGATTTAAATAGAATGTGTTTTTGAATGATTGTGTTTTTCTTGACAAAATCTGAAAGCATTTCAAAAGCTTCCATGACAGCATTAGAATAGCCAGCGATAATGATCTGCATGTGCCCATGTAGTGGTGTCTCCTCCATTTCAACCTGTTCACTGGGAGAATTCAGCTTCGTGTTCAATTTTTCTTTCAGTTGTGCCCACTCACGCATTCTGGTGACATTTAGATCTTCTACGTCAATACACTTGAAACTGAGATGTTTTTTGATCTGCTGTTCTGCTGCAGTTAAAGAAATATCCGTATTTCCTAGCAGCAGAACACAATTATCCTTAATGTCATACACTGCATTGATTCCATTTGATATGAACAAGCAGCAAGAAACCTCATTGTGGTCTAATCTTTGTAGAAAACCTATAAGCTGAGGGTTCATATTGATTTGCTTTTGTTTCATTTGAAGAACTCTTTCCAATATATTACTTTTGGCAGCATAAACATCTGAACACAAACCGTGTAGTGTTATTTGACCTGTAGTTGAGTTGAATTGCATGCTGAGGTTTGGAAACAATGTGGAAACATGCTTTTCAAGGCCAGTGCTCAATAATAAATTATTTTCAGCTGGCTTACAAGCCACTGTCACAGTCACACTTTGTTTTTCCTGTTCCAATTTTTCTATGACACGATCCATAGCTGATTTCAATGCTCGTTGCAGAGTATCTACACTGCCAGATTCTCCAGTGACGATTACTTTTCCCTTTGAAATCTCCAGTATAACAGCAACATTTTGGTTCAAATACTGATCAAGATCTCCCCGTATTATTTCCCAGATTTGTTGACTCACGTTATTTTCAACGGTTTTGTACTTTAATAGGATACCAGTTAAATTGCCTAAAGCTACTTTTTTCCAATTCTTCACAAGTTTTCCCAATGAGCTTTCTTGTCTTGAAAAAGTTGGAAATATCTTGACTGAGTTTGATAAATCTGAGTCTGGCAGAGCAATGTTACAGTGGTGCTTTGACATTTTGTCATTGATTTCCGCAATTCGCTGTCTATCACTTTTAAGAATCTTCAGGATGTAGGGATCAATATCGAAGGTGAAGGGATCTGGCATTTTCACAACTGGTCTTTTATTCCCATACAAAGCTGAACCCAAAGACTTGTAATATGGATAGATGTAGATTGGTGTTTTATCAATAGTGTGTGTTTTAGCCAGAATAGTATTCAGAACTGTAAATAAAACAAACAGAGAATTATGTTCTAGAAACATTTTCTAGGAACAATGGGGGGAATTTCATGCCCACATCCAACCACCATCCCCATCCCCCCGGGAGTGGGTTGGGAGGCGTGGGTGGATGAAGAGTGAGAGGAGGAGGGGGGGGTTGCTGTTTAAAGGAGCAGAAAGGTGTGGAGTGGAGAGTCCATTGCTTCCCGACTCCTCCCAATTGAGTCTGGGGTAGAAGGAGTTGACGATGACCTTCCCATCTGGGAACTGAGGCCATTGCGGGCAATTTATGAACACTTATGGACCTCATCCTGTAATAGCTGATATTCTACCAGTGGTGGGGGAAGCCAAGCCATGTGGACAGAACACCAGCTGTACCCTGTGACCCATTGGGGGTAGGGGTGGGGGGGGGGAGAAGGGGGAGAGTTCTCCCTCTTGCTCAAGCACCCTACGCCCAATGGAGGGACCTGCCAGTGATAAGGGGGACCCTGTGCGAAGAACCCACCCCTTTGTTAGACCCTGCCTGACTGGCCCTAGTGAACCCGTCCCACTTACATGTGTTCTTGGGTCTTCCTCCTCCTGGACTTACTGCAGTACCAGAAGTGGCCACTGCTTTTGGTAGCACTACTGGTATAAAGTGCTGCCAGCCACTGACTGGCCAGCACCAGTCAGAGGCAGGCTATCACCCTACAAGGCCCACAAGCCCCAACGCCAACCATGTATATGCCTAATTGGATTTTAATCACACCAGGGCTACCAAGAATGACCGTGGAGTGGTTACCACCAGCTCTTCAGCTGGCCCCACTGTTGGAAGCAATTAAATCCAGCCCAATTAGCTTAAATGGTCTACAGATTATTTTTTTCTATTCATTCAGGGGATATGGGCGTCGCTGGCTAGGCCAGCATTTATTGCCCATCTCTAATTGCCATGGTTCAGAGGGAACTTTAAGAGTCAACCACATTGCTGTGTGTTTGAAGTCACATGTAGGCCAGACCAGGTAAGGTCGGCAGTTTTCCTTTCCCTAAAGGACATTAGTGAACCAGATGAGTTTTTACAACAATCGATAATGATTTCATGATCATTGTTAGGCTTTTTATTCCAGATTTTTACTGGATTCAAATTCCATTATCCGCCGTGGCAGGATTCAACCCAGGTCCCCAGAACATTCCCCTGGGTCTCTGGATTACTAGTCCAACGACAATATCACTACGCCAATGCCTCCCCTTCTGATATCCAAACATTACCTTCAGGATTTTCAAAAGTAACAACAGCTATGTTGTCCTCAGGTATTAGTTCTGTGGTAGTCACATTTCCACATCCATTCCTAGAGTTTTCAAAGTACAGTTTTAGCAAATCTTCACTGACATGAGAAGGCAGGTTCTCCACTCTTACACTTGTTGTTATTTCAAGTTGCTCTGCCACAATATTTTGCTGGTTACTCAAAACCTTTTTGGAACACCTTTTGATGAATTCAGTGATGTCTAAAAATAAATTACAAGAACAAAAAATGATTGCAATACTTTTTCTGTCAATTTATCTGAAGATTATGAATAAATAGCATCATTGAGGAATTGAAATTATATCTTAATACTCATAACACTTGTGATTATTAGGAAAACAATTATTTCAGAAAATCAACGATAGTGAGGCAGTGCTTTAGAAAGAAGTCAATTTTTGGGAATTCTATGCTCATCAAAGAGAAGCCCATTTGTCCTTGAGAGTATAACATTTTGTGCCACTCTAGTCAGTTCTACATTTTAGTCTCTATATTCCACCCATCCCTGAGATATTTGTTCACCTCAGTTTGTCAACTTGGCACTAAAATTTGCATCTACTGGTTATGAACATGTTCAATATTTCATATTTGATTCTTTAATTAGAACATCTGTGATGTGATGTAATCACACCTTCGTTTTTTTTACCCCACCCCGCCATCACTCTAATATTGACACTGCCCCACTGGATTCCTAGCTAAAGATCAAAGGAATATTGGAATCAAGCCACTAGTTGCAATGTGCTAGCTCAATTATTGCTGCAGTGTGTGGTCTGAATCATGATTGATAGAGATTGTTCACAGGCAAGTGATGGGGGTATTGGTTTCATTGGTAGAACGTGGCATTTGAAGAGGCATTACTGACCTTGACCACTTGTATGAAGTCATTGAACTTCTTGCGACAGAGCATCCAGGCCTTTGGGGGGCCAAGGCTGCTGATATTGACCGTAACAGCTATCTGGCCCCTCTGCCTTTGCAACGTCTGTCTGAAGGGCTTTCCAGCACCTTGTGGATAAACGACATGGCTTCTTCTGTTTATCTCCTGCACCAAAGCCTCCAGTGCAGCATCTGACAACCTTGGAGGCTCTCTCCCTCTTGCACCAGAGAGAATTTCTTGCAGCTTAGACACTCTTCTCTGGCCAATTGCCACACCTGCTCTAGCCAGAATGCAGTTCCCATTTAAGTAATGCATGCTGACTTTAATTAATGCAAGCTGGTTTTAATTGGTTCTAATTTCACAGAAACTAGGGTCCCTCTTGAGACATGCATCCACTCACCAGCGTATTAAGAACTGGGCTGCACGCTACAATCATTTAACTGAGCAGGCAGCACTGAGTTTGCATTCTATCTGCATTAGGAGAAACTGCCATGGGTTACTTGGGCATCAGGACCTTTGTGCCTATTGCAGGGGTTATTCAATTTTGCCCCCTCGACAACAGAATAACAAGTATAGCTACAGACATGAGCGAAGCATGTGCTGTTGGATATACAGCAATATACAGTAAACAGCCAGTGCTATATTTAACAATATCCTCTACTTGCCAGCACTTTAGATGTGCAGCTTTTGAAATATTAACATCGCAAAGATCCTTCCATCTCTGCTGAAGGAGTTTCTTGTGATTGACAGTCAAATTTACAGCAGCTTGAGTCTAGATTGAAATTGTAAAGATGAATAGCAGCCTGTGCTCTTTTGGACTAGAACTCTGTTCAATTGTTTCTTTTTAATGCTATTCTCAAATGTCTCGATACAGGGATGAATAAAAGCAACTCTACGTTCTTATCTAAAGTTGCTTTTTTATTGATGTTGTGTTGCTGGCTCCTGATATATGGATCTCACAAGGATGCCAATGTCAAAAGGCTCAAAGTGCAATTTTCTTTTATCCGAGTAAAACTTAGGAAAATATAACCTGAGTGGAGAGGAACATCCTACTTCCATTGGCAGAGAGGTCAATAACTAAGGGGCATAGATTTAAAGTCATTGGTGGAAGGATGAGAGGAGACTTAAGGAGTTTTTTTTTGCACTTAGAAGGTAATGGGGTGTACAATTCACTGCCTTAAAGAATGGTAGAGGCAGAAACTCTCATCATATTTAAGAAATACTTGGAAAGGCACAAGAAATACAATAACCTACAGGAATATGAGCCAAGAGCTGGAAAGTGGGCTGGTTAGCTCTTTTTGTTTCAGACACAATGGACTGAATGGCCTCCTTCTGTGCCATAAATTTTCTATGTTTCATTTTCCTGGTGGTTGGTCCTACTGAATAAGTAACTTTACATCGGGGTTACTGCTGGGTACATGAGACCACACAGCAGGAACCAGCAGAGCAAGCAGTGCCCTTCTGGCCAACGGAAAAGTATGCATGTAATTGATGTACACTTAATGGGCTTAAAGTTTAGGGCTTCAGTCTAATATGCTAAGATGCAGTATTTCTCCTAATAAACTAATATATGTAAAAAAGAAATTTAAATTTTTCTGTTGTGAAAAATAAGTTGAGGGAAAAAGTATGCAGTTTTGTGCTGGAAATCAACTCCAACAATCAATTGTCGCCTGAAATGTTAATTTTATTTTCTCTGTTCAAGTGCTGAAGACCTGTTGCACATTCTCAACATTGTTTGTATTTCTATCAATAACTTGGATTGCTTTTTCTTCAAAATAAAAGATGCCTGTTGTACTTCTGTTGCTGAACATAGATATTCTAATTCTGTAACACAGTGTACTGTTCTGGTCACCTCATTACAGAAAGGATGTAATTGCATTAGAGTGGTCACAGTGGGGTGGGGTGGTGTGTGTGAGGTGTGTTTGTGTCTGCCTCAGTGGAGTTTGCATGTTGCCTATGTGGGTTTCCACTGGGTGCTCCGGTTTCTTCTCACCATCCAAAGGTGTGCTGCTTAGATGGATTGCCTATGGTTAAATTGCCCCTTAGTGTGTCTGTGAGTATGTGCTGTGATGGACTGGTGTCCCATCTTGGGTTACCCTGTCTAGCGCCCATTGCCTGTCAGATTAGGCCCTGACTCCCTGCCACCCTGAATTGGATAAAGCGGTTCTGGAAAAGTGAGTGAGTGAGTGAGGTTACAGAGGAGATTTACGAGGTTGTTGCCAGGGCTGGAAAATTGCAGCTATGAGGAAAGATAGGATAGGGTTGTTCTCCTTGGAACAGAGGAGGCTGAGGGGAGATTTGATTGAGATGTACAAAATTGTGGGGGGCCTGGAAAGAGTGGATGGGAAAGGCCTATTTACTTTAGCAAAGAGGTCAGTGACTAGGGGGCACAGGTTTAAAGTGATTGGTAGAAAGGTTAGAGGGGAGATCAGGAAATCTTTTTTCACCTGGAGGTTTGTGGAGGTCTGGAGCTCACTGCCTGAAAGGATAATAGAGGCAGAAACCCTCAACTCATTTAAAAGGTGTCTGGACACCTTAAGTGTCATAACCTGCAGGGCTACGGACCAAATGTTGGAAAGTGGGATTAGGCTGGGTGGGTAATACATGATGGACCAAGGGGCCTCTTTTCGTGCCATAAACTTTCTATGATTCTATTACCTTGAACGAAATATTAACTGAATGTTAACACTTACCAACATCAGTTTTGAAAGTCACAACAGCCACATTAATTTCGCGCAACACTTCCAGGCTGAAATTATCATCTTCTTCAGATAGTCCAGTATAATTTTCGACCAGTAGATTTAACATGTCACACGGGATATTTTTAGGAAGATTTTTAAGTGCTACAGCTGAGGATTGTTGAGGAGCTTTACTCCCTTCATCATGAAGCCCCCTCGCCACTGAATGGGTTTGTTGGTTCAACGCTGCCTGAGCATCTTAAGAAAAAGAATCACAACATCAGCACAACAAACATTAATAGCATCAAGACCTTTGCTCCTCCAATTCCCACTGGATCTTTTCTTTAGTTTTTTTGTAAATTTATAAGATGCAAAACTGATCAGTGGTATAAGTTGCATTTAAGCTAAAAAAAGATGCCAGCATATTTAGGTTATGAAACAAAAAATTATGTTAATTTGCAGCTTACTAGACGATGGTGCCAAAAATATGTGGATCACAAACACCAGTGCCCTCTGGTGCTGATCTATGAAGTTTGTAGAGTCAGGGTGAGAGTACAGGTAGGCACAAATGCTATTTCAAGTACCTCTGACAACCATCTGCCTGTGCTCTGGCACTCGCCACCAATGAGGGAAGGGGCAGAATGAGTTAGCTAGGTCTTAATTGACGCCAGACATGTTCCCTTAGCCGGTCTCAAACTGGGAACCATGGATCTGTGGCAACCTTTCAGGGAATCTGTGAACTAATTTCAATAGGATCTGAAGCTGTGATGGTGCACTGTGGGTGAGCACTGATGGCCGCCCCAGTTACTGGCAGTGTCCCAGTGGCAATGTGTCAACGATATTCCAGCAAAGACAGGTTGGTAAACTACAGACAGTGAGGGAAAAAACCCTGATACACACAGCAGCATTGAGGAAGTGAGTGGGTGGTGAGGGGTTACATCTGAAATGGTACCACCGTGACTAATGCTGTTTGAGGGACAGCAGGAGGTATCATGCAGTGAAGTATTCAACAGGCATGCTGCTGAAACTATAGGGTTACGTTTCAGCTGAAGGAAATATAAAATTTTTCACGTCATCAATCACATCAACGTTCATAGAATCAGACAGCCCTGGTCAAATGTACCTTACGTTCAGAAAATAGCTTGGTGCATTTTGAACTATGGGAGCAGTCAGATGCGCAACAAAGGTCCTTGATGCTGTACTTTCCCACATTCCTAAATAAAATAGCTTTCTCTTTGGCAATGGGTTAAAATCCCTCAAAAATATAAATGACATTTTCTAAGATGTGAATTAAACTTGAAATACAATATGAAAGGAACATTGAAACAGGAGTAAGCCATTCGGCCCTTGAGCCTGTTTCATCATTCAATAAGATCATAGCAGAAATAAGTTTCAACTAAAATTGCAGTGCAAATTTAGTATCCACTAAAATTACAGTCAATAACAAGAAATTTTAAAAATGTATTTATTTAAAGAAAACATGGAGGCATAGTTTTTTCGTTTTGGGTCTTCCTAATATTCCGAATCTTGCATCCACCTTCCCCCACCCCAAATCACCATTAATATAGATTTATTGTCACTGAACCAAAATATTTTAAACTGATTTACACACGTATTTTCTTCTACATTCTGCCTTAGCCACTCAATTCCATGTAACTGCACTAGTAACTTTCAATCCACAGAAAAACATCATTCCTTTTGTGGATTCTTTTGTGTGCCCTCTTGAGCTCCCCCGCCCCCCCACCACCCCAGGGAAGGATGGCATCAGTGCACCAGATGGGTTTTTGCAACAATCAATGATAGTTTCATGGTCACAAGTTTCATTATTAAGTTATTAATTAAACTTAAATTCCACCAGCTGTGATTTGAACCCATATCCTCAACAGCATTAGTTAGGCCTCTGGACTGCCAGTCCAGCGATATTCCCACTATGCCACCATCTCCTGAGTGAATCAATGTTTAACTTTTGAGAAGAAAATAGAAGTACCTTGTTCTGTTGTGCGTTGTTTTCTTACAGAATTCAGGTCCTGTTAAAGCACAAAAATAATGCCAACATTTAAAAGGAATCAAAATCATATTTTATATTTACAATTTGCACAATATTCCACGGTTAGCACTCCTAATGTGTTCCTAAAAAATGGCATGCTAAATGAAAATGGATTAATGAAAATCACTCTCCCATAAGAAACTGTACAAGGGCGGGTTAGGTTCCTGACCTGTAATTTTTACATTAAAAATCAATTGACTGCTTTGAATCTAACTGGCCTAAAGACCCTCTTTCAACTGAATACTCTTATTACCTACCTCCTGCTCACTGTTTCTCACTCATTGCATCTGCTACCAGCTTGCTGCCCCCTCTCGCTCCTGCCTGGAGCATCCATCACCTGCCCCCTTGCTCCCTCCCACTAGCTACTACCCTCTCCCTCCCGCTTACCTCCCCTCTCGGCTCCCTCCCACTTGCCACCTCGTTCACTCCCTCCCGCTCGCTGTCTCTCTCCCGGACCCCTTGCTCTCTCTAACTCCCTTGTGCCCTCACGCCCCCTCCTGGCCCCCTCACTTGCCAGTTCCCTTTTCCCCCTGCTCTCCACTTCTCTCTTTCCCTCTTACTCAAGGCACCTCTTCCAAATCTTTCACTCTCGCCCTCGCCACCCCTTTCGCGAGTCCTCACACACTGCGAGAACCTGGGAGGGAGGTGACAAGTGAGGCGATGAGCGGGAAGCAATGAGGGTATCAGAGGAGGGAACCGGCCAGCGGGGCAGTTAGTAGCAGGGAGTAAAGGGTTCGGGAAAGGGGCAGCTAGTAGGAGGGAGCAAGGAGGTCGGGAGAGGCGGCAAGCAGGATGGTGAGAGAGAGATGGGAAGCAGCAACCGGGAGTGAGAGGGTCACGAGAGGGAAACGACGAGTAAGAACGGAGTGAGAAGATTGGGAGAGGTGGTGAGAAGGATGGAGCGGGAAGGTTGGGCGAGGCAGCAAATGGGAGGGAGTGAGATAGTGTTTAAAAGACAGGCCGAGCTTGTGCAATTACAGCGAGGTTCTTGGCACATGTGCAGTGGCTGCGCTGAAACGAAAACGGAGCCAGTGCTATTCAGGCAAATTCCATTATTTAGAAACCACGCTCAAACAAAACGCACATTTAGAATGTGCTTTAAATGGGGGATACCTGGACATATAAACTTACATATTGTTCTGGAGTCAGTTGTGTTGCTGCTGCCCAGTCCGTTCCAGCAGCTCCTTGAGGTAGAGGTCTGACTGTAAAGTGAACTTTGCCCCTCTTTTGCAAGTCAATTTCATGAGCCTCTTTCTCCAATACACAACATCTTGCTGAAGAAAACATTGGGAGGAACAATTGTAAGATTGTACTGTATGTACATATGTATAATGTGTTGGTAGGAATTGTGGAAATTAATGGGCTTATTTTTCTCAGAGTCTGAAGCAGTATTATCACACGTTGCTCTGTCAATGTGTAGTGACTCAATGTAAAAGACTGCAGATTGATTTATCACATGAAGGTTCCAAATATCAGCAAACCTATCAGAAAAGGTGGCATCTAAAGTCTAAAGGCTTCCAGACATGTAGGAAACCAATTAATCACTGAGCAAAATTTATCAGTGGTGCCAGAGGACGGGAGGATTGCAAATGTTTACAACCCTGTTCAAAAAGGGGGAGAGGGAGAAACCAGGTAACTACAGGCCACCTGGAAAAACTCAGCAGGTCTGGCAGCATCGGCGGAGAAGAGTATTCTGTTTTTGTTTTGGATTTCCAGCACCCGCAGTTTTTTGTTTTTATAACTACAGGCTAGTAAGCCGAGTGATAGTGGTGGGCAAACTTATAGAGACACTAGTCCACGACAAAATTAATTGTCACTTGGAAAAACATAATCAGTGACAATCTATACGGATTTGATAAAGGTAAATTGTATTTGACTACTTGATTCAGTTCTTTTAACAAAGTACAGCCAGTCCAAAGTGAGCTTACTTAAAGGGTAAAGTGGCTGTACTGTAAAGGCAGTTTGTAAATTGACAATCATCAGAAATGGGCCAAGTTTCATATTCCAAGATCCACTGCAACTTTTACCTGAATTTTTAAAATAAACTGGGAGTTGAAATGAAATTACTCATACAGATACACAATTGGTTGTCTTCATGAATACATTAACTAAGAAATAGCTGGAGCAATCAGGCCACACAACTGTATACATTTGTTCAAATTTAAGTGACTGCTGTGACCACTGAATTCCTGTGGCCAAGCTGTTAACAAGATGCACAAAATAATGACTATAGTTTCACTGCAACAGCCCCACAGTCCTTGGAAATGTAATCTCAAAACTATTATAGAAGGCAAAACTCATTCACCAACATGAGGTTGCTGGTAAGGCCAGAAATTTCCCTATCAAAACAGCATCATATGTTAATTGATCATTCACGAGTGCAGGATGTAGAATTGATTTAAGACATTATAATCAAAAGGTTGGGGTGGGGCAGGGGTTGGTTTTGTGTCAATCATTGTCATGGATGTGATCTCTATACTATAAGAGAGCACTGAGGGTCAAAGGGAGAAACCACGGGTGGGATTGATCGCCCACACAGATGGGAACATATTTCTCTGAGTGATGGTCAGAATGATTATTGTTTGGAATTAAGGAGAGTTAAAGGGAACAGTGAATGTGGATGCTGAATGTAATTGAAAGGAGTAGTGCATGTAATCCCTGGTCCAATAAGCAGTTAAAGGAACCCTGAGTTGTGAGCCTTGACCATTTTACTCCACCCTGACAGGATCAGGTCAGACTCTGGAATTAGAGTATGAGAGGGAAAGTGCGAGTTCACCTACCTACTGATTAAATGGAATGAGCTGATGAAGGTATTTCAGCAGATATTACACAATTGGATTTTCAAAAGGTTTTCAAAAGTTTTTTGATAAAGTATTAGACTTGTTAGCAAAATTTATGTCCATGTGATTGTTGGGGTGTTGGGTTATTGGGAAAACGGATTTGTAATTGGCTAAGGAATAGAAACCAGGGAGAAGGAAAGCAGAAGGAAAATATACAATGCTGTCCCCCAAAGATTGGTATAGGGCACACAGATTTTTTTGATATATATTAATGAACTGCTTTCATTCCTCAGCTTCTGCACCAAACAACTACTCATCTTTGGTAATTTCAAACTTCATTTCAACTCCTCATGCCTTCTCTCCTGAGTTCCCCACCCTCTTATCCTGCCTTACTCATCGCCCTCCATGTAAACTCCCTGGTTAATATTCATGGCCACTTTCCTGACCTTGCCATCTCACATGGTCTTGCTACTCACATCATGTCAATCATAGGTGAGGCCATCTCTGATCACTTCCTTGTATCACTCTCCAGCCACATTCCCCTTCCGCACCCCAACCCTAATTTCTTCTGTATTCTGCCCTGGATAAACTGTCTCCCAATTCACTTACAACTACACTTTCAAAATTCTGTGTCTAACCTTTGGCCCTTTGTTCGCACAACATTTCTGCAGCAACTGAACCCTCACCTCTACTTTTGATAGAAGAGCACAAGGATTAAGAACAGGAGTAGGTCAATTGGCTCCTTGAGCCTGCTCCACCATTCATTAAGATCATCGCTGATCTGACTGTGGCCTTAACTCCACTTTCCTGCCTGTCCTCCACCATAACCCTTGACTCTCTTATTGATCAGAAATTTATCTAATTCAGCCTTGAATATATATCAACGACCTGTTCTTCACTGCTCTTTGGGGAATAAAATTTCACAGACTAACGACCCTCTGAGAGAAAAAAAATCTCCTTGTCTCAGTCCTAAGCGGGAGACCCCCTAATTTTTAAACTGTGTCCCCTAGTTCTAAACTCTCTCACAAGGGGGAACATCCTCTCAGCATCCACTCTGTCAAATCCCCGCAGGATCTTATGTGTTTCAATAAGATCACCTCTCATTCTTCTAAACTCCAATGGGTATAGGCCCAACCTGCTCAACCTTTCCTCATAAATTAACCCCTTCATCCCAGGAATCAGTCGAGCAAACCTTCTCTGAACTGCTTATAACGTAATTTTAAAAATTCTTTCAGGGGATGTGGATGTCGCTGGCTAGGCCAACATCTAGTGCCCATCCCTAATTGCCCTTGAGCAGCCTTCTTGAACCGCTGCAGTCCATGTGGTGTAGGTACACCCACAGTGCTGTTAGGGAGGGAGTTTCGGGATTTTGACCCAGCGACAGTGAAAGAATGGCGATATCTTTCCAAGTCAGGATGGTGAGTTTTTTGGAGAGGAACTTACAGGCACTGGTGTTATATCCTTTCTTAAGTAAGCAGGCCAAAACTACATACAGTACTGCAGATGTGGTCCCACTAAGGCTCTATACAGTTGCAGCAACTCTTTCCTACTTTTACACTCGATTCCCCTTGCAATAAACACCAACATTCCATTTGCCTTGCTAACCACTCCCTGTACCAGCATACTAACCTTTTGTGATTAATGTACCAGGACACCCAGATCCTTCCGTATCGTAGAGTTCTGCAGTCCCTCTCCATTTAAATAGAACAAAGAACAAAGAAAAGTACAGCAAAGGAACAGGCCCTTCATCCCTCCAAGCCTGCGCCGATCATATTGCCTGTCAAACTAAAACATTTTGCACTTCCAGGTTCCATATCCCTCTAGTCCCATCCTATTCTTAAAATAATATACATACTTTTTATTCTTCCTGCAAAGTGGACAAATTCATTATACGCCATCTGCCAAATTCTTGCCCACTCACTTAACCTATCAAAATCCCTCTGTAGAATCTTTATATCATCTTGACAACTTACTTTCCTACCTATTATTGTGTCATCAGCAAATTTAGCTGCCATACACTCAGTCCCTTCATCCAAGTCATTGATACAGATTGAGAGGCCACTGATCCCTGTGGCACTCCACTAGTTACAGCTAGCCAACCCAAAAATGCTATTCCCTGCTAACCAATCCTTTATCTATGCTATAATGTTGCTCCCTACACCATGAGCTCTTATTTTGTGTAGTAACCTTTGATGTGGCACTTTATTGAATGTCTTTTGGAAATCTGAGGTCACCACTTCTACACAATTCCCTTTATCCACTTGGCTTGTTACTTCCTCAAAGAATTCTAATAAATTAGTCAAACACAATTTCCCTTTCACAAAACAACTTTGACTCTCCCTGATTTTATTATGTTTTTCTAAAAATCCTGGTCTTCCCTCCTTAATAATAATGTCTAAGTGTCCTAATCCTCAATAAAACCATTACTGTCTCTCACCCTGGCCATTCCCCTGATATGGCCTACATGTCTCTGAATTCCACGGGACTTGAAGTGATAAGGCAAACAACTGGTCTATCCATTTGCTGCCAGATCTGTCCGGAACATGAAAAGTATTATCGGGTCCTGGTCTCATCTGCTAAAAATGTTCACAATTCCAGGATTATCCTGGAATGCAAAGATAATCCCCAGCTTATTTTCTCTACTGCAAACCGTGATTTAAATAGTGAGTTAGTGGGGACACTGGGGAATCACTGAGCAAATATGAGCTAGTGCATTGATGTCGGGTTAATTGGCCAACAGTTCCCTGTTTTTCTCTCTCCTTCCTTCTTTAAATAGCAGGGTTATGTTTGCTACCTTCTAATCCACAGGGGCCATTCTAGAATCTAGGGAATGCTGGAAGATCAGAAACAATGCATTCACTATCTCTGTAGCCACCTTCTTTAAAATGCTAATATACTACCAGGTTCAAGCAATTTGTCAGTTTACAGTCCATTATTTTCTCCAGTACTGTTTATTTGTTATTTATTTTCTCCAGTACTGTTTATTCACTAATACTAATATCCTAAATTTCTTCATTTTCACTAAACCTTCAGTTCCCTCATTACTGCAGGAGGTTTTTTTGTGTTTTCTACTATGGAAGCAGTGTTTTCTACAATGGAAGGAGTAAAGTACCCCTTTAACGTCTATTCCATTTCCTTATTCCCATTATAATTTCTCCTGTCTCTGCCTGCAAGGGACCAGGGTTAATCTTGCTGATCTCCTTACTTTTTGTAATCATACTTATAGAAGCTTATACAATCTGTTTTAACAGACTGTATTTTCCCGACTCAATGGAAATGGCTTTGGAAGCAAGGAGACTGGGGAAAATAGGGGGATGTCAGGTCAGGACAGCTATCCAATGCATTCCCACCGTTGAGGAAGTTTCCCAAAGGTGGGCGGGGAACCTGATTGGTTTCCTGCACAATGGAAGTGGGCAGCCAATTAAGATAATTGAGGGCCAAATTAGGGCAATTTTGTGGTCTCGCAAGCATTTTGCACCAGCGTAGTTCCCCCCCCACCCTTACTGCACAAGCCACCATCTCAATGGAGGCAGCCTTCTTGTGGCAGGTTGTTGGGTGGGGGTGGGTCTTTGGAGCTGGAAGCTCTATGCCCCAATGACAGGGCCATGGGTAGTAAAGATCACACCAATGGCCCAAACAGTTCATGCGAAGGGCTTCCCCTCTGCTCCAATGGGTCTTAACGGCTTTATCCGCAAAGTTTTGAACTTCATGAACACCTCCATGTCTCCATGTAGAGGTGCCCTCATGGACCCCGCCCTGCCTCTAGTCAAACACAATTTCCCTTTCGCAAAACAATATTGACCATATTATGGTTTTCTAAAAATCCTGGTATTCCCTCCTTAATAGTAATGTCTAAATGTCCTACTCCTCAATAAAAGCATTACTGTCTCTCATCATGGCCATTCCCCTGATATGGGGACTCAACTCTAAAAATCTAAACTTTAGCTGCACATCCAGCAGGAACAGAAGATGCTTTTTCAACTCTAATTTTCAGAAGTGCCTAATCAAACTAATCACCGAGATGCCATCTCAAAATGTTAAGCCGAGATTGCTTGTAGAGACCATCATGTGAGCTCGCCTCTACTAATATGGCGGCAGAGGCATATCGCAAGAAAAGCCCACATCCAACCTCCTATTGTTGGCCAACTCCAAATTACCTGGAGGTATTTCCTTTGACCTTGAAGTACTTGCCTTGAAGCTGTCCAGGATCTGCATTTTACTTTGATAATTCCTGACGCCAATTGGCCAGGTGCCAGGGACAGACGTGCATGGGCGTTTGTCTCGCATCGCATTCATTGACACACCTTGAATGCTTTCCCTGGTGCAGCAGTGGGCTGAGCTGGAAGCTCCCGTGGCCAGATGTGGCCCATGGGCCGTACTTTGCTCAGGTCTGCTCTAATAATAACCTCTCTCCATTGCTTGACCACAATCCTTCTCTATATTGCTCCCCATTTTACAATTTATAACACAGATTATCAAGGTTATCAATAAATTATACATATATAAGCATAATATGATATTCGCTTCAACAGACAAAAATATTCCATCCATGTTGGAACTAATTATTGGACATTCGCTTCAAGTTTTTTAATTTATTCTTTCACAGCAGGTGGCATTGCTGGCTATGCCAGCATTTATTGCTCATCCCTAATTACCCTTGAGAAGGTGGCGGAGAGCAGCCTTCTTCAACTGCTGCAGTCCAAGTGGTACAGGTACACCCACAATGCTGTTAGGGAGGGAGTTCCAGGATTTTGACCCAGCGACAAAGAAGTAATAGCAATATATTTCATAGTCAGGATGGTGTGTCACTTGGAGGTGCACTTCCAGGTGGTGCTGTTCCCATGTATCTGATGCCCTTGTCCTTCTAGGTGGTAGAGTGTGGTTTTGGAAGGTACTGTCTAAGGAGGCTTGGTGACTTGTGGCAGTGTATTTTGTGGATGGTACACACTGCTGCCATTGTGCGCCGTCGGTGGAGGGAATGAATGTTTGTGGATGGGGTGACAATCAAGTAGGCTGCTTTGTCCTGGATGGTGTTGAGCTTCTTGAGTGTTGTTGGAGCTGCACTGGTCCAGGTGAGTGGAAAATATTCCATCACACTCTTGACTTGTGCCTTGTAGGTGATGGACAGGCTTTAGGGATGTCAGGAGATGAGTTATTTGCCACAGAATTCCCAGCCTCTGACCTGCTCTTGTAGCTACAGTATTTATATGGCTGGTGCAGTTCAGTTTCTGGTCATGGGTAAACTGCTACCACCACCCACCCCCCTCCCCCACCCCAAGGGATTCAGCGATGGTAATGCCATTGAATGTCAAGGGGAGTTGGTTAGATTCTTGTTTCTTCTCCCTCTCTCCCATAAAACTGACATAAATAAACTGATAGAACGAACTGTTTATTGGCATTGTCACTCTGCTGAGAATATCTACAACATTCAGTTCCAGAAGCTGATAGTTTTTGACAAAATTGGATGCTTTGTTCTTCAGTAAATTGCCTGAGTGGAAGAGCCCAGCATACTTAGCGTTAAAACTTGAGTAAAATGTTAAATATTTGCCTTTTACCTCCTGGTGCTCAGCTGCTATCTATTTGCTCCAGAGAACGAGAATAAACTTTACAATCATTGGAGTCACTTTGGAAATGAGTGTTCAGATTTTAAGAAAGATATGGAAATCCCCACCACTTCTTGAGGCTCTTAAGACAGAATCTTCTACTCTCACTTGTGGCAAGTTTGGGCGTGAGAAGGACATGTAAAGATGGGGATGATGGCGTGCTGGAACCCTTCCTGCCTCCGCCAGAACTAAGCTCTGGGGAGGAAGGCCCATTGTTGACCTTCCCACCCTGCTGCCCATTGAGGGCCTTAAATGGCCAATTAATGACCATTCAAGGGCCTCATCCCGCCATGCTGGTATTAACCCAGTGACAGGTGAGCTTGTCACCATGTGGTGTGACAGCAGCTAAAACTGTGTGGCCAGCTTGTCACCTCTGGGGGATGGGTCCCATGATCAAAGGCACTCAGTGCCTGATGGACGGACTGGACATTGGGAAGGAGGGGGTGGCTCTCACACTTGCTGATGACCACGCAGCAGCCCCCCCCCCCCCCCCCCCATTGGTTACCTGTGACCCTGCAATTCTGCGGGTCAGATGTCCGTCCTTCCAGCAGCAGTCACGGCCTCCTAGTGATGCTGTAAGTGAGTCTTCCATCCATTTCTCTCCCACCGTCGAAATTCCAGGGGAAACCCCGCCACTAGCTGATGCTGCGCGTGAGATAAAAACAGACAATGCTGGGAATACCCCAGGTCAAGCAGTATTTCTGGAAAGTGAAACAGAGTTAACTTTTCGGGTTAATGGAAAGGCCTGTTTCTCTCTCCGCAGATGTTGTTTGACCTACTCAGTATTTCCTGCATTTTCTGTTTTTCTTTTCAACGCTGACACACCCGACCCACCCGCTTTTCTGAATTTGAGCCCAACCATCCGAGAATTACCTGCGGTCACCAAATGAGTTTGTAATATAAACGTTGGATTTGACTGTGTAACAATGAATTTGAACGAGTTGTGTTTGAAAGTGTGAACTTTCAGTGATTAAAGAAACTCACGCACTTTCCTCAGTGGCGAACCGGACCACTGCCTTCCCTTTTACGAGATCTTCGTATTCCACGATGCAGTCTCCGCCGTTAGATTTCTTTCTACTTTGGAAATAAACTTGAAGTTTTGTTTTTAAGAGTTTGGCGATGTCTGGACCCCAGTCCCCTTCTATCAGCAGAGGATATGGATAGTCAGCTTCTGTCGCCATTGTCTGCAGGCAAATGGAAACTCTTCCGTCCTGTGCGATGTTTTCTAATTGGTTTCATTTTCGTTTCTCAAGAAACGAACCCATCGTAAAGGCCAAGTAATCAAAAATATAGATCTCTTGCTTACAAGCGTTTTTTTTCTTCTGATATTTCTAAAATTCGGTTTCAGAAAGCATTTTTGAAGGTGACTTATAGGAATTGTATGGCTTGCAAATCACAAATTCAAATTTGTAAACGTTGATATTTTAGTTTGCCTCCTGCTATATTTAAAAACTCATGATGTAATATGTATTTTTTCCCCAGGGTCCATGCTTCAGGCAGGTGAGAAAAATATTGCCTTATTTCTCAGTTCTGAAGAAGAATCCATTCCTGTCGGCTAGGGCAATTTTCTTCATTCTTTTGAGCAGCTAATGAAACAACTGCATTGTAACTGGGCTTCACCATTCTGCAAAAGAATTTTTGCTATCACCAAGATACCCACCAAGGAAATAGGATTTAAACAATGCAACCTTTAAGCAGTGACTCTTCTGACAATAATTCACTCCAAGGGTGGAATGTAGCAGTTCCACCAGCAGCTGGAAGCAATGCGGGCAGAGGAACATAATTTGGTGTGAGGTCAAAAATCAGTTTCCCGGCATCAGGATTAAGTTTTGGAATTTTGCTCTTGAGACATTAAAGGCAGGTCAAGCTTCCCAAAGAACAATATCGGGAAGTGTTTTAGCATACACTAGCATGTCATGCATGCACATTAAAAGGCCACCTCACCAGAATTAAGTTCCCCTGCTAAGTTAAGTTGCGGCCAACGAGAAATGAGAGCTTTTGCTTTACTACTGTATATAAATGGCATGCAGCTGGCGAGCTTCAATTCTTCCACGACTTTGAGGTCAGTAGATGCTGCTTTCACCTTCTTGGAGGTGACTCATCACTACACCTTGCACAAAGGCAGATGGTTGTGGTTGTTGGAGATCAATCATCTCAATCCCAGGACATCACTGCAGGAGTTCCTCAGGGTAGCGTCCTAGGCCCAACCATCTTCAGCTGCTCCATCAATGACCTTTTCTCCATCATAATGTCAGAAACGGACATTCGCTGATGATTGCAGAATGTTCATCACCATTCGCAACTTCTCAGATACTGAAGCAATACCTGCCAAAAGCAGCAGCACCAGGATGACATTCAGGCTTGAACTGATGTGTGGTGTGAATGTTAATTGCCACCTAAGTGCCAGGAAATGACCATATCCAACAAGAGAGAATCCAACCATGCCCACTTGACATTCAATTGCATTACTATCATTGAATCCTTGATTAGCAATATCTTGGGGGGAGGTTACCATTGACGGAGCTGCACCAGCCATGTAAATACTGTGGCTACAAGAGCAGGTCAGAGGCTAGGAATTCTGCAGCGAATAACACACCTCCTAAGTCCCCAAAGCCTGTTTACGATCTACGAGGTATAAGTCAGGAGTGTGATGGAATAGGCTCCACTTGCCTGGATGCGTGCAGCTCCATCAACACTCAAGAACCTCAACACCATCCAGGACAAAGCAACCCACTTGATTGGCACCCCATCCACAAACATTCATTCCCTCCACCACTGCCACACAATGGCAGCAGTGTGTACCACTTGCAAGACGCACTGCGGCAACTCACCAAGGCTCCTTCAACAGCACCTTCCAAACCTGTGACAAGGACAAGGGCAGCAGAAGGAATGAAACCGGACAGAATCCCTGGCATCAACCTAGGCACCAGAAACAACAATGGCAAACTCAGCCCTGTCGATCCCGCAAAGTCCTCCTTACTAACATCCGGGGGTTTGTGCCAAAATTGGGAGAGCTGTCCCACAGACTAGTCAAGCAACAGGCTGACATAGCCATACTCACAGAATCATACCTTATAGATAATGTCCCACCGGCAGGCCCAGCAGAGGTGGCTGCACAGTGGTATACAGGCAGGAGGGAGTTGACCTGAGAGTGCTCAACATTGACCCCGGATCCCATGAAATGTCTTGCTATCAGGCCAAACATGGGCAAGGAGACCTCCTTCTGATTACCATGTATCGCCCTCAGCTGATGAATCAGTACTCCTCCATGTTGAACATCATTTGGAGGAAGCACTGAGGGCGGCAAGGTGCTGAATGTACTCTGGCTGGGGGACTTCAATGTCCACCACTATTGACCGAGCTGGCCAAGTCCTGAAGGGCATAGCTACTAGACTGGGTCTGCAGCAAGTGGTAAGGATGATCTTCACCAATCTGCCTGCCACTGATACATCTGTTCATGACAGTGTTAGTCAGAGTGACCATCGAACAGTCATTGTGGAGATGAAGTCCCGTCTTCACATTGAGGATACCCTCCATCATGTTGTGTGGCACTACCACTGTGCTAAATGGGAATAGATTTCGAACAGGCCTAGTAATTCAAGACTGGGTAATCATGAGGTGCTGTGGACCATCAGCAGCAGCAGAATTGTACTTGAGTACAATCTGTAACCTCATGGCCTGGCATATCCCCCATCACACCATTATCATCAAGCCAGGAGATTAATCCTGGTTCAATGAGTGTAGGAGGGCATGCCAGGAGCAGCACCAGGCATACCTAAAAATGAAGTGTCACCCTGGTGAAACTACAGCACAGGACTACTTGCATGCCAAACAGCATAAGTAGCAAGCGTTAGACAGAGCTAAGTGATTCCATAACCAACGGATCAGATCTAAGCTCTCACGTCCGGTCATGAATGCTGGTGGACAATTAAACAACTCACTGGTGGAGGAGGCTCCACAAATAACCCCATCATCAATGATGGGGGACCTAGCACATCAGTGCAACATATAAGGCTGAAGCATTTGCTACAATCTTCAGCCAGAAGTGCTAAGTGGATGATCCATCTCAGCCTCCTCCAGAGGTTCCCAGCATCACAGATGCCAGTCTTCAGCCAATTTGATTCACTTCACGTGGCATCAAGAAATGGCTGGAGTCACTGGATACTGCAAAGGCTATGTGCCCTGACAATAATCCGGCAATACTACTGAAACTTATGCTGCAGAGGTTGCTGTGCTCCTAGTCAAGCTGTTCTAGTACAGCTGCAACACTGGCATATTGGCATATACCTGGCAATGTGGAAAATTGTACAGATATGTCCTGTAACAAAAAAAGCAGGACAAATCCAACCTGGCCAATTAACACCCCATCAGTCTACTCTCGATCATCAGTAAAGTGATGTAAGGGGTTATCAACAGTGCTACCAGCAGCACTTGCTTAGCAATAACCAGCTCACTGATGCACGTTTGGGTTCCACCAGGGCCACTCAGCTCTTGACTTCATTACAGCTTTGGTTCAAATATGGACAAAAGAGCTCAACTCAAGAGGTGAGGTGAGAGTGACTGCCCTTGACATCAGGACAGCATTTGATCGAATATAACATCAAGGAGCTCAAGCAAAACTGGAGTCAATGGGAATCAGGGGGAAAACTCCCCGCTGGTTGGAGTCATACCTAGCAGAAAGGAAGATGGTTGTGGTTAGTTGGAGGTCAGTCATCTCAGTTCCAGGACATCACTGCAGGAGTTTCTCAGGGTAGTGTCCATTGCCCAGCCACCTTCAGCTGCTTCATCAATGACCTTCCTTCTGTCATAATGTCAGAAGTGGGGATGATTGCTGATGATTGCACAATGTTCAGCACCATTCAAGTCTCCTCCGATACTGAAGCAGTCCATGTCCAAATGCAGCAAGATCTGGACAATATGCAGATGTTAGGGGGAAATAAAGGGATACAGTAATTATTAGGGGAAAATATAGGGATACAGAAAGAACTTATTGAAGGGAATGGATACTTAGAATATCCAGGCATGCAAAACCTGTTTGCATAAGCAGTTAACAGTTAAAGGCCAGGCTGGACAGAGAGAAATCTGAACCTTGCACATTCTCAGGGCTTGTGAGTATCAGCAAGGCTATACTGGATGAAGAAGAATGCAAATATGATCGATTGGGTGTTTTGGGAGTCAGACCGGAGCCTTGGGTTAAAAAACAACTAAGATTGAGCCTGTTTACAGCAGATAGGGAAAGAACAGATGGTCCTAGCTTAGGTAGGAGGGAAGGTCTCTGCCTGGGTGAAAAACAAATAGGGATGTACGGTGCATGTACTTGTTATCAGACTTGTCTGTTTAATGTAAACCTATATGTTGACAAGATCGGAATCTGGAAACTGTTCTTGTATGTGACCAATAATGTATAAAAATGGTGAACACTTGTAGTTTAGCAGAGTGCTATCTCAAGCTGTATTGAGATAGTGCTCTCCTTGCAATTGCTCGAATAAATGATCGAAACCTGTACCTGAGACTCCTGTGGTCTGTTTGTCAAAGACACCACAGCACAGGCTTGAGCTGACAAGTGGCAAGTAACATTTGTGCCACACAAGTGCCAGGGAATGACCATTTCCAAAAAGACAGAATCTAACCATCGCCCCTTGACATTCAATGGCATTACCATCACTGAATCCCCCACTATCAACATCCTGGGGTTACCATTGACAAGAAACTGAACTGGACTAGCCATATAAATACTGTGGCTACAAGAGCAGGTTTGTGGTTAGGAATCCTGCAGTGGATAAATCATCTCCTGACTCCCAAAAGTTTGTCCACCATCTCCAAGGCACAAGTCAGGAGTGTGATGGAATACTCTCCAATTGCCTGGATGAGTGCAGCTCCTACAAACACGCAAGAAGCTTGACACCATCCAGGATTTATTGACACCCCATCCACAAACATTCATTCCCTCCACCACTGATGCGCAGTAGCAGCAGTGTTTACCATCTACAAGATGCACTGCAGGAATTCACCAAGGCTCCTTAGACAGCACCTTCCAAACTCACGACCTCTGCCATCTAGAAGGACAAGGGCAGCAGATAGACAGGAACACCACCACCTGGATATTCCTCTCCAAGCCACTCACCATCCTGACTTGGAAATATATTGCTGTTCCTTCACTGTCACTGGGTCAAAATTTTTGAACTCCCTCCCTAACAGCATTGTGGGTGTATCTACACCACATGGACTGCAGCAGTTCAAGGAGACAGCTCACCACCATCTTCTCAAGGACAATTAGGGATGGGCAATAAATGCTGGCCTGGCCAGCAATGCACACATCCCATGAAAGAATAAAAAAAACTTCACTCGTACTAGTAGCAAAAGCTACTCCAAGGCTGGAAACGGGAGGCAGGCTAAGGATGGCAGGGTGGAGTGGAGTCTGGACAGGGGAGGCAGGTTAAGGTGGGGAATGGTGGAGGGGAGGCAGGGGAAGACTGTAAGG
This sequence comes from Carcharodon carcharias, assembly GCF_017639515.1. Classification (NCBI taxonomy): domain Eukaryota; kingdom Metazoa; phylum Chordata; class Chondrichthyes; order Lamniformes; family Lamnidae; genus Carcharodon; species Carcharodon carcharias. Next base: position 56,294,966 of record NC_054478.1, on the reverse strand, counting down.
AGGCCTGAGACTGCCAGGGATCGAGGCTGCAGAGACTCTCCGAGGAAGTTGGGACGGGGGCAGATATTGTCCAGGGAAGGACGGGTGATAGACTGTCTGAGGAAAGTGGGGGTGAGTGTCCAGGGAAGTTGGTTGGAGGGGAGGGATATTGTCCTAGAGGTTGGGGCTGGTTCTATCGATAGTCGTGTCCTGCGGATTGAACTTAGCATGGTCAGTGGAGAGAACAATCGGGGGGGGAGTGGGTGGCTGGGGCGGTGGGGCCAATGGGATGAGGTAGGGTGGCAGGCCCAGGAGGATAGTTTGGTAGATGAAGGTTTCATGGGGGTGCTCATGGAGGCAGACTACACAAGTGCCTTGCAAAACTGGGGGTCAGGGAGGGCATAGGGACGGTAGTGGGTGTTGGCACTGAGCGGGAGGGAAGGCATGTTGAGTTTGATGGTAATAGGGTCTAGGGAAATGAGGGAGATTTAAGGGTGATAGAAGGGAGAAGAGTGGTGAAATTGCGTGGGTCAAGTGTTATGATCCTTGACCATACCCGGGTTCGTGGGGGGAGGTCCAATTAGGGACCAATAACATTTTGCTTAAAGTGGATAAGGTTTGAGATTCAAGATACTTACTAGGTGATTTAAGCCACAAGATTCCATGGCTTTGGAACAAACAAAAATAAACTTTACTGCACAAGTTCAGACAGATAAAACAATTTACAATATCTATCTTATACTCTAGCGTTCAGAGTAAGCATGATGTATATGTGAATTAAGAGGCAAAGAGTGGATTGAACACACCACACCACACAATAAGTGACAGATGCGAGTAAACCCAATTCCACGGATTTCTCAACAAGCCACATTGTGAGCTAACCAATCTCACTGAAACTTCAACTTTCTCATGAGAATTTCCAATCTCCAGATTTGAAGATCTGCCTTGGAATTCTCTCCAAAAGCCACTCCCACTCAGATGTTTTCAGCAATGACTCACATCGCAGGATTTCAATCTCGCCATCCGAGGTTCTTCTCCCTGCATCTTCGAGTATACTCCAGCTTCACCTTCCAAGCACAATTTCAGATCTTCGACTGGGCCAAGGGTCTACCCCACCAGTCCACAGCATAGAGTCACAAACCTTGAGCTGCCTTCTTGGGTCTTCAGGGCTTCTCTTGTGCCCACCTCATTTAAAGCTGCTCCCTGCAGCTCTTTCTTGAATTCAGAGCCAATTACTCTGCTCCTTTCTTTTAACTTAACAGGACCTATTTCTGTCCCCAATCTTGTTCCCTTACCTGGGACTTCTTTTTAGGAGCTCTCCCTGTGTCCCTTCCTGTTTTGGGACCTCTCCCTGTCCTCCCTCCCCCACCACCACCCACCCCCCCCAACCCCGCCGCCGCCGCCCCACCACCCACCCACCACCCACCATTGTCTTCTGCTCCCTGGGACACCTACCAGCTCCTTTTCAGGTCACTTGGCCTGGTTTTTGTGTCATTCTTTTTCTTTTCTCTGTGCAGGCATGCAGGGCAAGTCCTTGGCCTGAAGAACGAAAAATAACCGAGCTGCACATAGGCAGCCAGTTCCCAACCAGCACATGCGCAGGAGACCCGAGGTTCGTCAGGATCTGGAGTTCCCAGACTCAACTTCGGATTAAGGTAAGCTTAGGTTTCACCACATCTTTTCACATGTAAGAAAGCAAGCTTCACTAACATGAAGGTTTATTTACAATGGCTTTACACCTTCTTTACAAGAATTTAACATAATAAACTTCGAACAAATAGCTTATTACATACCATACAGATTAACTCCCCATTTTGTTTCACAGCTACACATGTCACGTTGTACAATTACAGAGGTTTAACCAAAACAAAAGCCAATACCTGTAATAAGTAGGATTAGCATAATTTATACATCATAAAATTATCATAACTCAATGCTGGTATTTCTTTTTCCTTTTATTCCCAGTCTTTAAGAATGTTTTGCTTAAGTCCACAGCCCAATTGTCATTATTTTATTAGCTGTAAGTGTAATCCTCTTTTCAAGCTCATTTACTGAACTCAAATGTGGTAAATTCTTATTTCGAGACAATAAAGTCAAGATGGCATCTTTGTGTGTTATCAATTCCTTTTTCCCCTGATCAAAATCTTTTTAGCTGTTTCAAGGAAGTTATAGTGATGCTTTTTACGCTCACACAAAAGGTTTTCATTCTCCTGCTTGGTTTGAACTTTGAACATGTTAAAATCTTGTAGTTTCTCCTGATCCTATTCCATATAGGTCTTATTTAATTCTCTTCAAGCAACATCAACCACTTCCACACTCTGGATTTTTATTGTTTGTTTCAATATTTCTATTCGTTCACATTATTCACAAACCATATCATTCCACTCCTCTGCAAGTTTGAAATGATATTTTGCAAACTGTCCACTTACCTGGATTCCTGCTGCTGAACCCTGTGACTCAACACTGGTAAACACTGGTAATTCAGTGTCCATGGTCATTGACCCTTCTAGACAATTTTGCGGTTTCAGTCCTGTCCTTTGACAATTTTAGTTTTCAATTCTGCAGGCACTACTGTTGCTTCTGTACTATCCGTTACTGAGGCTGATACATCAGTATTATTACTTGGATCGGTTCTTTACCCAGTGGGGTCATAATTGTGCAAATAATTTTTATTTACAGGAACAACTTTGGAACAGTGACACTCCATTCCTGGTTGTGGAAAAACTGTACTGCCCGCTATATCATTGCCCAATATAAAGTCTACATTTGTAATAGATAATTTTGGAATAACTCCAACCATCCAAGGCCCCTTCTCAGAGGACAACTTAACTTTGCTCTATGCAATGCATAAGACATAGACTTCCCAATTCCGATTCAGTGAACTTTCTGAAGAAAGGTCCAAATACTTTGCTAACAATAAGCTCTGAGGTCAAACAGTATCTCTCAGGAAAACAATTTTTCTGGGCTCTTTCTTGGACAGAGGGGGAGTGACTTCCCCTTATAACCAAGGGTTGGTGACCAAGGATTATCAGGACATCCAGACAAGAAAGTAGTCTTACAGGCAGAAGCAGGCTTCTGCCTACAACAGAAGGTGCCGCACCAGACACTTGCCACAATTACAGAAAGGTGACAAGATCTGGATTATTTATTATGATCATGGCTGATCATCCAGCTCAATAGCCTGCTCCAACTTTCTCCCCTTTTCCTTTGATCCCTTTCACCCCAAGAGCTACATCTAACTCCGTGGTTGGCATAGCAGAGAGCACAGTCAGGAGAAACAGGGAGGAATCTCCACCTCATCCCTAGACAGCCCATCCCCACTGTACAATGGAGATATATCAAGGAACATACCTAGGTGCCAGAACAACCTCTAAACCTACAGGAAGAATCAGCAGCGATGGAGCCTACCATTCCTCCAACAGTAGTGTGAATGAGATATGGAAAGGTTATAAGGCCTCCAGAACACATGAACCTATGAATTCAAGGAAATGAAAGGGGTAGATGGGGTGGTGATAATATAGTACTAACAATGTCAGACATAAAGTAAACTATAATCACTTAAAATACATTGGATAAAGATTTAGGGGGGAGGTGTAGAAAAAGGGTCTGGTACATATAGAGTTAATGTGCAATTGAGTACAGTACCACCCACACAGGGATGTAAGAGAGCACATGACCCACACCCAGGGTCAGTGTGGTGTTGGATAGAGCTGTGTGCAGACCTAAACATGGAGACAGCTCCTAGCGTGTGCCTTTTACTGTATATTTGTAAATCATTCTTGTTAATAAAAACTTACAATTTACCTGTTAAAGACTGCAAAGACTTCATCAAACCTAGCAAGATGTAACCCAAACCCCACAACACCTTGGTTAACTACTGCAATCTATCTGGTGTAGGTACACCTTTAGTGCTGTAGGCATAGGGTGGAATGTTCCGTTCTGCAGTCTACGTTCAGTGGCAAGCATGGAAGTGGGAGTGATTCCCACTCAGGAGCAGGACAGCTTCAGGTGTGCGAAAATCTGCACCATAAACATTCACCTAGGAGGATGGAGGTTTGAAGTCAAGAGTTGGCTGCTGGGCTCCTTGGAGGCATCCACCCCCCCTTCATCCCTGCCTCTGACTGCAGCAGATGGAAATGGCACCGAATGAATGGCAACTCCACAGCTTGCTAGGATCTTGATGTTTGACCCATGAGTCAGTACCATCTGCAGCCGTGTGTGCTTCACCTTAGAGAGGAGAACACAATTGAGCAAGGTTGCCATCTGGTTTCCTCGTGATTATTAGGGTATAAACTTCAGTGTACAAGTTCAGAAAGATAAAACAATTTACAATATCTATCTTACACTCTAACATACAGGGTAAGTATGAGGTACATGTGAATCAACAGGCAAAGTATAGTCGAACACATCACACTTCACAATAAATGACAGATGCGACCAAACCCACACAGATGTTTGCCACTTTGTGAGCCAATCAATGTCACTGAAACTTTCTCTTTCTCACAAAGGTTTCCAATGAAGAACGAAAAATAACCGAACTGCGCATGTGCAGCTAGTTCTCTTTAGTGGGCCATTTCTGCTGACCATTAACTCCACCCACCCAAAAAGACCCTCCTCCCACTTCAAGGGTTTGCACTTACTCACCAACTGTGTTCTCAAGGTCAGATTTGAAAAATGGTGCTCATCATCTTTCAAAATCAGTCCACCATCTTCTGCCCTCCCTCTGTCAACCACCAACTTCCCCCCATCAATCTTGTGTGGTGAAACCTAAACTTAGCTTAAATTGAGGTTTGGAGGTCAGGAACTGGAGTTCTCATTAACCTTGGGTCTCCTGTGCATGTGCCAGTTGCAATTTTGGACTTTAAAGAAAAGACCGAATGAAACGGTTGTCGAATTTGCTAGGGAAAAATTAATGCTGTGGGACCCGTGGTTTTGATCACTGAGGTTAGAACAAAATTTTGTGAATGTGTGGGAGCTAATGACAATGGAGGAATTTCAAAATAGCATCCCAATATCTATTAGGCCACAGCTGGAAAGACCATAAGGTTTCTGAGGTACTGGAAGCAGTAGTTCTGGCAGATGGGTATGATAGATCACATAGGCAGCTGGGGTCTGTAGATTCCCATCTAACTCACAGGGAAGCTGGGGGAACAGAAAAGAGTCTAGCTTTATGGAGGAGGCAGACAATGTTCCACCTAAGAAAATTGATAGTGTAGAAGTTAAAAGTGATGTAAAGGAACCAGTATGCTTTTATTGTCACAAGACTGGGCCTCTCAAAGCCCATTGTTGGAAGCTGAACGGTAGGTAAACCAGTGGCAGTAATAAAAACACTAAAGAAGTCTTTGGAAAAGGCTGTAGCAGAAAAGGAAATGGATGTTAAAACAGTGGCATTGGTGCAAGTGATAGAAACCTCCACGGAGAAATGTTGCACCAGGAAGTGAAACTTGTGAGACATTCAGTGTTTCTAATGTTTTTACAGTAGGAGTAGGTAGAACCAAAAAAGATTATAAGAGGTTCTGATAATCCTTGGTCACCAACCCTGGTATGCTTGGGAGGATTGGAAGTTTTGTGCAGAGTTTCCTGCCCATCAAGAGTTTGGATAGGGACAGGCCACATTGTAATGGGCTGGACCTGTAGGTTAGCAGTGCTGTGGGAAATTTCTTTTTAGGTGGGCCTTTACTGTACAGACCCCTCTTTCAGACTCCCCACTTGACTGTGGGTATCTCGGGGAGCTGGTGCGGTGGTGGAAGCTGGATGTGGTGGCAAAGTGTGCAAAGTACTTGTTTGAAAATTATGGGTGGTTATCGGACACAATCTCATCCAGAATGCCGTATCTGGCGAACATCTCTTTTAGCGCCTTAATTATTGCCTCTGTTGTAGTTGTATATAGTTGCTTCACCTCAACCCATCTGGAGAAGTAGTGCACCACCATAAGGAATGATTTGCTATTGAAGTTGAACAGGTAGATACCCAGCCTATCCCATGGCCTGGTTTGGAATTGTGTAGTGATGAGGGGCTCTCTTTTGTCTTGCCAGTGCAAGACACACACCTGGCAATTTGCAAAGGTCTCTGTCATTGCCTTGGAAATGCCTGGCCATCAAACAGTGGATTGGGCCCATGCGGCAATGCCTAGGTGGCCCTGGTGTACTTTTTGAAGGATCTCTGGCTGTAGGAAAACTGGGATGACCAGTGCTCATCATAGACCAGGTCATCTATAATCGTTTTTCCAGATAGAATCAGGTTTTCATGGTCTCTCTGTTTGATCTCTCGTGAGGCCATCCTTGTTGACAGTATCTGCGGATGTGGGCACACTGCTCATTGCACATTTGTTCCTGGCAGATCTGTTGGAGTTTACTTATGGTCGCTGGCAGGTGTGTCCTTGTCAATTGGGAGTACATTTCCAGTTGTTTGATAAGATTGACATGCTGTTTTGTTGGGAGGCCCACTGTGGCTGTTGTCTGATTTTTAAGTTGAATGTATACAGTCTCATAGGCAAACCTCATGAAGTGTAGGAGAAACCTCTGCATCCTGGGAGGTATCTTTGTGAGCTCCTTCTTGTTCAATACGGAAACTAGTGGCTTTTGATCCGTTTTAATTGTAACCTGGACTCTTCGCCAAGAGGGAGTTTCCAAGAGCCACTGTTTGCATCCAATTTTGAAAATACCGTGCTCTTTGAAAGTTTAATCAGGGTTTTGTCCACTGAGGACTTAGGATGTATTTCTCTGGCCTACGGCTTTATTGAGCTGTGTCAGATCGATGCAAATACGAATGGACCCATTTGGTTTTGGGACTGGGAGCATCCCGGAACACCAGACACTTGGTTGTGTGACTGGGGAGATGACTCCCATGTTTGTCACCTTGTCTAGCTGCTGCTGCACCTGCTTCATGAGTGGGTGGGGGATCTTATGTGGTGTGTTTAGGCACATGAGTTTAGCATCCCATCTCAGTGTGATCCTTTATGTGTGTTTCAGTCACCCCAGTCCTGTGAAGAGTTTCAGGAACTCACATTAGTGAGTTGGAGCCAGGCCCTGGCTGGCTGACCTTGTCAATCTTCTGTAACAGGTTAAGTTCAACACAGGCTTCGTGACTTAGTAATGAACAGTCCTTGTTGTGGATCACAAAGAGGGTCTCATGGATTGTTTTATTCTTGTATCTCAGTGTCTTCTGCAGGGTGCATTTCACTGGGTGCTTTAAGCCTTCTGCTCTGTATAGGTGTGTCATGGGTAGCATCAGATACTGAGCCACCAGCCATTGTTCTTTGTCTGACAGGATTGTTATGCTGGCTCCTGTATCTAATTTAAAACTTGTTAAATGGCCATTAATGGAAATGTCCGCATTCCAAAATGAGAAACCACGTTCTTTGACCACATCCAAGAAGCATGACTGTGTGTCTTCCATGCTTGCAGTCTCGACCTCATGTCTTAATGTTTGGGCCTTCTGTGCTTTTCAGAGTTTTTGCCCTGCTGTTTTGAGGCGGTAGCTGACGTGTGCCAGGTGGATCAAGTCCACGAAGGAAACTTGATCATGCGGTCACAACTCTTTTGCAATTTGTAATTTATTTCAAGATGCATGCCCTGAATTCAGTAGTAATAAATCTACCATGACTTTAGAGATTTTTAGAAAATTAAACATTTATTAACAAATTAAAAGATTTCAAGCACAGACATAGGTCTACAAATTACTACTATAATAACGCCTAAAACTCCTAATTAATCTAGCTTCCAGTTACACCCTCACTAGCAACAGTAAACAAAAAAAAAAGATTTTAAATAGATTTCAGCCAGTTAACACAATACCCTGGACAATAGAATTCAAAATGACTTTTCCCACCTTCTGTTTCTGTAGAGAGCAGCTTAATGCATAATGACTGGAGGCTTTTTACACTTCTGGTAGATCTTACAATGCATTCCCTTTTGCTGAGTTGAACAGTTGTGATGTGCCCAAATATTTAATTAGCTCTTTTTTTCATTTCTGACCAGCTCAGACACCATGTGTTTTGCCTTTGACTCTGGGATTGGACTTTAGCAATGGGTTTCCCTCAAACAGCACTTCTGTCTGAATTAGTTTAAAGATTTCTCAGGCATTGCCACAGCCTTGAATCTTAAAAGATGTAGCTGACCCTTGCAAATTCTGCTGACTCTACTCTGATGCTGGATTTCCAAAGGACGTTCAATGGAGTCTTCTCTTCTGCTACAGTAAGGAATTTTAGATCTTTGCCTTCAGCTTCCAAGCCTTTCTTTGGATCTTTTTTCTGGTGATTTTTTTTTTGTGTCCCTGCTTCAGGAGCTTCTTTTCAGGTCAGAATGCTTTGTTAATGTTACTCAGTCTTCCAGTATTTCAGTTCATCTCTGTGTTTCAGCGAGGTTCTGGGTTTTGTTGTGGGACGTTGGTCGCATCTCGGTAGGTTTTGATGAAGTATTTGTAGTTTTTAGCAGGTTAACTCTAAGTCTTTATTAACTACTAGAACTATTTACAAATATACAGTAAAGGGTAAAAGCTGGATCCTGGTCTCCATGCTTAGGTCTTCACACGCTCCGTCCAAAACCACACTGACTGTGGGTGCGGGTCATGTGCTCTCTTACATCACTGTATGGGCAGTACTGTACTCAGTCAGTCCCCTACTAACTCTATATGTGCCAGACCCTTATAATACAGAAGACAACTCACCACCACTTTCTCAAGGGCAATTAGGGATGAGCAACAAATGCTGGCCTTGTCAACAATGCTTACATCCCATGAAAGAATTTAAAAAAAAGACCTGATTTATTTGAATTTTGAACTTAGTGCGATTGGCCACCATGAAATAGATGATCCTAAATTCCTGAACTTGATTTCTCCCTTCAGTTTTGGTCTTTACTTAATTATTAGGTCCTAGTTCTCCAAATATTCTAACTGGGTATCACATGTTTAAAAATGTTGATGTTCTTTTCTACATTTTTTTCACTTGGGGCCTTAGAATGGTTTCCATTGCAGGAAATGAAGTTTTCGAATCTGTCTTTCTATTATTAGCAGTGCAAGTCTAATGTCTATAGCCACAATGGAATTGATCTGTAAATCAGTGACACAAGAAAGATTACTCTTGTTTGAGAGTTATTTTGCAGTTTTCCAGCACAACAATAACCCAGTTAGCTTGCAGAAAAATAATAAAGACTGACAATAACGTGCAAAAAGTCAATTTGAGTTCTGAATATCTGAAGCTTTGTAAACATAAACTGTGTTTCATTGTTGGTAACAAGTTCCTCAGGAATGCCTGTGGTCACTTTCACAGCCATGGAAAAGTGGATGCCCTCCATGTCCCCACGGCACCAAATCCTGGGAGGCGATGGTATTGTTGCTGGACTAGTAATCCAGAGACCCAGGGTAATGCTCTGGTGACCTGGTTTCGAATCCCACCATGGCAGATGGTGGAATTTGAATTCAATAAAAATCTGGAATTAGAAGTCCAATGATGACCATGAAGCCATTGTCAATTGACTAAAAAAAACACAGGACACTATCTCTGAATTAACATTATAAAAGAACAATTGTCTGGTTATTATCACATTTCTGTTTGTGGAATCTTGCTGTGTATTATGAGACAGCAGTTTGGTAAAGCTGAGTTATTTAAAAATCCCAGAGGGAAAGTTTAAACAACTGCCATACCCTATATTTGTAAGTGGTATGTTTGAGATGCAACTCTAAATTTGGGAATCAGCCCACCAGCTCTCAAGAGGTTTTATATTAAACTAAATGAAACATATTATTAATCTACACAAAAAGTGGGTAGGTCATATTGGAGTTGTATAGACCTTGGTGAGGCCATAGCTGGAGTACTGTGTGCAGTTCTGGTTGCCACATTATAGGAAGGATGTGATTGCACTGGAGGGGGTGCAGAGGAGATTCACCAGGATGTTGCCTGGGATGAAACATTTAAGTTATGAAGAGAGGTTGGATAGACTTGGGTTGTTTATATTGGAGCAGAGAAGACTGAGGGGTGACCTGATCGAGGTGTACAAGATTATGAGGGGCATGCACAGGTTGGATTGGGAGCAGCTGTTCCCCTTAGTTGAAGAATCAGTCACAAGGGGACATAAGTTCAAGGTGAGGGGCAGGAGGTTTAGGGGGGACGTAAGGAAAAACTTTTTTTTACCCAGAGGGTGGTGATGGTCTGGAAAGTGCTGCCTGGGAGCATGATGGAGGTGGGTTGCCTCACATCCTTTAAAAATTACCTGGATGAGCACTTGGCATGTCATAACATTCAAGGCTATGTGCCAAGTGCTGGTAAGTGGGATTAGGTAGGTAGGTCAGGTGTTTCTCATGTGTCGGTGCAGACTCGATGGGCCGAAAGGCCTCTTCTGCACTGTGAACTTAAATATATACACATGGCTACAAATTACCACTGTCATAACTTATAACAGATTCCCAAACTAATCTCCATTAAGGCAACAGCAACCCATAGACTTAACCAAATGCCAGGCAAAGCATTTTCACCTTACAAATTCAAAATGAGGTTCCTTTCACTTCGGTTCCTGTGGAGACAGTTGGAGGCTTACAACTGCTTTGATCTTACATTGCCCCTGCCCTACATAGACAAAACTGCTGAAGTTATACTTAGCACAACTCATTGAATATAAATGTTCATTGTATCACTAGCCTCTCCTAACAATAAAACTCCTTTCATAGTACCAATTTTATTAGTAATGTAAACAAATTGCTTGGTCTCTGCTAGCTAGGTGCCAAATTCCACTTGCCTTCTTTAATGCTCTATTCAAAAAATGCAAATGCACCCTACCTCTCTTACATCTCAAAACTAGTACACATCAAAGCACCCAGACTAGCTGGCTTTAATCCAACTAAGACACACCAACAGACTAAACTTCTATTTTAAAATAAAAATATTTTCCAATAATATTATATACATTAATAGCTTCATGATGTGAACAAATTGGCTGTTGCATTTTCCTACATTACAACAGTGGCTACACTTCAAAAGTACTTACTTGGTTGTAAAGTATGAAAGAGATGTCTTGAGATTGTGAACAACTCTATATATATGTATGTCTTTCTTTATAAAGCAGCTATGTTACCTGAGATTGTCTTTGGGTTCTATCTTGCATTGGGGACTCCATTTTACAGTTGATAGTCAGTTTCCACTAAAAACTGCTAAAATATCTGCTGCATGGATAAAATCAGCTCAGAACTTTAAGACTGTTTCGTGGCTGGTATAAACTGAAAAGATAAAAGATAGTTGTTTGTTCTTTTTGGAGTTCTAACCAACTGGTAGATAAATCTATCTGTATAACAATTGCATAAGAAATTATTTTATCCTTCTCCTTTGTGTGCTTAGACGGTGTTCAGATATCTTGGACAGTTGTGGGGTTGGATAGTATGACAGAGGTATGGATGAGGGAAACCATGAAGGGTTTTAAAAACAAGGATGAGAATTTTAAAATCAAGATGTTGCTTGACTGGGAGTCAATGCACGTCAGTGAGAACAGGGATGATTGGGGAATGGAACTTACTACAGACTCAATTATACCGTTTATAACACAGGGAAAGAAGCTGCTCCACCAATGGTGACTGTGTCTTTAGTTGCCTATCCCTCATGCTCTGGAATTCACTCCCTACACTTCTCCGTCTCTCTACCTCACTTTCTTCCTTTAAGACACTTTTTAAAACCTCCCTCTTTGACTGAGGTTTTGGTCATCTTATCTAATATTTGCTTATGTGACTTGGTGTCATACTTTCTCTTATAATATTCCTGTGAAACACCTTGAGACATTTCCTTAGGTGAAAAGTGTGATATAAATATAAGTTATTGTTGTATATTACCAATCTGTGAAGTTATGTTGTCTTCTTGAACTACAAAAATTTTTCTTTCCATGCTGGATGGGAGGACAGTGGGTTAACACTAAAACTTTCTGGTGGCTTAAAGTTAGGCATTCTCAGAAACTCAATTTTCCATAGATTTAAGCACTTTTTTTTCCTTTGGACACTACATGGTGTGACAAAGCAATTGTTTGGCTCGGTTTAAACAGGTTCATCTACATAAAGAGCTAAAGAAGTCTCCAGAACTATAGGCTGTCTCCAGAACTATTTCTCACCAGCAGACAGTTAACATCCCAATTTAGTCACAGGACTAATTCCTTGAAGTTAATCCAATATTTGACTATACCTAGCTTTATAATTATGATTTTGATCTGTAAGAGTCTGTTTATGAAAGTGAAAGTGTAGTACACTGCACTCTGCCAACCTTAAACTTGTGCCTTTCAGTTTTTGTTTTGGAAACCTAGAGAAAGATCTGGGAGCGGACAATTATATGCTGCTGGTCGTTTGGGATAATTTCCAGAGCGCTCTATCTGAAATTAAACCACTTTAATAAAATCAACTATCACTTTCCCCTCTTCAAACAAACCTGCGTCCCTCCAGTAAACCTGCTGCAACCTGAAAGAGTTCCCTGGCTGGGTGCCAGTCTTTAGCAATGTCACATCCAACACCTTGTTCACCCCCTCTCCCCAACGCAATAATTGTATTCCGGTGACGTATAATATTAATAAAGAGCAGACTATTGACAGGTTCAGCACCCATCGTGCTACCAAAGGTAACAGAGGTGAGCAGTTTGTTCGCACTTTAGTCAAATGCTCACTGTTACTGTGGCTAAAATACATAGAACACAAAGAAATGAGTGGGACACAGACATGTTCAACTGTGTCTCAATTGATCAATGATATTCAATGTACTTTTCTACCAGATTTCCAGCATATTTCTTTTTTATATATATTGGGTAAAATTAATTAATTACAATTACACCGGTTAAATGTTAAGTGTTCAAGTCAAGTTTCAAACTTTTGTATCGCGCTGGCCGTTTTGGGTTCAGTTATTTTCACTTTGGAGTCAGTAAAAGGTGGGGTTGGGAAAAATGAGTTAAACACAAGCGTGCAGCCGGCTCCCAAGTCGCTACCTCGGTGAAGCCAAGTCCAGCCCCAACACTCCAGCAAACTTAGGCTCGAGATTTTCTACCCGAAATGTTAACCTGTGTCCCTGGAATGAGAAGGTGGATCTTTGCCTCTCTAGCTAACGATGTGGTGGGCAGTTGAATTGTATACATTTTCCTCCGCACTAGGTAGTTATCACAATTTCGAGTTTTCCTTTTCAGAAAGACAAAGCACTATTAAGGAAATCTGGTTTGCACAGTTCAGACAAAATGGCAGTTGCATTTCCAGATGGTAGATCGACTCTATTAGTGAGCTGGAAGGAAAAAGTCCCGGTCGAAGAACTGCAAGGGATCCTTTACGTTCACTTCAAGGATCTGGCGCACAGGTTTCAAGCCGACTGTATGGTGCAGAAACTCGACTCCCAGGAAGTTCTGGTTATCCTGCCGAGAATAACGAAAGAAGGTGAACGTTAATCTTTGCACGATCAAGATGGTTTTTAAAATATTCTTTCATGGGATTCAGACGCGCCACCTGTCAAGGCCACAGGATTTATTGCCCATCCCTTGCTCTTGAACTGAGTAGATTGCTTTAGAGGGCAGTTAAAGGAGTCAACCACAATTTTTGTGGGTCTGGAGTCACATATAAATCCTGTGACAAAGGGCCTGAACTTCCATGGAGTGGCAATCAGTGCTCAGAGGGCATTTAAGAGTCAACCAGAACCAGGGCTAATTCCCTGAACCAAATGGGTTTCTATAACACTTGTTTCATAGTCATTATTAGATTTTTGATTCCAGATTTTTAATGAATTCAAATTCCACCATCTGTCATGGAAGGATTTGAACCCAGGTTCCCAGAGTATTACTTGAGGGTCTCTGGATTAACTGGTCTAGTAACAATACCACACCATCACCTCCTCCTAAAGTCTAGTGGAAAATCAGGTGCCATGAATTAATAGAAACAGCTTATTTATTAATTTAATCTATTTCTTGAAAGAGAACTTTTGACATTCTTTGGAATTTACTTAGCTATTATATTCAGACAAGCCATAACTCTAGAGGGGCATGATAATCTATTTTTCTGGTTAACATTATTCTATTGACTTATTGTAAAACAGTTACTCATTGCTGTTTTCTAAATAATATTAATAACAGTACAATAATGAGAGTTTTTCTCTTCTGGCTAGTGTTAAGCAGTATTGCTGAAAACGCACATGTCGCATATAAAGATGAAGAAATTAAACTTGACATTAAAATCCCAGTTGACGATTTTTTTACTGTGCATTCAACAAATTTAGCTGAAGAAACAATGGAGGTAATGTTTATTGTAGAGTCAACTTTTGTTTTAATTTTGAAACTTTTGCTCAGAAAACTTTTCTGTAATCCCACACAGTTCTTTCCCACTTATTAACAATCTTAGCTATACCATCTCCTCTGATTTCAAATGAAACACCCACATCTCCTCCACTCCCAAAGCTACTTCTAAGGCCAGAATTTTTCCGTTGGTGAGTTGGGCACGGGGCCCGCTCACCGACGTGAAAATGACACGGGATGACATCAGCGGGAACCCCCGATGTCATCCCGCCCCATTTAAATATTCAGGAATGCGGGGGGAATAGCAAAATCAGCTGTACACCCATCGACCTGTCAATGGCCAATTGAGGCCATTGTCAAGATAATTAAGCCAATTAAAGACCCTGCCCATCCAAACTTAAGGCTGGCGGGCAGGCCAGGATCCCCAGCGGGCTTCTGAAAAAACATGAAACCTCATCCGCTGGCAGGATGAGGTTTCATGTCCGTTTAAAAAAAACTTTAATAAACTTTATGTGATATTTATTAACATGTCCCATCTCGTGTGACATTGTCACATGAGGGGGACATGTTAATAATTTTAACATTTTTCTATATTTTAAGTTTATAAAACTTTCAGCGCTCTCCCTGAGACTGCACTGTGCCCATGAAAGAGCGTACTTCGACAGTTGGGGAATCCCTCTGCATAGTGCTTCCCGTCGGGTGGCCCGATCGGCAGGCCTTAATTGGCCTGCCCACTCAAAATGGCGGTGGGGCCCATTCCAGCGGTGACGGTCGGCTGCCTGCCTGCCGCCGAGCTGGTAGGGCCTGCCCGCCCAACAAGGGCAAAATTCTGCCCTAAGAAAATAGAAGGAACTGAAAGGAATCAGTATACGTGAAGAAATGGTTGTGGAGAAATGAATTGGGCTATGTGGCGACAAATCCTCTGGATCTGATATACTTCATCCTAGGGGTTTAAAAAAAGGGTAGTTGCAGAGATAGTGGATGCATTTGTTTTGATGTTCCAGAACTCCTCAGACCCTAGATCAGTTCCTAAGGATGGAGAATGGCAAAACATAACCCCACTATTTAAGATAGGAGGAAGAGAGAAAAGGGGAACTGTCAGCTCAGTTGTAGGCAGAAGGCTCGAATCTATTATGAAGGACAATGGGTTGGATTTTATGAGACACCACAGTTCCTGCCCCTCCCTCCACCCTCACCACCCGAACCCACCCCTCCAGCTGAAAGGTCAAGGCGGAGCCCATCCACTATCCCAACAGCTGCCCCACAACAAGTTAATGCTGGGAGTAGGGTTAATTGCTTCAAGACGACACTTGCATCCCTTTCTCGGAAGGAAGTCCAGTTTTAGAGCGAGTAGCTATGTAGCCCCAGCAGCATCAGGTGGTGCAGTGGTCACTGCTGGGACTACAGACAGTCCCACCACATCGTCGAGGAGCTATGGAAACAAATGAGGAAAGAGTAATCAGTCACCAGAACCACTGTTCTTATGAAAGTAGGTATTTCAAAATTAAAACATCTTGAAGTCTGAGTATTTTAAAATTATCTTTCTGAAACTATTTTGTAGTATATCTTGAAATAGACTCCATATTTCAGTTCCCTGTTGTACAGACAATGAATGAAGGAGGAAATGTTTAGTTGCACTGTGATTATATAGTTAGAAGCACCCGCCATCTGTCATGATACTGACTTCATACAGCTTTATCCAACAATATGAACAATGCAAATTTTGTAGAAAAATGTTTTTTTGATAAAGTGAAGAGTAGTACTATTAAATGTCCACCCAACACTGACCAAACATGTACGTACAACAAATACCTAACAGCCTGGAGTGCATTATATATAGTGGGGGGAGGGGAAGGTTGGCTACATTATTATGGCTGATGATTGTTAATTGTCTGATATTCCCTTGTTCCTCCAGTGCTGCAAAAATCCTCCTACATAGTGTTCCATCCTCACTGTAATGAAACCAAGACAAGTTCGAGGGAATTCTCTTCCACCAAAATTGGGCGGAAGATGTGGGAATTAGGCCAGCCATTATCTCACCCTGCCATAACTGCAGCTAACTGCTGCTTCTCGATTTGCGGCACATATATGGCTGTTGGGACAGGGCGGAGGCTGGGTGTGTTTCCTCCCCCCCACCCCCACAACTACCCCCATCCACTTTTTGTACAAGCACTTCATGAGGACTCCATGGGGGAAAGGTAGTGGTAGGCCCATGGAAATGGACCTAATTACTCTGAGGTGCCCCATGGAGAGGGCCTTGTAATGACCTAGTGTCTTTATTTTCTTCCTGCAACACATACCTGCTGATGGCCTTATTTTCAGCTCTTCAGTGGGATATCTTGCTGGATCATTAATGGCTGTCCTTGCTTTTCTGGTGTATCAACATCCTCATTGTAGCACTGCCTTCACACTGGTGGGCTCCCTCTTGACAACAGGAACCCTATTGCGAATGCAGCATGTATACATAATGATCCCCATCTCTGGAAAGTGGATTGAGATGGGGTGAGTAGAAGTCCTGTCCTCCAGAGTTCTACCATGAAGGGGAGAACTGCCTCAATTTTTCCTGTGGTAACTCCTTCTCAAGACCTGAACTTGTGGAATGTTGTTGCCTATTGCAAGTTTTATTTAGCAATTATTTTACTTTAAAAGTGGGTTTATTATTCAAAATTGTTTTCATTCTTATTTTCATTAATAGGCTACTGAGAGTGACGACAAGCATGAAATTGGTAAGTGTTTCCCAGTTTCAGGAGATGAAATTTAATAAATTTCTCTATAACTCTGAAAGTAGTTCTTGCAATTGAAAAACATTCTGGCAAAATTGAACAGATTTGTGCACAGCATATAGAACAAAATGCTTGATTTCAGAATTGGAAATATTTAAAAGGTTCGAGAAGAGAACTGTATTGGTAAAGTGCTATGAATTAAAGATACTCATTACCGCTGAGATTTCGTTATTCTGTTTACATTAATGGTGTACATTTAAAAAAGGGGTTTTTTGATAAATTTAGACTGGATTTAATTTAGTTGCATGGAGCCTAATTACTGGATCCCAAATTAACCCTTCAAACTGTTTTAGTTTAGCAGAGATATATAACCATAAGGCAAAGGCTCAGACAATGAAATAGCAAATAATGCTATAGTTTATTGAATAAAGAATGAAATAAAACAATAATGCACTTATCAATTAACTAAAGGAGCAAAAGAACAAAAATATATACTTATCAATAATACACTACAGACTTCACAACTTCAAATGGATGGCCAACCCAGAAGAAATGGAAAACGACCTCAACCCTTCTTACTGACAGGAATTCTGCTTCTGTCTCAGAAGGAAACTGCCCTATCCAGGGTCCACGCCAACAGGAATTCTGCTTCTGTTCCTGGCCCCTGTACTACACTACCTGTTGTCGTGCTGACAAGAATTCTACCTCTGCTTCCGAGAAAAGGCAATACAGGATCCCTTTACTTGGTGTACACAAAGCAAGATGGATCCTGAAATTCCATTTTATACCTAATTCTGGGATTTCCCCACCTTAGCCCACAGTTGTTGTTAATAGCTAATTGGTCAATAATGCTGTAAGGTTTGTTTTCATTGGTTCTAGCTATTGTTCACATTGCCGGAGGCATAAGGCAATGGTTTATTTCAAGATGTATCCCTGATCTCAAACTGGACAGACTAATTATTCATTAGGTCCAGCAATCAAGGACAGTTTGTTTTGATAGGGGCCTTGGCGGAATAATGCAGTTACTTCCCACAGACATTCTCACACCACGTTTAAAATACAGATAGGATGTTAGTAGAACAACAGAAATAAATAGAACCCAACTCTTTTAAATGCCTGACTAATTACTTATTCTATCAATTACAGAGTAATTGGGGTGGTACTTATAATAATCATCTGTTGCTGGTCATTGCTACTTTACAATCCTAACAGTAGTATATGAAAATGTTGTATAGTTTGGCAGCAGATGTTCAAATCACAAAATGGCTTCTTTTTAGATAGTGTAGCAGTATGAAATGGCGACTTGATCTTGTTTGCTGATAGCAAAATACATGTGTTGTAAAAGCCTTTAAAAATTGTCAGGTTAAGCAGGTAAGCTAAATCTTACTAAATTAAAATCTAAAATCCAGGCCAGCTTACAATAGAAATCATTTGTCGTGGTCTTGTATAGAATAAAGCTACTTCAGGCAGAGGATTAAGAACATATGACAAAATTATGTATAACAAGGGAAACTCCCCTTGTGTATTTGTTAGATATTATTATTGGCAAACTATTCAGTCTCTTTAGAAACTAATTGTAAACCAGTTGCTGGATTTTTCTGGTTTGCTCTACGTATCAATATTAGTACTATTAAGTTTTCTATTTGTTTTTTTGCTATTAATTTTGCAGTGTTTGATCTCTATTAAATCCTATTATTTCTGCTGTGTCTTTCTACATGCCTTTATCTGATGTGACTGAAAAGAAGAGACATCTGAGCAAGACGAAGGGATTTTACAGGAAGACAAAACGAATGAAATAGAAACTCAGCAGTTCGAGCAGAGTGGGAAAGGTAGAGTTAGCATTCTAGGTCAATGACCTATCATCAGAATACAAAGAAACAGTATTGTCTGACCACATTGATAGGAGAGTGCTTTTCCTGAGAAACAAATCATTTTTCTGTTTTACAGTAAACTGTTATATGTTATATATTGTTTTCCCTCCCGTAACCTCACCCCACTGCCCCATCCAACCCCACCTCATTCACCCTAGGCTGGTTCCCTAACCCCCTCTAGTTTCTCTTCCATCTCACTCCATGGTTCCTAAGCTAATTTTTTCCATGAGACTCAATTCCTATTTTTGCCATCCCTTCCCAACCAAATTCCTGATCTTTGTTGGCCCCCAAACAAATATTGTCATTGCCTCCCTTTGTTCAAGTACCATCTCTTTTCCTTTTAAAACTGCTGTCATCAATCTAGTCCTCAAAATCTCAGCCTCAATCCCTGCATCATTTCCAACTATTACTCATCTCAAACCTCTTCTTGCGCTATAAGTTTCTTGAATGTATTTTCGCCTCAAGGCTATGTGTCTATTTTTCTCAAAGCTCCTTCCTTAAATCCTTTCAGTTGTATTTGCAGTGCTCTGCCTAGTTTATGCATCAAGACTGCCCTTGTCCTGTCCTGGAAAAACCTCCACTGAGCATGCAACCATTGTTATTAACCCTGCTTGTCCTCTGTAGCCTTTGACATGATTAACCATCCTCTACCATCAACATCTCTGTTGTCCAACCCTGTGTGACACCCTTTGGATGAATCCATTCCTACATCTCCCAGCGCAGCTGGTGGATCTGCAACAATGCCTTCTGTTGTCCCAGCATCATCATCTCCAGAGTTCTTCAGGATCTAACCTTGTGTTTCAGCTTATCCACATCTTCATGGTGCTCTTTGGTAACATGATCTAAAGCTCAGCTGCCATCTGAAATCCAACTCTATGAATTTCCTTTGAAATGACTTCTGTGCTTTCTCAGTCTGTTTGTCTGATACTCTGGGCTCAATTTTCGCTCCTGAGTCGGAATGCAGGGCAAACCTGACTCAGGAAAAAATGCTTTGAATAATCTGATTTTCATTCAGGGGGGCAGATGATTGCTGGAGTCGGGCCTATCACCCCCGAGTGAGTTTGTAGGCAGCCGCAGAGACTGCTAAGTGTCAAGCGGGTTAGTTAAAAGGCCCACCTTGGTGCTCTGGGACTTTGTCTCAGTTTTAAAACAAGCAATAAAACCAAAAACAGCCCCCAGGCCCTCATTCCTCATACTCCCTCAACCACCCCACACACTTCCCATGTCCCATCCATGCCAACTCATGCCACCTCATACCCCCTCTCTCGTGCCTCATGGCCTCTAATACTCTCTATGCCAACATATGCCCCTCTACCCACTCCCATGGCCCCTCATACCCTCCATGCCACCTCATGCCCACACTAACCCCCCCTGGCCCTTTGTAGCCCCTATGCCAATTTAGTGCTAGCTCATGCCAACCCATTACTCTCCCACTCATCCTCATGGCCCTTTATAGCCTCTATGCCAACTTAATGCCAAACCATGTCAACCTATGCCCCCATCCATCACCATTTTACCTTACACCCTCCATGCCAGCTCCTCCAGTATCCACCAGGGCAGAACTCAGGAGCCATGGTGAGATGAAATAAAATAAAATTCTATGTATATATTGCAGACTTCACTATTGTTATAAAACACTCTCAAACATAAAGAATCGGGATTAATGGGTCTTTGTCAGGTTGGAAAGATGTAACTAGTGGAGTGCCACAATGATCAGTCCTTGGGCCTCAATTATTACTATCTATATTAATGACTTGGAGGAGGGGGCAGAGTGTAATGTATCCAAATTTGCTAACAATACAAAAATAGGTGGGAGGGCATGTTGTGATGAGGACATAAGGAATCTGCATGGGGATATAGATAGGTTGAGTGAGTGGGCAAAAACTTGGCAGATGGAGTTTAATGTAGGAAAGTGTGAGGTTATGCACTTTGGTAGGAAGAATCAAAAGGCAGACTATTATTTAAATGGAGAGAGACTTCAAAATAGTGCAGCACAGAGGGACCTGGGTGTTCTTGTGCATGAAACACAAAAAGTTAGCATGCAGTTGCAGCAAGTAATTAAGAAGGCAAATGCAATTTTGGCCTGTATTGCTAGGGGGTTGGAGTTTAAAATTAGGGAACTCTTGTTACAACTGTACAGGGTGTTGGTGAGGCTGCAGCTGGAGAACTGTGTACAGTTTTGGTCCCCATATTTAAGAAAAGATATACTAGCATTGGAGGCAATTCAAAAGAGATTCACTAGGCTGATTCCTGGGATGAAAGGGTTGACTATCAAGAATGGCTGAACAGGTTAGGCCTTTATTCATTAGAGTTTAGAAGAATGAAGGGTGACCTTATTGAAACATTCAAGATTCTGAGGGGGCTTGACAGGGTAGATGTTGAGAAGATGTTTCCACTAGTGGGGGAATCTCGAACCAGGGGACATAGTTACAGAATAAGGGGACATGCATTTAAAACTGAGATGCAAAGGAATTTCTTCTCTCAGAGGGTAGTGAATGTCTGGAATTCTCTACCCCAGAGAGTTGTGGAGGCTAGATCACTGAAAGTATTTAAAGAGGGGGTAGATAGATTTTTGAAATATCGAGGGCTTGAGGGCTAAGAGGAGCTGGCATGAAAGCAGAGTTGAGGCCTGGGGCAGATCAGCCATGATCTTATTGAATGGCGGGGCAGGCTAGCAGGGCTGAATGCCTATTCCTGCTCCTAATCTTAAGTTCTTAAAATCCTTCAAGCATTTAATCCCTTATAAAAAAAAACTTTTTTTTCAAGTACTTAATAATTTATGAAAACAACCATTTTTATTCATTGCCCTGCATCAAAGACAGCTAATTTTTTTGGAGCTGTCAATCAACCTGTGAACTTACAGGCTTCCCACTGTGATAATGATAGATTGTGGAATCAGTCAATCAGCACTATTCCTATAATGATAGTCCTCAGGTCATGTCAACAGACAGCTAGTGAAATTGCAAGCAGAATCATGGCAGGCTGTTTTTTTTCAAACATTTAAAGGGCTTAGGGACTTAAATGGCTTGACAATTCCACTGAGCTAATCCACTTTTTATGCACATTGATAATTACTCTTAACAATCACAAATGCACCTTACCTCTCTCAAAGGGGTACCCTACCTCACCCAAAGGGGTTCCTTACTTCTCCAAATAATTCTGGCAGCTTTAGACTTTTTCCTCAAATCTCTGAAGCCCACGAGTTGTGTTTTGGACTTCTGGAATTGGGGCTCTGGCCCCATCTTGGCTAAGATACGGAACCCTTCCGGCTTTGCGAAAATTCAGGCCTAAGTTATGGATGAATCAAAATTTCTTTCAACTGAACACGTATAGGGAAGTTCCAAAGCCTCTGTTTTTGAGTCCATTAAGGCTCACCACTAATTCCATACCCCTCTCACTTAATCAGAATCACACTGTTTAAAATCTTGAATTAGCATTTGACTATAACAAATCCTGTCCATGAGTAAGACTGCTCACTTCCACCTTTGCAACATAATCTGCATTTGTTTCCATTTCGCTCCCACTTTTGAAAACTCTTTCATTCTTGCATCGTCTACTGTTAATATCCTCTTTAATATCTTCCTATCCTTCCTATTAATAAACTCAAACTCATTCAAAACTCATCCAGCTGCATCCTACACCAGGCCCCATACATTTGCTTGCGTTGATCTTGTTACGACTGGGATGGGAGGAGTGTGCATATGATCTAGCCCCACTGCTCTGCAGGCCGTACCATTAATTTAAAAGTTTAAATTTCTCACCAAAATAGCCAATCATCTATTTCCCCTACTGGTGCCCAAAATAAGAGTCTTCAGCCCAGGCTTCTTCCAATAAACTCATAACAATTGTTTATTATAAAATGAAACTTCTTTTTAACAAGCTGCAAGTACTGGTTAACACACAATTATGATCGGAAAGTATAACTACCTAACTCTTCTTAAAGAATTTCCTCAGCGTACACAGACAAATAAAGGGCAAACGGATAGAGTCTCTCTGCAGAGATGGGCTTTAAAGGATGGGCGTTAAAGAATAAAAGCTAAAGTTCACAGGGTCTCAAACGCTGAAGACCTGGAGTTCCCTCATGTGAAGGTTGGGTCGCTGGTCCCAGTGGAAGCCTGGAAGTTCTCACCAACTAGTCTCAGCTTTGCAGGTCCGAATGCAGATGAGATGCAAATGCTACACTCAGATGAGGGTTCCCTGTCTACAGGTGGAAGTCACACACAATTGCAGGCAAGGTAGAGAGAGAGTCAATTAAGGTAGCCTCCCTTCTACAGCTTGTTCCCCAACAAGACTGCCTTCAAAACCAGCATGTTCACAACTTAAGTTTTTTTCTTTCCCCCATGTGATTCCCAGCAAGCTTCCAACCTTTGCCTTTTTCATTTTTTTCCCCATCAATTAAAGTGATCACTGTTCAAAACAAACAGCCAGATCTTCCTCAAGTACCATAAAGGTCAGGTGATTTCTTGGAAGAGGCCTACTTATTGACAGTTCCAAGGTGAACTTACGACTTTTTTAAAGAAAAATCCCAGGTTAGCATCCAAATGTACAGATAATGACATGTCCTTCCCTTTTGTAAAAGAAAAATTCAGTCTTGGGAAATATGATTCCAACAGTCTGCATTGACTTCCTTTCCTCAAATGCATTGAATTTTACATGTTTATTATCCCCTTCATACCCCTAAATGATTTCAAATTAACCATATATTTCCAAGCTTCTTCAGAATTATATCTCCTTCTCTGACTTTGCCCTTCTATTCATCCACCTTGCTCTTTGTCACAGTTAATAACTGAGTCTTCGGTTGCCCTTATCTCTAGAGCTGTTGTCCTAAACCTCTCTGCGTCTTTAATGCCTGGAGAAAAGCACCCTGAAACTCATCTCTTCAATCAATCAACTCTTTTTTCCCAAAAAAGGCTCAATATCCATATCTTTTGTATTACTTGGCATCCTGTAAAGTGACTTGGGATGTTTTTCAGCATTAGAAGAACTATATAAAAGCAAGTTTTTGGTCCTTAGTTGCTGAACTGCATTTGAATCATTGTGACCATCACAATCTCTCTTTGCTCATTTTCAGAGAAAGTTAGCTAAGAGAGAACTGTCCAGTAAGGATTTGAAAATTAGGATGTGGACTTTAGTTAGAAGGAATCAATGTAGGTTAATGGGCACAGGGACAATAGATGAACAGGAGTTAACGGAAGGACACAGGCAGCTTAGAATAATATTAAGTTTTTGAAGGGTAGACTGTGGGAGGTTAGCCAGGAGTGCATTGAAATAGCCAGGTCTAGATGTGACATAGACATGGGTGAGAGTTTCAGTTGTAGATGAGCTGAGACAAGGGCAGGGTTAGATGATGTTACGCAGATTAAAATAGGCAGCCTTAGCGATGGCATGGATTTATCAGCAAGGCCCTGCTTTTTGCTCCAGAATCAGGGAAATTTCCCGGCTCGCCATGCCTGCCTTGGGAAAAAGTGCCCCAAGTAACGAGATCTTTGTTCTGATGGGTGGGGGCAGTGGGCAGTCGCGGGGAGGAGGGAGTCACACATGCTGTCCCCCGGGATAGTTCTGAGGTGGCACAAGGACTGCCAAATGCTGAGGCAGACTGATTAGGCTAAAATACCTGCCTTCGTGCTCAGGGACTTGGTCCCAGTTGTGTAGTTGAATGAAAGGCCCTCTAGCCCTCAGCCCTCATACCCCCTTACCCAATCCCCATGCCAACTCATGCCACTCTGTGCCACCACCCACTCCATGGCCCCTCATTGCCTCCATGCCAACAGATGCCCATACTCATACCCATGGCCCCTTATAGCTCTTGCCAGCTCTTGCCAAAAGGTGACTACCCATTCATCCTTATGAACCTTATAGCCCATAAATCATCTTAGTGCCAACTCATGGCCCCTTATATCACCAATGCCAACTCATGACCCCCATTCATCTCCATTAACTCTTTAACCCCAAGCCATCTCACGCCAACAAATGACTCCCTCATCCAACGGCCCCTTATAGCCCCTGTACCAACTTAGTGCCAACTCATCCCAACACTTGATGCCTCCCCACAGTCATTTCCATGGCCCCTTATGGCTCCTTTGCCAACTTTGTGCCTACACATGCCAATGCATGTCTCCCAACCAGCTTCCTTAGTCCTTATACCTTCCATGTCAATTCACCCAGTATCCACCATGGGCAGACCACAGGAGCCATGCTGAGATGAAGTAAAACAGATGAAGTAAAATAAAATTCTAAGTATCTATTACAGAGATCACAATATAAAAAAAATCACTCTAATTGACAAAAGCCCATTAAACGCATTTAAATCATCTCACGTACTTAATCTCCTATAAAAATAAACATTTATATTCGTAGATAAAGACAGCTAATCCCTTAATAACCTCGTAAAGCTGTCAATCAAACTCTGAACTTAAACCTCCTCACCCTCACCCCCTTCACTGTAATGAGGTTATGGCAATAAATATCTATTGAAACTGCAAGCAGCGATTTTTTTCAGCTTAGGGACACGGTGAGCTTGTTTCTTTCTTTCAAAATTTAAAGTGCAGGGAATTTAAGTAACTTGTCAGCTTTGTAGTTCCACAGACCTTATCCATCTTTCATGAGCATTCATATCTACTCTTAAAAATCATAAGTCATACATTGCAGGAAAAAGACCTCGCTCTAGTGAAAGTGGGGTCAGTTTGAACTCAGTACTGCAATTCACATCCTGCACCTTTACCCTGCCAATGAAAACTGGTTTTGTTGGAAATGGGGTGGGTATTCCCGATCTGAGGTCCTGTCATCTTTTTGGATGAGGCACGGAGCCTCCATGACCCCGTGAAAATCTGGGCCCAAGATTGTGAACAGGCTGGTTCAGCTTCAGACAGTTGCCAGGGAGAGGGATGGTGTCGGTAGCTGGGAACAGAGACTGAAGACAACCTTCCCAATATTTCATTTGAGGAAGCCTCTACTCGTTCAAAATTGGTTACTGGAAAAGCAGTTGGATAATTTAGCAACAACAGCGGAGTCAAGAGAGGTGGTGGTGGGCTAGAACTAGGTGTTGTCAGCATATTTGTAAAAACTAACACTCATTTTTGGATAATGTCACTGATGGGCAAGAGTCATTTTGTGACTGGAAGTCTGTTTCCACTGGGGTTTCCCAGGACTCAATAGCAGATTCCTTGCTTTTCATGGTATGTATCAGCGATGTAGAATTAAATGTTGAGGGCATAATTTAAAAGTTTGCAGATGTAACAAAAATTGACTGTCTGATAGTGAGGAAGAAAGCTGTAGACTGCAGGAAGGTATCGTCAGTGGACTGGTCAGGTAGGCAGAGAAGTGGCAAATGGAATTCAATTCAGAGATGTGTGAGGTAATGTATTTGGGGAAGACAAACAAGGCAAGGGAATGTACAATGAACGGTAGGATTCTGAGAAGCGTAGAGGATAGGGAGACCTTGGAGTGCATGTCCACAGATCCCTGAGGGTAGCATGACAGATAGAAAAGGTGGTTAAGAAGGCATATGGGATACTATCATGACCACAGCTGGTATTAATTGCTGCGCAAAACAAATCCCAGAGGGAAACTTGGCTTATGGGCCATACCCTTTTTTTTTGTATCCTGAAAACGAGAAGAAGACATACAGATCTCAGCAGTAAGTGATCCAGTAACACTCTCAGGCTTTTAAAAATTAGAAGTAAAAGTTTTATTAACAAGGGTAAAAGAAAACTTACGTACACAAGATTACAGTTACACAAAAAAGATTACAGAACATTCCCCAAAAAGACTCTCTACTTGGTCAAGCTCATAAGTAAATGCCTGCAAGCAACACTCCCTTATAAGTGTTAACTATAAAAAACCCAGTAATATTACACAAGACAAACTCCTGTAGCTTCAATAAAGGTATACCACATGACCCCGTACCCCCTTCCATTCTGTGGTAGAATCCACTTCAGAATAAAAATTCTTGGTGCAGCCCAAAACCTTTTTGGCTTGACTGGATGGCTTATTCAAATAGAATCCTCCCCCAGCCCAGAGCTCCAGCTATAGCTCAACAGTTCAAACAGCTCCAGCTATCTCCATAACTCCAGCTCAGTTCCAGCTATCTCTATCTAATCTCTCCACAGTAAATCCAAAATACCTATTTCCCATTTCATCTCCAGTTCCATTGTTCACACACCTCTTTGAAACTCAAATCCTTCCAAGTATAAAATCTTTTATGTCTCTATCTTGTCTTTGCTTTCAGGTCAATAAGATACAATATCCCCACTACTATTTACCTGTGGAACTCCTGCAAGGTGCAAACATACTTCTTGGCACCTCTGACTCTCCTTTGATATTGAAACAAACTCTCAACTTATCTAAAAATGCAAATGTTAGATCTAACCTCTTTACTTGTACCTCAAACTTAACACCTCTATCCTTTTCATGTTTTAAACCCTCCAGACAGTCTGACTCCAATCAATCTCTTACCAGCTTAATTAAATCACACACACACACACACACACACACACACACACAGACACCCAGCCTTCTTTTCAGAATAACACAGTATTCCAGAAAAAAGATTTTAAAAAATAATAACATTCATTCTCACAATACTTTCCTTTGTTAATCATGGCATAGAATAAAAGAGCGAAAAAAATGCAGGAACTGCATGAAACACTAATTAGACCTCTGAACTTTATAAAGCCTGGTTACTACATTGCAGGAAGGCTGTGATCATATTCAAGAAGGTACAGACGAGATTTACACAGATACTGCCAAGGCGAAAATATTTTATGCATGAGGAAAGATTGGATAGACCATAAGATCATAAGACATAGGAGCAGAAATTAGGCCATTCGGCCCATCGAGTCTGCTCTGCCATTCAATCATGGCTGATAAATTTCTCAGCCCCATTCACCCGCCTTCTCCCCTTAACCTTTGATCCCCTTACCAATCAAGAACCTATCTATCTCGGTCTTAAATACACTCAATGACCTGGCCTCCACAGCCTTCTGTGGCAATGAATTCCATAGATTCACCTCTCTCTGGCTAAAGAAGTTTCTCCTCATCTCTATTCTAAATGGTCTTCTCTTTACTCTGAGGCTGTGCCCTCAGGTCCTAGTCTCTCCTACTAATGGAAACATCTTCCCCACATCCACTCTATCCAGGCCTTTCAGTATTCTGTAAGTTTCAATCAGATCCCCCCTCATCCTTCTAAACTCCATCGAGTATAGACCCAGAGTCCTCAAACGTCCCTCATATGATAAACCTTTTATTCCTGGGATCATTCTCGTGAAACTCCTCTGGACCCTCTCCAGGGCCAGCACATCCTTCCTGAGATACGGGGCCTAAAATTGCTCTCAATATTCTAAATGTGGTCTGACCAGAGCCTTATAAAGCCTCAGCTTCACATCCCTGCTTTTATATTCTAGTCCTCTCGAAATAAATGCCAGCATTGCATTTGCCTTCCTAACTACCGACTCAACCTACAAGTTAACCTTAAGAGAATCCTAGAATAGGACTCCCAAGTCCCTTTGCACTCCAGATTTCTGAATTCTCTCCCCATTTAGAAAATAGTCTATGCCTCTATTCTTCCTACCAAAGTGCATGACCTCACACTTGCCCACGTTGTACTCCATCTGCCACTTCTTTGCCCCTTCTCCTAACCTGTCCAAATCCTTTTGCAGTCTCCCCGCCTCCTCAATACTACCTGTCCCTTCACCTATCTTTGTGTCATCTGCAAACTTAGCCAGGATGCCCTCAGTTCCTTCATCTAGATCATTAATGTATAAAGTGAAAAGTTGTGGTCCAATACTGACCCCTGCGGAACTCCACTAGTCACTGGCCGCCATCGTGAGAAGGACCCCCTTATCTCCACTCTCTGCCTCCTGCCAGACAGCCAATCTTCTATCCATGCTAGTACCTTGCCTCTAACACCATGGGCTCTTATCTTACTGAGCAGCCTCCTGTGCGGCACCTTGTCAAAGACCTTCTAGAAGTCCAAGTAGATAACATCCATTGGCTCTCCTTTGTCTAACCTACTTGTTACCTCCTCAAAGAATTCTAACAGATTTGTCAGGCATGACCTCCCCTTGATGAAACCATACTGACTTTGCCCTATGTTATCATTCACTTCCAGGTATTCTGAAATCGCATCCTTAATAATGGACTCTAAAATCTTACCAACGACCGAACTCAGGCTAATTGGCCTGTAATTTCCCGTCTTTTGCCTCACTCCCTTCTTAAACAGGGGGGTTGCATTAGCGATTTTCCAGTCCTCTGGGACCCTCCCTGATTCCAACTATCTCGTCAGCTATCTCCTTCAGAACTGTGGGGTGTAATCCATCTGGCCCAGCTGATTTATCCACCTTCAGATCTTTCAGTTTTCCTAGCACTTTCTCCTTGGTAATGGCCACCATACTCACCTCTGTCCCCCGACTCTCTTGAACTTTGGGGATGTTACTCATGTCTTCCACTGTGAAGACTGACGCAAAGTACCCATTCAGTTCTTCTGCCATTTCTTTGTTCCCCACTACAACTTCTCCAGCATCATTTTCCGGCAGCCCAATGTCCACTTTTGCCTCTCTCTTACCCTTTGTATATGTTAAAAAACTCTTGCAATCTTCTTTTATATTACTGGCTAGTTTACCCTCATATTTAATCTTCTCCCTCCTTATTTCTTTTTTAGTTGTCCTCTGTTGGTCTTTGTAGGCTTCCCAATCCCCTGGTTTCCCACTGCTCATCACTGCATTGTATGCTTTCTCTTTAGCTTTTATGCTGTCCCTGATTTCCCTTGTCAGCCATGGTTGCCTCGTCCTCCCTTAAGTATGCTTCTTCTTCCTAAGGATGAACTTTTGCTATGTCTCCCAAATTACTCCCAAAAACTCCTGCCATTGCTGTTCCACTGTCTTTCCTGCTAGGCTCATCTCCCAGACAATTCTGGCTAGCTCCTCCTTCATGCCTCTGTAGTCGTTTTTATTCAACTGTAATACCGTTACATCTGATTCCAGCTTTTTCCTCTCAAATTGCAGGGTAAATTCTATCATGTTATGGTCACTTCCTCCTAAGGGTTCCTTCATCTTAAGCTCCGTTATCAAATCTGCCTCATTACACATCACTAAATCTAGAATTGCCTGTTCCCTAGTGGGCTCCATCACAAGCTGCTCCAAAAAGCCATCTCATAGACATTCCACAAATTCCTTTTCTTGGGATCCACTACCAACCTGATTTTCCCAGTCTACCTGCATATTGAAATCCCCCATGATCACTGTAACCTTGCCTTTCTTACACACCTTTTCTATCTCCTGGTGTATCTTGTGCCCCACATCCTGACTACTGTTTGGAGGCCTGTACATAACTCCCATTATGTTTTTTTTAACCTTTTTGGTTCCTCAACTCTACCCACACAGATTCTACATCATCTGACCCTACATCATTTCTTGCTATCGATTTAATTTCATTTCTTACTAACAAAGCAACCCCGCCCTCAAGCCAACCTGCCTATCTTTTTGATAGGATGTATATCTTTGGATATTTAGCTCCCAGTCCTGATCCCTTGCAGCCATGTCTCCGTGATGCCCACCACATCATACCTGGCAATTTCAATCTGCACCACAAGCTCATTTATCTTATTTCGTATACTGCGTGCATTCAGATACAACACCTTCAGTCCTGTATTTCGTGTCAAAAACAAAAACAGAATTACCTGGAAAAACTCAGCAGGTCTGGCAGCATCGGCGGAGAAGAAAAGAGTTGACGTTTCGAGTCCTCATGACCCTTTGACAGAACTGGACCATCTCCCGCGCATCCACCCTCACGCCTTCTCCTCCCTCCCAGAAACATGATAGGGTCCCCCTTGTCCTCACTTATCACCCCACCAGCCTCCGCATTCAAAGGATCATCCTCCGCCATTTCCGCCAACTCCAGCATGATGCTGGAGCATCCCTCCCCCACCCCACCCCCTTTCTGTTTCCCCCTTCCTTTTTTTTTTTTCCAATAAATTATATAGATTTTCCTTTTCCCATCTATTTCCATTATAAAAAGAGAAAAAGAAAAAAAAAAATATTTATTTATTTACTACATCTTTTATGCTCTCCCCACCCCCACTAGAGCTATACCTTGAGTGCCCTACCATCCATTCTTAATTAGCACATTTGTTTAGATAATATCACCAACTTTAACTTTAACACCTATGTGTTCTTTTGTACTAATGTTGTTGACATCTTTTGATGATCTGCTTCTATCACTGCTTGTTTGTCCCTACAACCACACCCCCCCCACCTCTCTCTCTCTCTCTCTCCGCCCCCCACACACACACCTTAAACCAGCTTATATTTCAACTCTTTCTTGGACTCGAACTCAAGTTCTGTCGAAGGGTCATGAGGACTCGAAACGTCAACTCTTTTCTTCTCCGCTGATGCTGCCAGACCTGCTGAGTTTTTCCAGGTAATTCTGTTCTTGTTTTTGTTTTGGATTTCCAGCATCCGCAGTTTTTTTGTTTTTATCTCTGTGTTCAATTGACTGCTACTGCTCTTCAAGAAATGCCTACCTCCTTGAAGAAGTTCTGTTCCTCCCTGCGACAAGATTTCCGTATCTCTCTTTTGCCCTGCTCACCTTCCTTGCTTTCCATTTCCCTCCTGGTGTTTGACAAGGTGTTTACTAAAACCCACTTTCACAGCCACATCTCCTTTCTCAGTGACTGTCTCCATCTCCGACTTACCCCACGTGGATTTCAACTGAAATTCCACCCCTCATGTTTCGAACCCACCCAGGATTACAGGTATCTCCGGGACATAAAACGTTTCTCGGACTGCTGTTCCCGTCACATTCTGAAATCCACACTCAGTGCCATGCGCCGCCATATGAACACACTCGACCTCTCCCTCCAGCAGCACCGCAGTACCCTTTTTCAAAGCTGCGCGTGCCCCCAGTTTCATTTTATCCTTCGGCTCATCCGACGCCTCAACAAGAAACTTTTTCTCTTTCTCTCAAGTGCTAAGGAACGCAAGCTCCAACAACTCATCGACACCAACACCCATCTAGGACCCTCCATCCCGGCCTGTCCCTCCGTTCCCACCCCATCTTCCAATCCCAACCCCAGCCGTGTATTCACTATACCCCCTGACCTTCCCCTCTCCAATGCTGAACGTTCAGTGCTCAGCAAAGGACTTAGTTTCATACCCTTATGCCCTCACCTCAATGAATTTCGGGCTCGGCATGATGCTGAACTCTTCTTCCGCTGTCTTCGTCTCCGGGCTCACTTCTTTGGGTAGGAGTCCTCTCCCAGTTCAACAGATCCTTTTACCCATCTCCAATATTCTCCCTCCACCTGGACCCCTCCCTCTGGATTCTTACCTTCTCTTGATCTTTTCATTGAGAACTGTCGGCGCGACATTAGTCGTCTCAATTTCTCTGCTCCTCTCACCCATTCTAACCTGTCTCTCTCTGCACTTACTGCACTCCATTCTCTCAGGTCCAACCCTGACATTGTCATCAAACCCGCTGACAAGGGTGGTGCTGTTGCTGTCTGGCGCACTGACCTCTACCTCGCAGAGGCTGAGCGTCAACTCGCAGACACTTCCTCCTACCTCTCCCTGGACCATGACCCCACCACTGAACATCAAGCCATTGTTTCCAGGACTGTCACTGACCTCATCTCCTCTGGGGATCTCCCTCCCACAGCTTCCAACCTGATAGTCGCCCAACCTCGGACGGCCCGCTTCTACCTCCTACCCAAAATCCACAAACAGAACTGCCCCGGTAGACTGATCGTCTCAGCTTGCTCCTGCCCCACAGAACTCATTTCTCGTTATCTTGACTCCCTTCTCTCTCCCCTTGTCCAGTCCCTTCCCACCTACATCTGTGATTCCTCTGAGACCTTACGTCACATCAACAATTTCCAGTTCCCTGGCCCCAACCGCTTCCTCTTCACCATGGACGTCCAATCCCTCTACACCTCCATCCCCCACCAGGATGGTCTGAGGGCCCTTAGCTTCTTCCTCGAACAGAGGCCCGAATAATCCCCATCCACCACTACTCTCCTCCGTCTGGCTGAATTTGTTCTCACGCTGAACAATTTCTCCTTCAACTCCTCTCACTTCCTCCAAATAAAAGGTGTGGCTATGGGTACCCACATGGGCCCCAGCTATGCCTGTCTCTTTATGGGGTATGTGGAAAATTCCTTGTTGCAGTCCTACTCCAGCCCCCTTCCACAACTCTTTCTCCGGTACATCGATGATTACTTCGGTGCCGCTTCATGCTCTCGTCGGGACTCGGAAAAATTTATTAATTTTGCTTCCAATCTCCACCCCTCCATCATTTTCACGTGGTCCATCTCTGACACTTCCCTTCCCTTCCTTGACCTCTCTGTCTCAATCTCTGGTGATAGACTGTCCACCAATATCCATTACAAACCCACCGACTCCCACAGCTATCTCGACTACAGCTCCTCACACCCCACTTCCTGTAAGGACTCCATCCCATTCTCTCAGTTCCTTCGTCTCCGTCGCATCTGTTCCGATGATGCTACCTTCAAAAACAGTTCCTCTGACATGTCCTCCATCTTCCTTAACCGAGGTTTTCTACCCACGGTCGTTGACAGGGCCCTCAGCCGTGTCCGGCCCATCTCCCGCGCATCCACCCTCACGCCTTCTCCTCCCTCCCAGAAACATGATAGGGTCCCCCTTGTCCTCACTTATCACCCCACCAGCCTCTGCATTCAAAGGATCATCCTCCGCCATTTCCGCCAACTCCAGCATGATGCCACCACCAAACACATCTTCCCTTCACCCCCCCTATCGGCATTCCGTAGGGATCGCTCCCTCCGGGACACCCTGGTCCACTTCTCCATCACCCCCTACTCCTCAACCCCCTCCTATGGCACCACCCCATGCCCAAGTAAAAGATGCAATACCTGCCCCTTCACTTCCTCTCTCCTCACCGTCCAAGGACCCAAACACTCCTTTCAAGTGAAGCAGCATTTCACTTGCATTTCCCCCAACTTAGTCTACTGCATTCGTTGCTCCCAATGTGGTCTCCTCTACATTGGAGAGACCAAACGTAAACTGGGCGACCGCTTTGCAGAACACCTGCGGTCTGTCCGCAAGAATGACCCAAACCTCCCTGTCGCTTGCCATTTTAACACTCCACCCTGCTCTCTTGCCCACATGTCTGTCCTTGGCTTGCTGCATTGTTCCAGTGAAGCCCAACGCAAACTGGAGGAACAACACCTCATCTTCCGACTAGGCACTTTACAGCCATCCGGACTGAATATTGAATTCAACAACTTTAGGTCGTGAGCTCCCTCCCCCACCCCACCCCCTTTCTGTTTCCCCCTTGCTTTTCTTTTTTTTCCAATAAATTATATAGATTTTCCTTTTCCCACCTATTTCCATTATAAAAAGAGAAAAAGAAAAAAAAAATATTTATTTATTTTCTTTTTTTTTTACATCTTTTATGCTCTCCCCACCCCCACTAGAGCTATACCTTGAGTGCCCTACCATCCATTCTTAATTAGCACATTTGTTTAGATAATATCACCAACTTTAACTTTAACACCTATGTGTTCTTTTGTATTATTGTTGTTGACATCTTTTGATGATCTGCTTTTATCACTGCTTGTTTGTCCCTACAACCATACCCCCCCCCACACCTCTCTCTCTCTCTCTCTCTCTGCCCCCCACACACACACCTTAAAGCAGCTTATATTTCAACTCTTTCTTGGACTCGAACTCAAGTTCTGTCGAAGGGTCATGAGGACTCAAAACGTCAACTCTTTTCTTCTCTGCCGATGCTGCCAGACCTGCTGAATTTTTCCAGGTAATTCTGTTTTTGTTTTTGTTTTGGATTTCCAGCATCCGCAGTTGTTTTGTTTTTATCTCTGTATTTCGTGTCCCCTTTCTCATTGTCGTCCCTTTATCTGATGTGCTTGAAATTAGATTCCTAGTCCTTTCCAAACACTCTGTCCTATTTTGTGTTCTGGGGACTTTAATAGCCTCTCCTGGGCTCTCCTTTCTTATCAGTTTTTTCATAATTTTCCATGAAGTTGAATCCATCCCCCCACATGCTAACCTGCTGCTTTTTTTCCCATTAGTCATACTTCTTGGAGTTTTATCAACACCATCAACATCCCCCCCACCGCCCCCCCCCCCCCCCCCCCCCCCCCCCCCTCCACCCCATCCCCCACTTTCTAGTTTAAAGTCCTGTTGACCATCCTATTTACCCTTTTCGCTAGAAAATTGGTCCCAGATCGTTTAAGGTGGAGACCATCCCAACGGTACAGATCCCTCCTGTTCCAATACTGTTGCCAGTGCCCCACGAAATGGAACCCCTCTTTCCCACATCACTCCTTCAGCCACTTGTTTACTTCCCTTATTCTCGCGTCCCTATGCCAATTTGCACATGGCTCAGGTAGTAATCCAGAGATAATAACCCTTGAGGGCTTGTTCTTTCTTTTAGTTCGTAGTTCCTGATAATCCCCAAACAGGTCCTCTTTCCTAGTCTTTCCTATGTTATTTGTCCCGACGTGGACCACAACAACTGGATCCTCCCCTTCACTCTCCAATATCCTTTCAATCCGGTCAGAGATGTCCCTCACCCTGGCATTGGGCAGGCAACATACCATGCAGGACTCTCGATCCTGCTTACAAAGGATGCTATTAATTCCCCTAATTATAGAATCCCCTACAACTACCGCTTGTCTTTTTGCTCCACCCTCTTGAATGACCTCCTGTGCCACGGTGCCGTGGTCAGCTGGCTCATCCTCCCTACAGCCCTGTTCCTCATCCACACAGGGAGCAAATACCTTGTACCTGTTGGACAAGGTCAAGAGCTGAGGCTATTCTGTTCCTGAACACAGGATCCCTGTACCTGCCTCATTTGCAGTCACACCCTGCTGACCCTGACCACTGACCGAACTTGAGGTACTTAATCTACCGGGTGTGACCGCCTCCTGAAACAAAGCATTCAGGTAACTCTTCCCCTCCTGGATGTGCCGCAGCGTCCGGAGCTCGGACTCCAGCTCATCAATTCTGAGCCGGAGTTCCTCCAACAACCAACACTTGCTGCAGATGTGGTCACTGCGGCCCGCAATGGGATCTGCCAGCTCCCACATCATACAGCTACAGCACATCACCTGCCCAGCCATCTCGACTTAGATAATTAATTTATTAATTAGGTTTGCAGTGTTTTTGTTTTCAAATTTGGTGCAGATTTCCTACCAACCAATCAGGTCACAGCTTTCCTATGATGTCACGTTTTCAATTTTGGCTTCAGTTACTCTGTGCTCCGATGTCACCGCTCCGATAGTCCTCCCTCCGAGTCTGCTCCCTGGAGACAAGGCCGTGAATCCCCGTGGTAAGCTAGACTTATACTCACCGCTCCGTTGCTCCTCCCTCCAAGTCTGCTCCCAGGATTTACTCACCAATCAGCTGCTTTTTCTTTTAAAATCCACTTTCAGAAGAGTGTCCCTCGCAGGTCTGGAGCACTCCTGAAGGCACTGCCTCTTCCTCTCTCTCCTTTTCTTTTAGGTTTGAGGAGGAGGGCGGGATGGAAACACTACAGCAATGTAATGTTTGGGGCTATTCCGTTTTTTGACAGTGGGTCCTCCTCAATCCCCCCCCCACCGAGTCGCAGTAGCTGCGGTGACTTCTCCCAGAGTGCTTCAGTCACTTCTCACCAGCACCCTCTGTTGATAGGTTGGGGTTATTTGGAACAAAGGAGGCTGAGCAGAGACTTAACTGAGATGTATAAGATTGAGGACATAGACAGAGTGGAAAGAAAGAACATATTTCTCTTAGCAGTAAGGCCAATAACTAGGGGGCATACATTTAAAGTAGAAGGATTAGAGAGGAATTGAGGAGAAATTTCTTCAGCCTGACCCTGTGGGGGTCTGGAACTCAGTGTCTGAAAGGGAAAAGGTAGATGCAGAAACCTTCATCGTATTTAAAAAGCACTTGGATAGGCTCTGAATGCCATAACCCACAAAACTATGGTTCAAGAGTTGGAAAGTGGGATTAGGCCCAGTAACCCTTCTTTGGCTGACATAGACACAATGGGGCAAATGGCTGTAAATTTTGATGATTCTATGATTCTAACAACCTATCATGGCTGATCTAATGATAACCTCAAACCCACACTCCTGCCTACCCCCAATAGCCTTTTAACCCCTTATTAATCAAGAATGTATCTAGCTCTGCCTTAAAAAATATTCAAAGACTCTCCTTCCACTGCCTTTTGAGGAAGAGAGTTCCAAAGATTCACGACCCTCTGTCTTAAATGAAGGACCCCTATTTTTAGATTCTCCCATGAGAGGAAACATCTTCAAATCCACCCTGTCAAGATCTCTCAGGACGTTAAAGGTTTCGATCAAGTCACCTCTTACTCTTCTAAACGTCAGCGGATACAAGCCTAACCTGTCCAACCTTTCCTCATAAGACAACCCTCCCATTCCTGTTATTAGTCTCTGAACTGCTTCTAACATATTTACGTCTTTCCTTAAATAAGGAGACAGCACAGTACTGTACACAGTATTCCAGATGTGGTCTTACCAGTGCCCTATAAAACTGGAGCATAACCTCCCTACTTTTGTAATCAATTCCCCTAACAATAAATGATAACATTCTATTAACTTCCTTAAATACTTGCTGTACCTGCATGCTAGCCTTTTGTGATTCGTGCACAAGGACACCCAGATCCCTCTGAATCTGAGCTCTGCAATCTCTCACTATTTAGATAATAAGCTTTTTTTTTTCTCCCTGCCAAAATGAACAATACCACATTTGCCCACATTATACTTCATTTGCCTACTCGCTTAACCTATCTATGTCCCTTCATAGCCACTTTGTCCTCTTCACAATTTACTTCCGTATCTATCTTGCGTCATCAGCAAATTTAGTAACCATACCTTCGGTCCCTTGATCAAAGTCATTTATATAAATTGTAAAAAGTTGAGGCCCTGGCACTGATCCCTGTGGCACGCTACTTGTCACATCCTGGCAACCAGAAAATGTCCCATTTATGTCAACTCTCTGCTTCCTGTTAGCTAGCCAATCTTCTATCCACACTAACTGTAAACAGTTGAGGTCCCAACACTGATCCCTGTGGCACACCACATGTTCCATCTTGCCCACCTGAAAGAGACCCATTTATGCCTACTCTCTGCTCACTGTTAGCCAGCCAATCTTCTATCCATGCCAAACTATTATCCCCTACACCATGAACATTTATTTTCCACAAAAACCTTTGATGTGGGACTTTATTAAATGCCTTCTGGAAACCTAAGTACAGTACATCCATTGGTTCTCCTTTATTCACAGCACATGTGACTCCTTCAAAGAATGGTTAAGGTGTTGGGGGAATGGAGGATGATATAAAGATTTGTGGAAGTGTTAGGATCATGGTAGAGACTGAACCACTGTAAGCAGGTCTCAATGTGTTGGGAGAACAGGTCTGCATTTTCAAAGTATTTCACTTAGGTAAATGCATCATTATGCATGTGGACAGGACCAATGCCTAGCATGCTCACTCTTTACACAGAATAGAACTGAAGCTTGTGATGAATGAAAGTGAACCAGGTATTAAAGCTACAGCTAAAGCAAATGGAATATTGTGCTGCA
The DNA here is from genome assembly GCF_017639515.1 of Carcharodon carcharias. Classification (NCBI taxonomy): domain Eukaryota; kingdom Metazoa; phylum Chordata; class Chondrichthyes; order Lamniformes; family Lamnidae; genus Carcharodon; species Carcharodon carcharias. The sequence goes on along the minus strand of NC_054478.1, from coordinate 56,256,586 downwards.
TTCACAGGATTATGCATCATAAAGCAAACATTTCATTTTGTCCAAGAACGGGACCTATTTGGGGCTCATTGAAAATACTTGGTCCAGCTCTGGTCTCCTCACATGCTAAGTTGTATAAAACCTTTGGAAAATATTCAGAGGAGGGCCACACGAGTGATTCCCAGTTTAAAGGAATTTAGCTACCGAGATAGGCTTAAGGAGCTGAGCCAATATATTTTTGAGAACTGTAGAGTATGGAGGCGATTTGATTGAGATCCATAAAACTATGAAGTTGCTAGATTAGGTGCATACCAGCAAATTAGTTTTAATTAATATGTTGGCAGCGACCAGGTTTATGTGCATAATTTACACAAGGGAAGAAATAAGATAAATGGGAAATGGTCTTTCCTTGCCCAGCCATTAATAGATGTGTCGAACAGGCTGCAGGCTTGTGTGGTGGATGCTGATTCACTTTTCGCCTTCAAGAGAGAACTGAACCAGGGCTCGGCTGAGGTGGAAACTGAATTATACAAGAGATAAGAACAAATGAATATAAATCATTGTGAACGTGGACCTCTGGATCACACTTTCCAGATTTATTGTCTTGGCCTTGGGTTTTGAGCTTCTTTATTTTTACATTTTCCTACATGGCATCCAAGGAGTAGGGGATCTTCTCATCTGATGCATAAGGCATCATATTTATATGGGCCAAGATAAATGAACCAGCTAATATTATCTTGTCTGACATTTTCTATGTTCATGTGTGACGCAAGAAAGTATGTAGAGCTGTTTACATACTTCTGTATGCGAAGTGCAAACTTTGCATACTGATCCACACCGTCTGAAATCAGTATAAGAACAAGAAGTTGAAAAAGTATATCTTATTAGTTCTGTTTTATTAAGGGTATGTTTGTTTTGATAGTTTAATAAAAAGATAATTAAGCATCTTGTGATAAGAAAAGAAAGACAATTCTAGGAATCTAAGCAAAAGAGCCTTTCTCTTGAATTAAGTAAATCATGCCTGATTGTATATATAATTTGATATGGTTGTGTAAGAATGGCTGATAAAATGATACATTTCTGTCTTCCTTTTAGCTTAATTTTAAGGCAGACCACTTTAATATTTGATGCCTGCCTTGGAGTTTGAAAGTTTTAAAATAATTAAGACAAGGTGGGTTGCCTTTTGGCACTTCCTAGTCATGGTGGATGCAATTGATTAAAATTAATGGGAACGAAAAATTCAATTCCACGTTGCAAAATGGTCTTGTGGGAGCAATAAGTGGTTGGTGTCATAGCTGCACACTTCTAAAATCATGTGATTCCTCAAAGATTGTTTTTAATTGTTCTGTTCCAAGTAGATGGAAAGCAGATGAAAGCTGAAAATGAAGACTTGAGCCAGGAGGATATATGTATTGAGATTCCTGTCGAAAATGATGTTGGTCAGTTTCTTCAGAATAAGAAGATGTGGCTGCTTAACATCATTTCTGGGAAGTTTAACTGTACTGCTACACTCTGTATGGATGGAAATAAACAACCAGCTTCTATGGCAGAAGCTTCAGCTAAGGATTTAGCTACTACTGAAGAAACATTCCCTCTGATAATCAATTTTCCTACTGGAGTAAGGTACCTGAAGGTCCTATCGGGAGGGCTTCGTATTTTTGCATGCTTAGATGATCTGACAAAACATGAGGTCGATGTTGTTGTGAACTCTGCCAATGAATATTTAAAACATGACCGTGGAATTGCTCGTGCTTTGGCACGAACAGCTGGACAAGAATTCACAGCTGAAAGTGACAATATTGTACAACAACATGGGGCAGTGCCAGTTGGTTCTGCTGTCGTCACTGGGGCAGGAAAGCTCCCATGTAAAAAGGTCATACATGCAGTAGGACCTATTTGGATTCTAAATACAAGTTCAGAAAACGATCGCTTACTTTCTTATACCATCAGAAATAGCCTTGTGCTAGCAAATGAATTACAATTGACCTCAATTGCCATACCTGCTGTAGGTTTGGGAAATGGTTTCCCATTGCGAAGGTGTGCAGAATTGATAGTAAATACAATTAAAACTTTTCATGGGATATGGATGCCTGAAAATCCTTTGAAAGAGATCCATTTAGTAAATTTCAGTGAGCCGACAACTGCAGCAATAGAAAATGCGTGTAAGAATATCCTTGGCGAAACAGACCAAAAACGTTTGCTAAGTGTGGATTTTGTACCAAATCAGATACGTGACATATATAGGTTTCAGAATCTTCATATAGAAATCAAGAGAGAAAATATTGAAGAACAGAATGTATGTACAGCTTAATTTCCTTTACTTAAAAAGTAGGCCTTTTCTCCATTTTAAAATCATATATTCTGACAGATTAAATTGAATTCTGTTTTTATTAAATGAATTTTAGAATATTTATTATCGTGTTTCCGGACTCTTGACTATTTGGGCTAAGAGGGATTTCAGATAATGTTAAGGTGATCAAGAGCAGAATTTTCTGCCTGTTGGGAGTGCCGTGCAGGAGTGGGCGTGGACTCGATCACCGCCGTGATCGGGTCCGCTCCGCCATTTTACATGGGCAGACCAATTAAGGTCTGCCCAGCGTGAAACGCAGCTCACAAGGAGAGCAGGAGTGGGCAGGGGAGACTGCTATGACCACCAGGTCCAATGGTGACCCGGCGGCCTGTTTAAAAGTCCTCCTGCAGCCTTGCAAAGGCTGTTAAACATGGCCAGTGGAAGGGCTCCCTAGAGCGCTGCTGATGAGCAGGCCAGGCAGGAGGGTAGGGCAGGGGTCTACTGTGCCCCTCATTTCTCAGGCGATTGCCTTGCTGCCCTCCTCGAGGAGGTGGCAGCACAGCGGGAGGTCCTTGTTCTGAGGGATGGGAGGAGGAGGCCCCTCCACATGGCCAAACGTGCCTGGGAGGAGGTGGTGGAGTTGGTGAGCTCCTGCGACGTGGTGTGGTGCACCTGGATCCAGTGCTGCAAGCACTACAACGACCTCTTGTGCTCTGGAAGGGTGAGTACCATGTTGCCATTGGTCAGTGAACCCAGCAGTTAGGCTTTCCCCCCTGGGCACCCCCCCCCCTCCCACCACCAACTCTGAGTGCAGTTACTACATTGAATCAGTGACAGCATGTGTCCTTCACTTGGTGGGGCAGCAGATATTGGCCATGGCAAGGTCACCCTGAGAGGGTGGTGATGAGATGGGTTCTGCACCCGCAGCATGTGGTGCAGTGACACCCTCATTACTGTTTTGCGGTCAACCTGGAGGATCTGCACCTAGGCACAGTGCTGGAACTGCGAAACATGTCAAAGTCAGGCTGCTAACATCTTGGGAGGGGAGCTTCCAGGTGGCGGGGCCCCGATCCATCTGCTTCCCTTTGTATTCCACCTGCTTGCGCCTCCTTGCTCTCAAGGTTGGACTGTGTGGTGCCAAATGTGATGTAGGCTGCACTTGGCCGGGCGGACAGGCCTGGCATCTTTTTGTGAGTGTGTGGCAGCTGTGGGGTGAGGAGGCACTGGAGCTCTGCAATGTTCCACTCTGGTTGGGGTGGGACGGCAGCGAAGAGATTCCAGGTACCAGTTGCACTAATCAATGCCCTTTTCTCCTTTTCATGAGAAGAATGCTCATAATGCTGCCGAGCGGGTGAGGATGGGCGGAGGGCTGGCCCAGCTGGCCATCATTTCCAGTTTCAAGCAGGAGGCCCTCGACATGTTGAGGCGTCATGCACCCAGGTCCACTGGTGTTGGTGAGGCTGGGGTGCCATGGGCAGGTATATTAGCCCAGCATTGAGGTCACCATTAGTGTCCCAGCAGCCATAACACTGCTGAATGTTCAGTGATTGAAGTTTGCAACATGGCTTGACCATTGCTTATGGAAGGATAAGCACATAATGATCTGGGGGACAGGGATGCACATTGACATTGTCTCCACATTAATTGATCCAATGTCCTTGTCCTTCCTTTCAACATCAGTGGAGCAGGGCCGGAAGGAGGAGGCACAGGGGCCCCCTCTCATATCTGAGGGTCCAGAAGTCTCTGACCCACCAGCATCACACTATCTCTGCCAGGCAGGCACCAGTGCAGATACTGGCACCTCAGTGGGAATTAGATCATCGGTTAGTGTGAGGGCATTTCCAAGTCGCTGGAGGAGCAGGCGGAGACAGAAAGTGCCCATGGCACCAGCAGTCAGAGAACTGTGGGGGACCGGGCACATGCTTAGTCGGTGGCTGATGATGTGCCTCCGGAATCGTCCATGAGGCAGCAAATCCAGCAGGGTGTGCGGGAAGATCTGGCGGAGATACATGAGGCTATGCTTGGCTTGGCCTCCGTGGTGGAGGAGTCCACACGGACCCTCGCCAATGCAATGAGCCTCATGGCCGAGTGCCATGCTTCCTCCGTGGAGAGAGTGGTGATTATCAGCTGGTCAGTGCCAGCGTGGGAGATGATCTGGGGACCAAGTTTCGCAGCTTGGTGCCCATCTATCTACAGTGAGCAAGGAAATCCGAAGTGACCGTGGCTCCTATTGTACTGCTGCTTAGCTTCCATTTTTAGATGGCGGAGAGGCGTCATGAGCTACCTTCTGAGGAGATAGCCCTTGTCACCCAGCAGCCATCCATCAAGCTGGGCCGGAGCACTGAAGAGCCCCGGCACCTGGGAATGTCTGAAGAAGTAGGCATGGTGGGAGCTGCCTGGGTACCTTGCACAGACTTGCAGAATCTGCATCCTGTGATCACACACTGTTGTGGTCACTTTGACAAACGGACCACAGGATTCTCAGGTACAGGGCACGATCGTTTATTCAAGCAATTGCAAGGAGAACATCATCTCAATACAGCTTGAGATAGCACTCTGCTAAACTACAAGTGTTCATCATATTTATACATTTTTGGCCACGTACAAGAACAGTTTCCAGATTTCGATCTTGTCAACATATAGGTTTACATTAAACAGACAAGTACATGCACCGTATGTCTCTATTTGTTTCTCACCCAGGTAGAGACCTTCCCTCCTACCTAAACTAGGACCATCTGTTCCTCCCCTATCTGTTGAAGAGCACACTTAATCTTAGTTGTTATTGCCAATGCTCTGACTGCAGTCCAGCTCCCAAGGCCTTTCTGTTGTTTGCAGGCCCTAAGGCTGTGCAAGGTTCATCTGGTAACTTTTAACTGCCAATGTGCTTGGTAGCGCTGGTTGCCTGGAGATTTTAAGTAATTCATTCCTTTTCAATAAGTTCTCCCTTACCATAAATTCTTACTTCCTTTCTTCTCCCTAACACACACTATCTGCACGTTCATGGAGTGGAAGCCCTTCCTGTTGACGAAGGCACCGGGCTCACCTGCTGGTGCCTTGATGGCCACATGTGTACAGTCTATTGCACCCTGGATGTGGGGGAAGCCAGCAATGGCCGCGAAGCCTCTGGCTCACTCCATCTGGTTGGCCTGGTCCCAGCGGTAGTAGATGAAGGTCAAAGCATGCCTGAACAGAGCGTCTGTCACCTGCTTGATACAAGTGCGGACAGCTGATTGGGACATGCCGCAAAGATCACCCACCGAGCCCTGGAAAGAGCCAGTGGCATAGAAGTTGAGGGCAGCTGTAATCTTTAGAGCCACTGGCATGGGGTGCCCACCCACACAGCAGAGATCTCAGGGCCTTTCATCTGACAGATATAGCTGACTGTCTCCCTTGAGAGATGGAGCCTCCTATGGCACTGCATCTCAGACATATTGAGGTAGCTGCTTTGCAGTATACCCTGGCACCAGGATAGTGGTGTCTTCTGCAGCATCTTCCACCTTGGACTTCCTGTTGGCCCTGTCCCCTTTGTGCCTACGCCTGTCCTCCCAAAGGTGACTCCCCTGGAGGCTGATTGTGCACTCCTGGGCTTCTCCCCCATGCGACGACCTGAAGATCACATGGGCCCCAAAAAATCGCTGTCAATTGGTGCCTCAATTGGTACGTTAATTAATAGTGGGCACGGATCCAAGAATATCGTGTGCCCGCCCACCAAAATATCGCAATGATGCGCGGTGACGTCGGGTCCGCTCCCGCACGCCAACGGGAAAATAATTTAGCTCACAAGGCTTTAAATCCGTACAAAATACCCTGATGCTAGATGCAGCTGGAGAAATAGTGACTCTTGCACATCATGTCAGCTTGAGATAGTGGGGGTGGTTCAGTCATTTCAGCCAAATGCATAGTTGAAATATTGGAATGCTTTCATTCGTTTTTCACATGGAGGCTAGCAGCCAGGAAAACCCACACCTATAGCCCATTTGATTGGCAGTTCAGCTAACCAGTCTCTGGACATGAAGAGCTGGCTAGCAGGGATGTCCTGGTGTCAGATATCAGTGATGAAGGCTTCCTGGAAATCTGGAGTGATAGATACAGTAGGAGAGAATTTTCTTCCAAAGATTAGTGCTGTAATTGCAGGGATTTGCTAGTCAGTAAAGTAATTTTAGCTCATTAGAAGCAACACTTAGTACGCTTTTTGCTCTATATTTTTCACCTTCTCCAAGTAGCATCTCGATTTGACCCATGGCTTATGCTGTGACTTTACCATGGGACAGGGGGAGGAGGTAGGCCTCAGTTGGAGGATGGATTGAACCCCAAACTAGGTGACTAGCCATCTCACCAGCACCACCCTCCCCCCACATTATAAATTACAAGGAACATTATGAAATAGGTTTAAATTTACTGTTTTGTTACTGGCAAGGGGGCTTTTGATTTTAGTAGAGTCTGGAGGAGATTTCTAAGAAACTTTACATACCCATCTTCTGGACCACTGGCAGTGGTCTCTTTAACTGCCTAGTACCCATGGGAGAAGAATGTACAGTGCACGTTCCACCGGTCCTACAACTAGTCCCAATATGAAGCAAGCAAATACCCAGATTGGCTTGATGAAGGTCTTCAAGAAAATGACAGTGGATAGAATAGGAATGGTAAGTTCTTGCCATGACTTTTGGGTCATTATCACCCATACTCATTGGGCAGAGGCCCTCATATTTGGGGAACTGTTGGCTTTGATGATAGTGGTGCCCTTTTCTATTCGTTTATGCTTTTCTCATTTATAATATAAATAATAAACGCTCTTATCAGCACTGTTGATATTAGAATTAAAATTATCAGATAGCTTTATCTATGATAGTAATGTGATGATCTTAATAATGTGAGGAATTTAGCCACATGACACCAATTTTTCAAGTGTGAACTAACCTACTTGGCCCCAATATGCAGGGCAGGAACCACACGTGCATTTCTATACAGAATTATACAGTCTGTATTATTCAATGAAGTGGATACACCAGCATTAGCAACAAATATTAAGATTTTTTAAAGAAAGAAAGACTGTGCAGAATTTTATGCTGGTGGGATTCCCGGTCACATGGAAGCCAATGGGTATGATTTTTCAGCCTTGCCCGCCATCAGAATTGTCCGGTCCGTCAAAAATCAATGGACTTTTGGCTGGGCCGCCAAATCTCCCATGGCAGGTCGCCCTATGATGGGGCCGGAAAATCCTGGCCAATGGAGCTTTGAACAGCTCGCCACATTTTACGGCCCCGCCCCTGCCGCTACAGGATCGTTAAATTCCGCCCTTGTATTCATTTGGTGCCTTTCATGACTTAGGGATGCGGGGTCAAAATCCTGGAACTCCCTTCCTAACAGCACTATGGGTGTACCTATGCCACATGGCCTGCAGCGGTTCAAGAAGACGGTGCACCACCACCTAATTGCAAGGACAATTAGGGATGGGCAATAAATGATGGCTTAGTGACACCCATGAAAGAATAAATAAAAAAGTCAATTCATCACGTCGCGAAGTGTGATTGCAGTTGTAATGTAGGAAAGTGAAGTGAAGATGATTTTATTTATATTGATGTCCTGCACATCTCGGTATGTGCCTGTTAATTATCTTCAGTAGATTGAGCACTTGATGTCTGCATCTGAGTCCAGTGCAGCAAAATTAGTATGTAATTGTGGCCATCAACAATCTGGCATCTGTTGCATCTTATCTCTCTGTCTTGGCTCCTGTGCACTTGCACAGTCACTCCATGCAGACCTGCTCTAACATTTTTTTATTCATTCACGGGATGTGGGCTTCGCTGGCTGGGCCAGCATTTATTGCCCAACATTAGATGCCCTTGAGAAGGTGGTGGTGAGCTGCCTTCTTGAATTACTGCAGTCCATGTGGTGTAGATACACCCAAAGTGATGTTAGGAAGGAAGTTCCAGGATTTTCACCCAGCATCAGTGAAGGAACAGTGATATATTTCCAAGTCAGGATTGTGAGTGACTTGGAGGGGATCTTCCAGGTGGTGCTGTTCCCATCTGTCTGCTCCCCTTGTCCTCTGGATGGTAGTGGTTGTGTGTTTGGAAGGTGTCTAAAGAGACTTGTTGAATTCCTGCAGTGCATCTTGTAGATGGTACACACTGCTGCCACTGTGTGTCGGTGGTAGAGGGAGTGAATGTTTGTGGATGTGCTGCCAATCAAGCGGGCTGCTTTGTCCTGGACGGTGTCAAACTTCTTGAGTGTTGTGGGAACTGCACTCATCCAGGCAAGTGGGGAATATTCCATCACGCTCCTGGCTTTGAGGAGTCAGGAGGTGAGTTACTCATCGCAGGATTCCTAACCTCCGACCTGCTTTTGTAACCACAGTATTCTCCAGCTAGTCCGGTTCAGTTTCTGGTCAATGGTAACTCCCAGGATGTTGATAGCGGGGGATTCAGTAATGGTAATGCCATTGAATGTCAAGGGACAATGGTTAGATTCTGTCTTGTTGGAGATGATCATTGCCTGGCACTTGTGTGGTGCGAATGTTACTTGCCACTTGTCAGCCCAAGCCTGGATATTGTCCAGGTCTTGCTGCATTTGAACGTGGACTGCTTCAGTATCTGGGGAGTTGTGAATGGTGCTGAACATTGTGCAATCATCAGCGAAGATCCCCACTTCTGACCTTATGAAGGAAGGAAGGTCATTGATGAAGCAGCTGAAAATGATTGGGCCGAGGACACTATCCTGAGGAACTCCTGTAGTGATGTCCTGTAGCTGAGATGACTGACCTCCAGCAATCACAACCATCTTTGTGCTAGGTAGGACTCCAACCAGTAGAGAGTTTCCCCCCGATTCCCATTGACTCCAGTTTTGCTAGGGCTCCTCATGGCACACTCGGACAAATACTGCCTTGATGTCAAGAGCAGTCACTCTCACTTCACCTCAGCAGTTCTGCTTTTTTGTCCATGTTTGAACCAAGGCTGTAATGAGGTCAGGAGACGAGTTACCCTGGCGGAACCCAAACTGGGCAGTGAGCAGGTTATTGCTAAGCAAGTGCCACTTGATAACATTGTTGATGACCCCTTCCATTATTTACTGATGATTGAGAGTAGACTGATGGAGTGGTATTTGGCCAAGTTGGATTTGTCATGCTTTTTATGCACAGTACATACCTGGGCAATTTTCCACATAGCCGGGTAGATGCCAGTGTTGTAGCTGTATTGGAACAGCTTGGCTAGGGGCGTGGCAAGTTCTGGAGCACAAGTCTTCAGTACTATTGCCGGAATATTGTCAGGGCCCATAGGCTTTGTGCTATCCAGTGCCTGCAGCCATTTCTTGATATCGTGCGGACTGGATCGAATTGGTTGAAGACTGGCATCTGTGATGGATCATCCACTCGGCACTTTTGGCTGAAGATTGTAGCAAATGCTCGAGCGTTATCTTTTGCACTGATGTGCTGGGCTCTCCCATCATTGAAGATGGGGATATTTATGGAGCCTCCTCCTCCAGTGAATTGTTTAACTGTCCACGACTGGATGTGGCAGGACTGCAGAGCTTAGGTCTGATTTGTTGGTTATGGGATTGTTTAGCTCTATCACTTGCTGCTCGTGCTTTTTGGGCACGAAAGCTGTCCTGTGTTAAAGCTTCGCCAGGTTAACTCCTCATTTTTAGGCTTCTAAAGTCCACATGGTCCAGTATCTGAGCTGGTGTTTGTGAGGGTCAGACTGAATAATGGTGCATCTTCTTGAAAGCCTAATTCCTCTTCCTGCACTGGCACACTTGCTTCCATATTTCCAGCAACTGCAATAAAAAAGAGAGATAAGGGGCACAATTTTCCGTGCCTACTGGCACCGGGCGTGTTCGGCAGCTTGAGCGGACAATATGGCGAGATGGCTAGAAATCAGTTTCATGGTGTAGTGAAACCATTTGCAATCATCTGCTCTGCTTCTCAATGGCAGGCCACATTTTCCACTGTTGGACGTCAGGTATCTTATTGTAATACATCAGATATCATTATAAACCCAGTCTGCCAGAATCATCCCCCACGCTGGACCATCTGGGCACATCGGCGTGATTGCACGCTGACATGTTTCACAACAGCACATATAAGACATGCACCTGCTGGGCTGCACTTTGAGGGGAACTCAGAAGTGATTGCACAGTGAGGTTGTGCAGCACTCACCAGGGTCGTCTACTGGGCTTCAAGGTTGAGGTGACTTGGTGGGGGGGAGCAACAGTTGCACTGTGGTCGGGTGGGTTTGGGAGGGGTAAGGGCAACACTGCGGTTGAGCTGAGTTGGGGGTGTAAGGGCTAACTGCGGTCACGTTGAGTTTGATAGGGGGCAAGGGCTGCTTTTTGGTTGAGGCGAGTTGTGGGGGCCAGTGCTGCACTGCTGTTAATTGTACTGCACAAGCACATGCCGGGGTGGGGTGCTGGGGGAGGGAAGCAGCTGCGTATGAGGAAAACCTTGTATAAAGTGACCATTCCTCTGCAGCTGAGACCGTTAAGCTGCAGACGCATTGATATAATTGGATTCGGGCCATTAGCTTATCTACCCACTGAAGCAATGCAGAGACACCAAAGTGCCACCAAACGATGCTGAACTTTTCACCCCTTGGGCACAGACAGCAAACTAATGAGCGTTTTAGTTGACTGCAGAACAGTTGGATGACTGGGCATGTTGTACAATCTTCTTGCCAAAGCTGGCCTTGGAGCAGTCACTGGTGGAGGTGCTCACAGCCCCTTGTAATATTATCTTCCCAGTTTGGACCAGTCTTCCCCATGGTTCAAGCTAACAGTGCAGCCTCACAGTGCGGGTTAGGAGAATGCCTGCGCTGAGCTGAGAGCACACCATGCAGTCCAATGGGTGAAGCTGCCTCCAATCCGTCAGGTGGAGTGGGGCAGAGGTGGGTGAGGTTTCGGGCAGCCATGCATTGCTCTAATCTCTGACCATCCACATGGTGGCCAGCACTCTCTGTGATGCATTAAGGGGCTCTCAGACTTAAACAAGAAAGATTCTTAGAACACCCAAGCTAACTCACGCATCTCTCTCTTTCATCCTGCAGGAGGAGAACACCAGAAACATGGAGCCTGGTGACCTAGCTGTTTGCTTTGTGATGTATAGATAGTGGAGACGAAGGAGAAGAGAGCGATGGAGGCACCTGGCTGGGCAGAGGGAAGAGCAGCACCCTCAGGAAGAAGGGGCAGTTGGAGTTCCTGCACATGCCACTGAAGAGCCACAGCGAGCTGTTGTTGGTTGTCATCTAGCTAGACCCAGGGTCTATAGACGCCACCTTTCATTCCTGCAGATGACCGAAAACCAGTGAAGCTGAAGACTGTGTATGTCTAGGGAACTGGTCAGTCACATCTGTCACCTGCTGCAGGATTTGGCGCCACGGGGGACAGGGGGGGCATCCACTGCCAGTGGCTGTGAAAGTGACAGTGACACTCAATTTCTACGCCAGTGGCCCCTTTCAGGGCTCCACAGGTGACCCCTGTGGGATTTCACAAGCTGCCACCCACAAATACATCCATAAGGTTACGGATGCCATTTTCCGAGGGTACACAACTTTGTGCATTTCACACAGGACTAGGAAAGCCAGGAAGCAAGAGTGCTGGGATTGCCCAGATCTCAGGTTTCCCACAGGTGCAGGGTGCCATCGATTATACTCATGTGGAACTCAGGTCTCCATAGCAACAAGCGGTTAACTATGTCAACCACAAGGCTTCCACTTGCTGAATTTTCAGCTGGCGTGCACCCACCACAAATGACTGCCTGCCCTTCTTCCGTGGCTATGTTCAGCTCCAGGTGTTCCTGGAGAGGGAGCATGTGGTGTCCGCTGGCACCATTGAGGCCTTCCATGCTTGGTGGGTGCTGCGGGGACTGGGGTACTTTATAGGCCCTTTTGATCACATTTTGATTTAATGTTTGTAAATTTCCTTTAAATTTCATCTTTTGTTTTTGCAGTTTCCCTTTAAGCGGCTGCTTTTACTTTGTCCCTGATTTTGTTAATTTAGTTTATTTGTTTGTGACCCAAAAGAATTACATCTCCTTAACCTTCGCAACTCTGCTGCAATGTCTTGGTGCTCCCCGAACATCCACAGCGGAGGTGGAGGCAGCCTGTTGACTGGTATGCCCTGTCTGTGATGGCCTTGGCAGGCATCATCTGGATGGCTGAGATCTGGAGGGCCCCAGCCTGCTTTTGGGATCCTGCTGTGTGACAGTGGCGCCCTCCTTAGCCTGTGGAGCTGGAGCTGCTGAGGTCACAGGAAGAGGGGATTCGGATGGGCCAGACACTTCTGGAGTCACCTGGGTGGATGACCCTGGGATGTCGAGCTACTGGTCCTTCTCCCTATGGTTGCCTGATGGCCTTTGGCTGACTCCTTGAGAAGAAGAGGTAGATGGAGTGAGATTGAGCTCTCCCGCACCCCTCTCGTGTATACACTGTTGGAGGCCTTCTATGGCTTCAGCGATGGAGTTCAGCCCACGCAGCAGTGCAGGGCTGATGTCCTGGACCAAGGTCTCCATAGTGGCCACGGTGCACTGGCATGCTGGTGCTATCACCTTAGACTGAAGGCAGATGGACTCCTCCATCATGCCTTGCAATCTGAGGAGTGCAGCAGACAGAACTTCCTGATATTTTTGAGCTTGCCTTTGTAGCTCCAGAGGTATGACCGAATCCAGAGACTCACCATCTGACCCAGACTCAGCAGATTTCTGGTCTCCAGCAGTTCTCTGAATGCCAGAGACCAGGGAAGTCCCTGCTGTGGATCAGACAGTGCGATATGCTTATCAGATTGTGATCCCAAGGCTCCTCTAAAGCTAGGTCCCACCGAGGTGTGTGACTCTGGAGGGCGTAGGTGAACAATGTGATGGGCCTTAGATACCTCTTCAAAGCTTTCTTCAGGCCTTGATTGGAGGCACTGGATCGTGGACTCCTTTGGTGTTTCCTAAATGTGCCTGCGAAAGCAAGGAGCTATGATTAGTGCATGGCAGTGGCCTGTGAAAAAGGACAAATCATTACAGCATGGTTGTCTGTTGGAGGTTACATTGCTGGCTCCTCACCTGGTACAGCACAGTTGATCTCACCGTCAGCACAAGATTGGTCCAGATCCTCGCTGACCAGCTGGATGGTTCTATTTTCAAAGTCTGCGAGGGTCTGGATTTTAGGCATTCCTTGACCAGTCTGCAACCTCTCCCTCTTGTGTGCCAGCTTGTCCTGAATGAATATGGATGGGGAAAGTGTAAGCAGTTTGCCTGCCAGGTCAGATGATAAGCGTGCCTGGCATGTGTAAGTGGTGGGTGGTCCCATGGACAGGATGAGGACAATAACGGTGTGCGCGAGAGAGTGAATGATGATGTCCCTTGAACTGGCAGTGAGTGAGATCCCTGTGATATGCGATGCGTTTGTGATTGGGTGAGTTGGAAGTGATGAGAAAAGTGCCTTACCCAGGCAGAATGGAGGAGATCCTTCATCCTCTTGCGGCATAGGATGGCTGTCCTCTTTTGTAGGGCATTGGTGCTGACCACTGCTGTCACCACCTCCCAAGCCGTGTTGATGATGTTGCTGGCCCTCCTGCGGCCAGAGTGAGGGTAGAGGACAACACGGCAGGCCACTGCGCCATCCAAAACGCGCTCAAGGGTCATGTCACTGAATTGCGGGGCTGCAATCTTCTTGCCTATCAGGGCTATGTCTTCTGTGCAGCAGACGTGGGCTGGAAGCACTGAGAGGTGTGCATATGGCTGTACTTTAAATATGGCACCTGGAGTGATGAAATGGCGAGGTGACGGCATGGCAGGCGAATGAGACCCTGCCTGCCATTGAAAAGGCATGTTTCTCGGGGATGCATGATTAATGAGGCGGAATTGGGACGATACAGCGTGAAAACCTGCCATTGCGGATGGTGGGAAAAACATTCTTTTTCCTGCCTGCTACTGCACTTAATGCAAATCTGGGATGGTTCTGCCCAAGAGTTAGCCCAAGAGGTGGTGTGTAAATAGTGCAGAGTCTGTGGGATAAGATAAAATTCAGAAGAGACAAAGAAAATTAGGTATCAAGAATCCCTGGGCAGCACCTCCTCCAATATTCTCAGTTGCGCACCTTCGACTCTGCCCTTCCATATGATTGGATTTTTTTGAATGGGTGCGCAAGCTGGCTCTTCTTCCTGCAATGTCAGTTTGCTGTTTTGGATTGTATGTGCTCTTTTCCTGCAAAAATGAAGGGAGTAGGCTGGTGAGAGTCTTGTGAAATGTTTGGAGAAAGTAGTTGGCATGGTAGAATAACCAACAGGCAGAGTATAAAATGTGAGTTGTGGGAAGTGAGGGTTGTAATAATGCATAAGTGTGAGTATGAGAAGGAGGTGTGTGGTACAATGATTGTTGGAAAGTGATATTAAGCAGGATGGGGGAAGTCTTGTGATTAGTCAAGTAGTGATGCAACCATGAGCAGAGTAAGAGAGTATTCTTAGCTTAACAACTCTTGTGAAATCATTGAATTTATTCCAATATTGTGGGCATCTTAGGTGCTAGGCTCCTGGCATTCATATACTTGGCAATCTTTCCCACTGGTGATAGAGTTGATGCCTGGGGTACTTAATGCCCTGGAGGGAAGAATTTGTCCTCTCTGTCATCTGCAGCCTGTGCCACAGCCTCCAAGGTAGTTTTTGTGAAGTTTGGTGCTCTCCCAGCACTCGCTTCAGCTTTATCTCTCCTTCCAGATGTGTTTTTCTGATGCCAGATTGCACCTCCACTTTAAGAGGTTCTGGGTGCCTTGAGGTAGATGTAATACCCTACAGGTGTGCACCAATGAGTAGCATGGGCAATGCTGGGTGCACGTCAATTCATATGCCACTTAAGTTAATTACAGCTGGTGAGCTCAGTGCCCACACTGTGCAGCCGAATCAAGGTGCAATTGCATTTCTAGCCCATCATAGACTCATAGAGGTCTACAGCATAGAAAAAGGCCCTTTGGCCCATGGAGTCTGCGCTGGTCAAATGAGTACCTAACTATTCTAAACCCATTTTTCAGCACTAGACCCAAAGCCTGGTATGCCAAGGCATCGCAAGCGCACATCCAAATACTTCTTAAATGTTGTGAAGGTTTCTGCCTCTCCCACCCTTTCCAGCAGTGAGTTTCAGATTCCCAGCACCATCTAGGCGAAAAAATTCTTCCTCACATCTCCTCTAAACCTCCTTCCCCTTACCTTAAATCTATGCCCCCTGTGTTTTTAAATACAGTTGGATTTTGACTTTTGTAAAGTCAGGTACTATTGGTAAAATGTTAATATTCATGAATGCCTATTAAAATTTAATCTTACTTAAATGAATGACATAAAAAGTTGATAGAGGTTACTATTTGGACCTTTTTTGTCTTAAAACAGACTGATGTGATTGTGAATACAATATCTAGGGATCTAAATCTGAATTTGAACAGAGTTTCTAAAGTAATTGCAAAAGTGGCTGGTCCAGAACTTCAAAAGGAGCTGTATAGAATTAAAAAGACAGAGCTACTAGATTATGGAGAAGTATTAAAAACATCTGGATTTCAGCTGCACTGTGAATATGTGTATCACGTAGCATATTACCCTCGTAGACCCTTTGATAGAGAAGAGGTAAACACCATTTTAAGTACATTATATATATTTTAAACAGCATAAATCTGTGAAGTTATTTAATATGTCCTGATTGAGATACTGTCCTTTATTTTCTCTAAAAGCTTATAAAGAAGATTGCTGTCAAATGTTTTGAGCTTGCGAAAGAAGATGGCATTTGTTCAATTGCTATTCCTGTAACCAGTGATTCAACAAAAGTACTCAGCCCGAAGAAGTTAGCAAGGCTATTCATTGAAGAATTGATCAATTATGTTGAATGCAATGAAAACCTTAGATTTACCAGCGTTTACTTTGTGCTTCATCCAGCAGAAACAGTGATGTATGAGGTAATGTAGTAATGTAAGAATGTAAGTTTTAAATGGTTTATTTTTAATATTAATTAATAGCTTTTATTACATTGTTAACAGTTTATCATATAACCTTTTAAATTAGAAAATACAATGGGCTGTAACTTCTGAGCTCCCTGGCATCAGATTGGGGGTGGGGGGGGTGGCGGTTACCCAAAGATGCGCTGGGGTCTTCCTCTTGGAACTTTACAGGTAAGCATTTGCACAGCAATTGCCCAGAAGCGCAAACTTCCTCTGGGCAATTACACTGCGCTAGCAACCAACTGAAAATGCAATTTAAATCTCAAACTTCAGATGGTTCCGACAGGGTTACATCAATAGTTACCCAAAAAGAGCTAAAAGAATTAAAACCTCTTCTAACTTCTGGGTAACAATTGTAAGGACAAAGACTGACACCGCCTCCCCCCACCCCCCTCCACCATGGGACTCCGCCAACGGCTCTGAGGCCCCAGGGGACTCCCCCACCCCTGACAAACCATAGTATTCCCCACCCCCAGCCCCCCATGGGATTCCCCCCACCCTCACCTAACAAACACCCACCTCGGGTCCAACCCTCATCCCCCGACCTGACTGGACCCCCCCACCCCCGTGGTCCGACCAGACCCTTGCCCCGCCCCCAATGTCTGATGCTCCCTAGCCCCTCAAAATTCCAAACCCCCACCCCTCCCAATGTCCGACCCCCATCCCCCCACATGTTCAACACCCCCACCCACTCCCTTGAAATTCCAATCCCCCCACCACCCCGAATATCCGATATTTTCCACCAATACAAAATTCCAACCCCCACCACCCCAAAATTCCAACCCCCCCCCACCCCCCACCACCACCACCACCACCTCTCTCTCTCCCCCACCCCCCCCCCCCCCACCCCCCCTCCCCCCAACCACGCGAAATGTCTGAGCCCCCACCAACTCCCGGTGTCCGAAACCCTCCCCCATCCCCACCTGATCTCTGAACACCCTGACCCATCCAAATCCTACCCACTTACCTCCCCTCTGACCTGTCAATTTCAATCAGACCTTTAAACTTACCTGCTTTACGGCAGCCAGTGCTGTAAAAAAGCGGACGTATCCTTCTTCAATTCAATGGTGCTGAACTGCGACGCCGGGCTTTGGAGACAGCTGTGATACCTGGATCTCACTCGGCCTGAGTTGGAAGGTCAGGCAAGACAGACTTGGAAGAAATTTAGCATAAGTAAGTGGACACGGAGTAGCAATCTGATCCAGATTGCCACTCCGAGGAAGTTATGGCCCAACATGATGAAATGCATAATATAGCTGATCTGCAATGGTACTGCTTATGTCTAAAATTAGAAACCAATTAGGTTGATATTGGTAGGTATTGTGCCTGATTTTACCAGTTTAAAAGTTGTGTGGCCTGTATCCAATCTGCACATTTGTTGCTCCTACTGCTAAACTTATGGAATTCCTGTTGAAGAACCCCTGTTTTATATTTGTTCCCAATAAATGGAGTGGAAGTTGGTTCTTCCTTGCTCAGTATTCTAAAGTGGCTCCCGCAGCTGACAACCAAACATTTAAAAAAATTTGAAGTAAGTTTTAAGTGGAGCCAAGAGGAGCATGAGTGCCCCATTGATTGCAAAGATTTGGTGGTCACCCCTTGGTGACCCTTCCCCACCACTCGCAACCCCCCCACCCCACCCACCACATTAACAGCCACTAGAACTTGCCCATATGTTAAGGCATGACCATCACAAGCTCCTCAGCCCAATTATTGAAATGGCGTCCCAGAATCAGTTTCTGCTACTCGTAGGAGCATAAGAACAGGAGTAGGCAAGTTAGTCCCACAAGCCTGTTCTATTCAGTGAAATCATGGCTGATCTGCAACATGATTCTGTATACGTACCTTTGCACCAAATCACTTACATTAACAAAAATCTATCAGTCTCAGTTTTACAAGTAACAATTGTTCTAGCATCAGTAGTTGTTTGGGGAAGAAAGCTCCAAACTTCTACCTGCCATCCGTGTGAAAGAATGTTCCCTAATTTCACTCCAGAAAGGTATGGTTCCAATTTTTAGACT